>NC_135411.1:28928014-29243014 GCF_051991245.1 Festucalex cinctus
CCACAGGGCGTGGTGCTATCCCACAGACACCTGGTCCAGATTGACTGTGGTGGGCCCCACACAAGGTGAAGAGCTCCCCGGGCCTGAGGAGCCTCCAGGATGATTCATATTTAAGGGGACCGCTGTCTTCAGAGGTCACACCCAAAAGAACAATCGGACTGTTTTTGTCACAATTTTGCCCCTTCCGGACCAAGGACATCAAACACCCAACAATTTTGCATCTTATAAGATCGTCTTATACTATATATGTGAAGTGTGTTAAGAGTGAATTTGTCCCGATAATAAAACCAGTCAGGTCCAACAATCTTAAATAATGACAGTGTTCAATATTTACGATGAAAAATCTTCATGTATGTGGGAGAAGCCGAGGTCTCCTGTCCGAGTTGACTCCGTAGACTGTGATGTGACGGAATGTAGCCAATCAAAGAAGCTCTCTGACAGACAAACAAGGAAGCGCCAGTAAATAAAAACAAACATCCTACTCGATGTTCATCCATTTTCTGAATCGCTTCCTCCATCACTCGGGTGGCGCTTGGCTCTGGTAGTGCTTGAAGCTATCCCAGCCGTCTTCGGGCAGCACCTACCTTCGCCTACCTTAAATGTGTGTTCCCCAGGCGGCAGGAATTATATTCCAAAGCAATTATTCCCTTGCAGACATTACAACCTTACAACGCTCCCGTCTCCAGTCCTCTTCTGGATACATTCGGCAACCATCGGCGCATACCCGAAAGTGCCTGGTTATCTTCGTGTAGGTGAAGTCATGTTTGATCATGAGAGAGATTTACCTCAGAGGACTGGATTTTTGACAGGTGGTGGAATAAAATCTTTATGTGTGTGGGGAGCTGTGTTGAGGTCATCTGAGCACACCACACACAATATGACCAAAATTGTGTGTATTGTACACCGAGTATGCAGGTGTCCACTGTACAGTATTGTCTGTTCATCCATCCATCCATCCATTTTCATGACCGCTTATTCCTCACAAGGGTTGCGAGGGGTGCTGGAGCCTATCTCAGCTGGCTTTGGGCAGTAGGCGGCGGACACCCTGGACTGGTTGCCAGCCAATTGCGGGGGCACACAGAGACGAACAACAATCCACACTCACAAGCATATATTCCACCTGTCTCACTCTTACCTTTTCTGCTCGAGCGCCCCTGGTGGCCATCAGAAAAAAATGTATATATTAGCCGCAGGGTTGAAAGCGTGTGAAAAAGTCACGGCTTATAGTCTGGCAATTACAGTATATGTGAATCAGTGAGTTTTTCAATGAAGAACAAGCGTACTGCAAACAGGCGGGGTTTCGCTGTTCGAGAAAATAATCATCAGAAAGAATTAGCAACAGGTGTCTCATGCATCAATCACCTCAACCCCTGATTGGATAAATAGGCAATGGCGTGTGCCTGCTTGTATGTGCGTGTGTGTGCTTGATGCAGCGGGCTGCGATGCATTAGCGCTGGGGAGACGAGAGGCCCCCCTCAGCCCTCCTCGCGGGCACGCCGCCGTCTAACCGCAGCAAGGCACATTCCACAACGATCGGCTGACAGCTCGCGTGCGTGGAGAGAATGCGCATCCAGTGGCTGTGACACATGGGGGACATCACCCGGAGGCCCCCGGCGCCCCCCTCCAAATTAGGTCCTGAGCTGATCAGAACATACCTGGCAGCTTCTCTGGCTCACCGCTAACTGCTTGTGGCGCTTGGCTCATAGTCTGAGGCTGGAGATGGTGCGCCGCTGTGCCGGCTTTGCTCGCCGCGGGGGACGGAAAAGGATTCTTCCGGAATCGGCGAGGTGGATGATTGGGTCAGGGACCTTGACATGCCGCTGAAATAGGGGACAAGGGAGCGAGATTGATGCACAATTAGGCCCCGGAGCTGGGTTATTTCTGGAGCCATACCCGCTTCCCACCCAGCCCTCCTTGGCGTTGGTGGCACAATAACACAGTAATCTCCTTACATAACCGCACAAACTCAAAAAATAATGACAGCTAAAAATATCAAGTGAGTCGAGGTGACGTCAAAAGACTTCAAACATTGAGCCAGATGCACCAGAGGGGTCAGCGGTGTGCTCTATTTTTAGGCCCCCTGTCAAAAGTGGCATTATAAATAAAACTACGAGTCTCGCAAAATGGAGGAGGAGCCATGAACCCGAGAGTCACGATAAAAGAGAGCATGTTTGATGAGGTTTGGAAAGGAGCCAATAATGACCATTAGCCGGGTGCAGTTGGCACGGCGTGAAGTCGACCTGGGTTAATTAAGACTTCAGCTGTGAAGCCCTCACGGGCAACAATTTAAGTGGGGTACACAGGTACCAATAATAGGGCCTAATCTACGGTAAATAATAATCAAAATAAACAAAGGTCAGATGGTCAGATGTCTAAAAGATTATCCCCAGCCTTGTCTGAAATGATTGGGAGCTAAATTCACTCTTGTGCAGAGCTTGCTGATGAGCTTCAGGTGTGTTGGAGAAGAGAAACATCCAAAACTTGCAGGACTGTGGCCTTCGAGGACCGGGTTTGGACACCACTGATCTAAACATTCAACTGATTAACTAACCAGATACTCAATCATCAAAACAACTGACTCACAAAGTGACCGACAGACCAACGGACAATGACTAACCAACTATGCCAAATGTTCATTGAGATCATTCAAAACAAGTCCTTCTAAAATAGATGATTACTTTTAAGTACCAAAACCAACCAATTGAATTTATGTGATGTCAGAGTCCGGTCAGGGTGTTAAGTGTTGCTTCATCTTGGAGTTGTAAGGGCCAACAAACTTGTCTGAAGTTCCTCCTTCACAACATGTTGACTGTCTGTCCTCACAGTGGTCACGAAGGGGTGGTAGCGGTGGCAGGGGGTCGTCGGCGGAACTCTAAATTAGCCGTACTGAGTCAACAGGACAGCTTTCATGCAGGAGAGGTCAGGATGTAAGGGTTCATAGGTCAGGATGCTGTGTTGGTGCTTGTCTTTTAACAGCTTCCTGTCCGCTGTGTTGTGCTAATCACTCACTCAAGACTTTTTCCCTCAACATTTTGGTCGAACTCCAAATTTGACCAATTTTGTGGAGTCATGTTGAAATATAATGGATGTTTAGCGCCTGCGTTGCCCAGGCCAGCTCGACACACTTCCTTCATTTGTTGAATTGACAATGACGCCTGTATTTGTGCTCTCATCCACACTTTGAAGGTGCACCTGTTTCTCCACATGTGTCACCCAGGCCAAGACAAAGTGTCGCTGGTAAGGTGACACCCCCGGGGTCAGTGCATGGTGTTCCAAAGCAATCTCTTGCTCTTTGAGGGATGAGCAAAGTACACAATATCTGTAAAAACACATTTTAAAATACTATTGTTAACATTATATTACAGCTTAGATTTGACTATTATTATTATGTAGAAATATCACAGATCAAGACAGACTTGGTGGAACTAATGCAACATTGTGGAGCAAATTCTTGTCAGTCTACTACAAAATAGAATGCAAAGTTAACGAAAAACCAAACTATGAACTAGTTTGTTTTGGACCATTGAACTTAGTTAAAAAAATGTTCACTTATGAACTATGAAAGGAACTAGTTCATTTTAAATTTGTGAGCTGAACTTTGAACGAGTTTGCGTAAGAAATTAACTTTCCCAACACTGTCAACAGTCAAATTAAACAAGTAACCAACCAATAAACTGAACAACCCAGTGACTAAACAACCAACTGATCGACCAACCAGCCAACTACTTCAAAACCACATCACAGACTGACCAACTGTCTTAACTAACAAACCAAATATCGGACTAACCAACTGACAGGCCAACCATCCATTTGACCGACCAATTAATCAACCAACTGTCTTATGTTTCAACCCTAACTAAACAAAGAACGAACCAACTGATTAACCAACCAACCAGTAAAACAAGGAAGCAAATGACTAAATAACCATGACCCAACCAACTAATAAACAGGCTTGACTAAAAAACAAAAAAACAAACAAGGAACCAAACAAGTAACAATTAACCGCTAAAATCAACAATTAGGTAACCAACTAGCCAGGTACCTTATTAACCAAACATATACTTTAGTAACCACCTGACTGACAGAAGTCAAGTCACGTCAAATTTATTTCTATAGCCCTTAATCACACAAGAGTCTCAAAGGGCTTCACATGCCCACAGTTGACAAATACCAACCAATAATCTATGGACTAAATAGCCAACTGATGATTGACTGAACAATCAATCCACTACATAATAACCATCTTACAAGCCATAAGCTGACCAACCCACTGACTAAATAATCAACTAAAATGAACTTAACAACCAACTGATTGACAAACCAACCAACTGACAGAGTAGATGAAGGTGCAATCAACTAACTACTTTTTGGCTAGGTTTAAGATTCAAATAACCATAATATTGACTTAACTGAACAGTCACCAAACTATCAACCCTCCAAGATATGCAACATATTCTATCAACAACCAACAAACAAATCGACTTTGTAATTAACCAAATACACAAATAACTAATTCACCAACTAATGAAAAAAATAAATAATAATAATAATAATAATAATTCCCTTAACCCTTTGATAGTATGCCTGTTTGTCAAACAATAAATCAGCTTGCAATGATTTTACTGGCACAATAAAATGGACTGACTGGATATTAACCCTAAGCCTGAGAACATCTCATTCATAGACTTTCTTCTGTAACTTTCAGTGACACAACCAGACTCAACGAAAGCATCAATCTCTCCACCTGTGATGCAACTCCATGAATGATCACCCACACACGGGCTTGGAGATACGCTGTACTTGCATGCTTTATGACCCCTCTCCCTCTTTTTCCTTTGTCCTTCCCATCTAAACTTTTCCTTCAAGCCTGATGTGATGTCTGGGATTTTTTTTTTTTGTGTCCATAAAAAAAAAAAAGCCACAGATGTCAAGGGTGTGGCTCCATCTCATCCCAAAGGTGTTTTGATGAGATCAATGACAAGGCGAGGACAAGTAGGACTCAGACGCAGGCGTAAGGTAGGCCACCAAGGCAGCAGGTTTATTTCCGGCCAACAGTGGTCTCCTCTCAAACTGAGAGGAGAACAGGGAGGGGAAAAAGTGGAGAACAAAAGGCGCTCCACTAGGGAGGAAAAAACAGGCAAAAGGTACTGGGGACAACAGAAAGCGCTCCGCTAGGGAGGAAAAAGGGCACAAGGCAAAAGGGGTAACTAAAGGCGCTCCAAAAGGGAGGAAAAGGCACAAAAACAAGGCAACAACGCTAGGCAACATGAACGAGGACATAAGGACTGTGGACGCTTCCATGCACTGACGGTGACACTTCGGCACTGAGGGGAGAATGCAGGTGGCTTTTATTGCAGTAGGTGATTGGTGGCAGGTGGTGATAATCAAGGGCGGGGACCGGTAATTATGGAGTGGCAGGAAGGGCAAGTGACCTGGGGTGAGAGGAGAGTTAGGATTTCAAAGTAAAACGGGAAACAGAGACACAAAAATAAAAGCATGAACCGCCACGCCTGGTGGCGGCGTGACAGTACCCCCCCCTCAACGGCCGGCTCTTGACGGCCCAGGAATGTCAGGGTGCTCAGCATAAAAATCATCAATGAGGGAGGGATCAACGATGAACCGGGAGGGGACCCATTGTCTTTCCTCCGGGCCGTACCCCTCCCAGTCGACTAGGTATTGTCTTCCGCGGCCCCGATTACGCACATCTAAGAGTTTCCTGACCTTGTAAACGGGGCCGCCTTCAACCATCTCTGGGGGGGGTGGGTCGGGTTCGGAGGGCACAAGTGGGCTTTCGTGGACCGGCTTGACTTGACTGACATGGAATGTTGGATGAACTCTGAGGGATCTTGGCAGGCGGAGTCGAACGGCGGCGGGACCTATGGACTTGGTTACTGGGAAAGGCCCCACAAATCGCGGGGCCAGCTTTGGACATGGTACCTTGAGTCTGAGGTGTTTGGCAGATAGCCAAACTCGCTGGCCTGGGCGGTATTCTGGAGCCGGTCTCCTCTTCCGGTCGGCGGCCCTCTTTACCCGGTCACCCTGGCGTTGAAGCGCCGTCCGGGCCGCCGACCAGACCTTGTGGCACCGACGGATCATGGCTTTGACCGAGGGGACCGTTACCTCCTCTTCCAGTTCGGCGAAGAATGGGGGATCGTAGCCATGGACACACTTGAACGGGGTGAGACCTGTGGCAGAAGTGGGTAAAGAGTTATGTGCGAGCTCAACCCAAACCAGGTAAGTGCTCCAGGTAGTCGGGTTCTGGGAGACGAGGCATCGGAGGCCCGTTTCGAGTTGCTGGTTTAATCTTTCCGCCTGTCCAGTGGTACCCTGACGTCAGGTTGGCCTTGGCTCCTAGGGCTTTGCAGAATTGCGTCCAGAAACGGGAGATGAACTGTGGTCCACGGTCGGAGACTATGTGTAGCGGGAATCCATAAAACCGGAATATGTGGTGGATCATGATGTCTGCGGTAGTTTTGGCGGATGGGAGCTTGGATAGTGGAATGAAGCGAACCATTTTGGAGAATCTGTCAACAACGGTGAGAATTGTGGTTTTACCATGGGATAGGGGCAGTCCGGTCACAAAGTCCAATGAGATTTCAGCCCATGGTCTGGATGGGATTGGTAGTGGCTGAAGAAGGCCCATCCGGGACTGAGTCGAGGACTTGTTGCGGGCACAAGTGGGACAGGCAGCGACGTACTCTTTTACGGTGGTTTCCATTGCCGGCCACCAGAATCTCCTGGCAACAGCATACATGGTCCTGCGGACTCCAGGATGACAAAACAGCTGTGAAGTGTGAGCCCAGTGTATCACCTGAGATCGTAGTTCCTCAGGCACGAAGAGTCGACGTGGTGGACAAGACGTGGGGGGAGTGACGTTGCGCAATGCCTCCTTGACATCGTCCTCAATTTGCCATCTCATGGCTCCAACAATGCAATCCCGGGGCAGGATGGTCTCAGGCTCGGCCTCCAATAGCTCGGATTCGTGGATTCTTGACAAGGCGTCAGCTTTGGCATTTTTACTGCCTGGCCTGTAGGTCAGAGAGAACGAAAAGCGATTAAAAAACAAAGACCATCTGGCCTGTCGAGGGTTGAGTCTCTTGGCCTGGCGTAAATACTCCAGGTTTCGGTGGTCAGTCCAGATCACGAAGGGGTGTTCAGCTCCTTCTAACCAGTGCCTCCATTCTTCGAGAGCTACTTTCACTGCTAGCAGCTCCCGATCTCCAACACAGTAGTTGCGTTCTGCTTTCGATAGTTTCCGTGAGAGGAACGCGCAGGGATGCGTTTTGCCGTCCTCTTGGCAGCGCTGGGACAGCACTGCCCCAATCCCAATATTCGAGGCGTCAACTTCAACCACGAACTGGCGTTTGGGGTCAGGAACTTTGAGGATTGGGGCGTTGGTAAATCGGATCTTCAAGTCATTGAATGCTCTTTCGGCTTCCGGGGTCCACATGAATCGGACCTGTGGGGATGTCAAGGCGTGTAGGGGAGCGGCAATGGTGCTGAAGTTCCTTATGAATCGTCGGTAAAAGTTGGCAAATCCTAGGAACTGCTGAACCCTCTTTCGCGAGTCCGGCGTGGGCCAATCTCGCACGGCGCTGACCTTGTCTGAGTCCATCTCCACCCTTCCGGGTGAAACGACAAATCCCAGGAAGGAGATAGTGTTGACGTGAAACAGGCTTTTTTCCGCTTTCACGTACAGTTGATGATCCAGGAGGCGTTGCAGAACTCGGCTTACATGGTCTCGATGGCTCGTTAGGTCAGGAGAGTATATTAGTATGTCGTCCAAGTAAACGTACACGAAGTGATCAATAAAGTCCTTTAGTACCTCATTAATCATTGCCTGAAAAACTGCTGGTGCATTGGTGAGTCCGAAAGGCATGACGAGGTACTCGTAATGTCCCCGGGGCGTGTTAAAACCAGTTTTCCACTCATCTCCCTCGCGGATCCGGATGAGGTGATAGGCGTTGCGGAGATCGAGCTTTGTGAAGATTCTAGCTTGTTGCAACTGGTCAAACACAGAGGACATCAATGGCAATGGGTACCGGTTCTTGACCGTGATGTCATTCAAGGGGCTGTAGTCAATGCATGGGCGTAGGGATCCATCCTTCTTGCTCACAAAGAAGAAGCCTGCTCCTGCAGGCGAGGAAGACGGTCGGATGAGGCCGGCTTTCAAGGATTCGTCAATGTAACTGTTCATGGCTTGGCGTTCGGGTCCAGAGACCGAGTACAGTCTCCCCTTGGGAATGGTTGAGCCGGGAATCAGATCGATCGGGCAATCATATGGGCGGTGTGGAGGGAGAGTCATGGCTTTGGTCTTGCTGAAGACCTCCCGCAGATGGTGGTAGCAGGAGGGAACAGTGTGCAAGTTCGGGTACTCTTCTTGAGCCGGTGGGACGAGAGTCACCTGGTGAACCTGGGCTGTGGAGTTTCGGGGTGCGGGTTGTTCCAACCTGTGAGAGCTGCAGTCTTTTCCCCACTCCAGCACAACTCCAGTGTTCCAGTCGATTCTGGGACCATGTAGACACAGCCAAGGGTGTCCCAGAACCAAAGTGGGGGAAGCGGCGTGGAAAACATGGAAACGGAGAGTCTCGAAGTGAGGTCCGATTCGGACTTCCAGAGGTTCAGTAATGTGGGTGATTTGGAAGAGCTCCTTGCCATTCAGCGCTCGAGCCTGGATGGTCAAAGAAAGGGGTTCGGTGGAGGCTCGTATTTGCTTTACGAGCTCCCAGTCCATGAGACTTTCGTCGGATCCGGAGTCGATGAGGGCTGACAGCTCTATGGTGACATTGTGGTGGATTATCTGAATTGGCGTAAGTCTGTGATTCTTGGCGGGTCGGGGTGACGGAGGACTCACCGGAGAGTGAGTCTTTGTGGTGCAGGATTCCACCAAGTGCCCAAGACCACCACAATAGTAGCAGCGGCCCTCTCGGCGTCGGCGCTGCCTCTCCTCCGGCGAAAGCCGAGCCCTTCCCAGTTGCATGGGTTCGTCGCTAGCGAGGTCCACCTCTCCTGGTTCCGGTCGGGAAGGAGCGATGAATCGCGGCCTTCTGGCCTCCGGTGTCCGCGTCCAGGGGATAGGTTCCTCCCTCCTTCGCGGTCCGCCGATCTTGGCCAGCTCCTGGCGACGATGATCGGTCCGGATGGCGAGGGAAATCAAGGCGTCCAAGTCCGCGGGGAGATCTACGGGAACCAGAAGCTCTTGAATGGCAGGTGAGAGTCCTTTCAAAAAATGGTCGTGAAGTGCGATGGCGTTCCAGCCACTGTTCGTTGCCAACGTTCGAAAGCGAACTGCATAGTCGCTGACAGATTCGTTGCCTTGCTGAAGTCGGCTCAGTGCTCGTGCCTTCTCTCGGTCATTGTTTTCTGGATCAAAGACTTGGCGCAAAGCGATTTGAAAGTCCTGTACGCTTTGGCAGACCGAGGAACCCCTGGCCTATTCCGCGGTCGCCCAGGTTTTGGCCCGTCCCGTCAGGTGAGACAACATGAAGGCCACTCGGGATCGGGCTGTGGGAAATGCCTGTGGTAACTGTTCGAAATGAATGTCGCATTCCGTGAGGAAAGTCTGACAGCGTCCGGGTTCACCGGAGTATCGTTCTGGGGAGGCCAGTCTCAATCCTACCCCGGTGAATGGCGTGGTCGGTACAGAGAACTCAGGGTGAGGAATCTGTCCAGTGGGAGCTGGCGCTTGACGCCGTGAAAGGCTTACCAGCTCGTGGACCTGGCTGGTCAATTCCTCCATCCGGGACAGCATGGTCTGTTGGATCCAGTCCTGGTTGTTGAGCCGGGCCTCCTGGCTCTGCAGTGCGGCCTCGACCGTGCCTGCTGGGTCCATGCTGGCCGAAGTGTACTGACAAGGCGAGGACAAGTAGGACTCAGACGCAGGCGTAAGGTAGGCCACCAAGGCAGCAGGTTTATTTCCGGCCAACAGTGGTCTCCTCTCAAACTGAGAGGAGAACAGGGAGGGGAAAAAGTGGAGAACAAAAGGCGCTCCACTCGGGAGGAAAAAACAGGCAAAAGGTACTGGGGACAACAGAAAGCGCTCCGCTAGGGAGGAAAAAGGGCACAAGGCAAAAGGGGTAACTAAAGGCGCTCCAAAAGGGAGGAAAAGGCACAAAAACAAGGCAACAACGCTAGGCAACATGAACGAGGACATAAGGACTGTGGACGCTTCCATGCACTGACGGTGACACTTCGGCACTGAGGGGAGAATGCAGGTGGCTTTTATTGCAGTAGGTGATTGGTGGCAGGTGGTGATAATCAAGGGCGGGGACCGGTAATTATGGAGTGGCAGGAAGGGCAAGTGACCTGGGGTGAGAGGAGAGTTAGGATTTCAAAGTAAAACGGGAAACAGAGACACAAAAATAAAAGCATGAACCGCCACGCCTGGTGGCGGCGTGACAGTACCCCCCCCTCAACGGCCGGCTCTTGACGGCCCAGGAATGTCAGGGTGCTCAGCATAAAAATCATCAATGAGGGAGGGATCAACGATGAACCGGGAGGGGACCCATTGTCTTTCCTCCGGGCCGTACCCCTCCCAGTCGACTAGGTATTGTCTTCCGCGGCCCCGATTACGCACATCTAAGAGTTTCCTGACCTTGTAAACGGGGCCGCCTTCAACCATCTCTGGGGGGGGTGGGTCGGGTTCGGAGGGCACAAGTGGGCTTTCGTGGACCGGCTTGACTTGACTGACATGGAATGTTGGATGAACTCTGAGGGATCTTGGCAGGCGGAGTCGAACGGCGGCGGGACCTATGGACTTGGTTACTGGGAAAGGCCCCACAAATCGCGGGGCCAGCTTTGGACATGGTACCTTGAGTCTGAGGTGTTTGGCAGATAGCCAAACTCGCTGGCCTGGGCGGTATTCTGGAGCCGGTCTCCTCTTCCGGTCGGCGGCCCTCTTTACCCGGTCACCCTGGCGTTGAAGCGCCGTCCGGGCCGCCGACCAGACCTTGTGGCACCGACGGATCATGGCTTTGACCGAGGGGACCGTTACCTCCTCTTCCAGTTCGGCGAAGAATGGGGGATCGTAGCCATGGACACACTTGAACGGGGTGAGACCTGTGGCAGAAGTGGGTAAAGAGTTATGTGCGAGCTCAACCCAAACCAGGTAAGTGCTCCAGGTAGTCGGGTTCTGGGAGACGAGGCATCGGAGGCCCGTTTCGAGTTGCTGGTTTAATCTTTCCGCCTGTCCAGTGGTACCCTGACGTCAGGTTGGCCTTGGCTCCTAGGGCTTTGCAGAATTGCGTCCAGAAACGGGAGATGAACTGTGGTCCACGGTCGGAGACTATGTGTAGCGGGAATCCATAAAACCGGAATATGTGGTGGATCATGATGTCTGCGGTAGTTTTGGCGGATGGGAGCTTGGATAGTGGAATGAAGCGAACCATTTTGGAGAATCTGTCAACAACGGTGAGAATTGTGGTTTTACCATGGGATAGGGGCAGTCCGGTCACAAAGTCCAATGAGATTTCAGCCCATGGTCTGGATGGGATTGGTAGTGGCTGAAGAAGGCCCATCCGGGACTGAGTCGAGGACTTGTTGCGGGCACAAGTGGGACAGGCAGCGACGTACTCTTTTACGGTGGTTTCCATTGCCGGCCACCAGAATCTCCTGGCAACAGCATACATGGTCCTGCGGACTCCAGGATGACAAAACAGCTGTGAAGTGTGAGCCCAGTGTATCACCTGAGATCGTAGTTCCTCAGGCACGAAGAGTCGACGTGGTGGACAAGACGTGGGGGGAGTGACGTTGCGCAATGCCTCCTTGACATCGTCCTCAATTTGCCATCTCATGGCTCCAACAATGCAATCCCGGGGCAGGATGGTCTCAGGCTCGGCCTCCAATAGCTCGGATTCGTGGATTCTTGACAAGGCGTCAGCTTTGGCATTTTTACTGCCTGGCCTGTAGGTCAGAGAGAACGAAAAGCGATTAAAAAACAAAGACCATCTGGCCTGTCGAGGGTTGAGTCTCTTGGCCTGGCGTAAATACTCCAGGTTTCGGTGGTCAGTCCAGATCACGAAGGGGTGTTCAGCTCCTTCTAACCAGTGCCTCCATTCTTCGAGAGCTACTTTCACTGCTAGCAGCTCCCGATCTCCAACACAGTAGTTGCGTTCTGCTTTCGATAGTTTCCGTGAGAGGAACGCGCAGGGATGCGTTTTGCCGTCCTCTTGGCAGCGCTGGGACAGCACTGCCCCAATCCCAATATTCGAGGCGTCAACTTCAACCACGAACTGGCGTTTGGGGTCAGGAACTTTGAGGATTGGGGCGTTGGTAAATCGGATCTTCAAGTCATTGAATGCTCTTTCGGCTTCCGGGGTCCACATGAATCGGACCTGTGGGGATGTCAAGGCGTGTAGGGGAGCGGCAATGGTGCTGAAGTTCCTTATGAATCGTCGGTAAAAGTTGGCAAATCCTAGGAACTGCTGAACCCTCTTTCGCGAGTCCGGCGTGGGCCAATCTCGCACGGCGCTGACCTTGTCTGAGTCCATCTCCACCCTTCCGGGTGAAACGACAAATCCCAGGAAGGAGATAGTGTTGACGTGAAACAGGCTTTTTTCCGCTTTCACGTACAGTTGATGATCCAGGAGGCGTTGCAGAACTCGGCTTACATGGTCTCGATGGCTCGTTAGGTCAGGAGAGTATATTAGTATGTCGTCCAAGTAAACGTACACGAAGTGATCAATAAAGTCCTTTAGTACCTCATTAATCATTGCCTGAAAAACTGCTGGTGCATTGGTGAGTCCGAAAGGCATGACGAGGTACTCGTAATGTCCCCGGGGCGTGTTAAAACCAGTTTTCCACTCATCTCCCTCGCGGATCCGGATGAGGTGATAGGCGTTGCGGAGATCGAGCTTTGTGAAGATTCTAGCTTGTTGCAACTGGTCAAACACAGAGGACATCAATGGCAATGGGTAGCGGTTCTTGACCGTGATGTCATTCAAGGGGCTGTAGTCAATGCATGGGCGTAGGGATCCATCCTTCTTGCTCACAAAGAAGAAGCCTGCTCCTGCAGGCGAGGAAGACGGTCGGATGAGGCCGGCTTTCAAGGATTCGTCAATGTAACTGTTCATGGCTTGGCGTTCGGGTCCAGAGACCGAGTACAGTCTCCCCTTGGGAATGGTTGAGCCGGGAATCAGATCGATCGGGCAATCATATGGGCGGTGTGGAGGGAGAGTCATGGCTTTGGTCTTGCTGAAGACCTCCCGCAGATGGTGGCAATCAAGTTCCTCCACACTAAGATCAACCTTTGTTGTTAGAATTGTTGCAATCCAATTCTATTATTTGTTACATGAAATTGTATGAATTTATTCCCAACAGTTCATTCTCTTTATTTTGGAGCATTTCTCAAGGCTGCACTGCCTCTAGTATGCATATGTCAAAGTTCAATTTGTTTGTCTAATCATATTTCAGCCTCTATTGCCATGTCAATCTGCCCAGTGGCTTCACAATCAGGAGTCTCGGTCCATACAGGGATAAGCAATGGGACTTCTTTCTTTAATCAGTTAGATTTCAGAGCAAAACTTGTTACGGTTAACTTTGACGAGCAAGACAGTAATCTGTAGGGGTGTTAAAAAAAAAAATCGATTCGGCAATATATCGCGATACTACAGCACGCGATTCTTGAATCGATTCAATAGGCAGTTGAATCGATTTTTTTAACATCCATTTTTGATGGAAAAATATTCAACAAAACTTTCACACCTTAAGCATGGAAGAATGTTATATTAATGGAACATTAAGCCTTAATATTTTATTTCAATGCTGTTCTAACATGAAAAAGGT
The DNA here is from genome assembly GCF_051991245.1 of Festucalex cinctus. Classification (NCBI taxonomy): domain Eukaryota; kingdom Metazoa; phylum Chordata; class Actinopteri; order Syngnathiformes; family Syngnathidae; genus Festucalex; species Festucalex cinctus. The sequence goes on from NC_135411.1 coordinate 28,941,797, forward strand.
TACAACCTGTTTGTTAAAATACAGTGGCTCACAGTTATAAAACTGAAGTTTCAGATTAATAAATGATAAATTTTCATACAAATCTTACATTGTACATGTACAAGTTTACTGAATGGTATTTTCTAAATTTGAGTAAAAAAATCGCAACAATCGATTTGTAAATTCATTTTGGGATTAATCGGTATCGAATCGAATTGCGACCTATGAATCGTGATACGGATCGAATCGTCAGGTACTAGGCAATTCACACCCCTAGTAATCTGCATACAATAATACATTTAACATTCAGTATTTATGGTGAGTACAATGTATTTTTTTTTTATGTTTCTGACATGTTACTTTTTATATTGCGTTTTTGTTTCGTATTGATGGTTTTGGGAAGTGATAGTGGTGATATTAAGAGTTGTATTAGCTGCACTAAAACATCACAGTACACATGAATGGGAGAGCAGTAACCTGCATTCTGACGATGGAAGGCCACAGCCGCGACATGTCTGAGCACCCAAAGAGAAAAGAGCACATTCCACCCGCCGTTCCTCTTCCTTTACCACACCGCCGGAACAGGAACCTGCTCACTGAGCCGTGGAGACGGGCGGAAGTCAGGAGTGTGCAGAGACAAGATGTCAAGTGTTCCAGGTGAACCGCATTTTACAAATCTGGCTGAACCTTCCCATATAAAATGCAAAGCAAGCTTTTGTTTGAAGGTTCCGATGAAGAAACGTGCTGAACAAGGATACCACAAACAATCACAAGAAGATTTTTTTGACTGATGCAAGTTGAACACCGCCAACCTCATTATTATCATAGCGTGCTGCCATCCCACCCACTCACCACTTTTAAGTGGAAACACATCTTCTCCAATTAGTTCTCTTTTTCAACTCATTGTTTGGTCACCACAAAAAGCCACAATCTATGATTTGCTCCTGTCACATTAAAAAAAAATAAAAATAAAGCAGCATGAGATGCTATTTTTACAATCGTCGTGATTGATTAGGTATGAAAGGGGAAAAACACAAGACATACAAAGAGACGACAAAAGTAAACAGATCGTTAAAGTGGAAGGCTGTGAGCAGAGGGTGCCGAGTAACTCAAGTCAAGGCCAAACAGATCTCATGTTTCACCCTCCTCTATATGCCTCAATTTTGTCTTAAGCATGATTTAAGTCTTGATTGTAAAATAAAACAAGACATGAACTCATGAAGACGCAAAAGAAGAGGACTTTCACTCAACTCCTGTTAAGCGATTCAAGAAACAATAATATAGCATTTTTTTTTAATGTATTTATTTTATACAGTGTCCAAATACAGTAAGTTCAGTGCAATCCACATTTACATATTGTTTCATGAAACATAAAAAGTTGAAGTGATAAAACCACATTGCATCATTGTATTGTACTGAAGTCCGACTCACGACTTTGATTTACGCCACATTCATTAGGTAGAATTTTGAGTTATCATAGTGAACGTTGAAAAGACTAAAGTCAAAGTAATTAAAAGTAATTACAGTGTTCCCTCGTTTTCCGCTGGGGTTAGGTTCCAAAAAATACCCGCAATAAATGAAATCCGCGAAGTAGTTAGCTTTATGTTTTACAATTCTTATAAATGTTTTAAGGCTCTAAAATCCCCTACCACACAATTTAGACACTTTTCTCATTGAGGCATTTACATGTTCTCACATTTCTCTCTTGTTCAAACAGGGATAATGTTCAAAACTTCATAAATTTTATAAAATGGGTATATTACTGCAAAAAAATATGCAAAATTGCACTTAAAAAAAAATCCGCGATACAGCGAGACCGCGAAAAGTGAACCGCGTTATAGCGAGGGAAGACTGTAGTAAATTATTTGAACTAGATACAATAAGATGCCTTTGATATAATCTGTCATTTGTTTTTATTTGCCTTTATTTTAGCACATTTAACCTAGAAGACAAAAACATTTATGTATAGTAAATCAGATAATTTATTTGAATACAGATTCATATATTGCTTATTTAATAAAATACACAAGAGGATCTGTAATAAAAAAATAATAATGATAGTTGCATATTAATAAATTACAATCACAGTATTTGACTGGAACACAACCCTAGTGAGGATAAGTGGTTGGAGAATATGAATTATTATGAAAGTAATTTTGTTTCAGTATCCAAAAATTGTAAGAAATGTTTCTATATATCGGGATCTCACAAAAGTGAGCCTCACAGATATCTGCAGATACGTAAACATTTTCATCAGATAACACTAAAGAAATAACACTTTGACACAATGAAAAGTAAGTAGCGTACAGCTTATATAAGTTCCTCAAAATACAGCCATTAATAGCTAAACCCTAGCAACAAAAGTGAGAACACCCCTAATGAAAATGTCCAAATTGAGCAGTTAGTCGCTGACTCCACAGTGTCTTGTGACTCGTAAGTCTTACAATTTCTCAGGTGTGAACAGGGAGCAGATGTGTTAAATTTCGTATTACAGCTCTCACAAGCTCTCATTCCGGTCAAAGTTCAACATAGCACCTCATGGCAATGAACTCTGAAAGAAATCTGAAGAAGAAGACAAAAAAAGAACCGTTGCTCTTTATGGAGATGGCCGAGGCTGCAAGTATAAGAATATCGCCAACTGAGCAGCAGCCCAGTGACCAAGACCATCCGGCGATTCAAACATCAAAACACTTCTGCAAATTGACAAAAATGGAGTTAGTCCACTTTGGTTCCCAGTGGCACAATTGCAGCCACCAGAGAAGTTATGTCAAACACACGGGCCTCTTTTTGAACGGACGCTGCACTTTGCTTGTAAAGGTTATGAAAGCTCACATTTGCTGACAGCAGCCACCTCTTCCGCCAGCTTCCTCGCTTGAACAAATGCAGCCACAATATGAAAAGGAAGATCAGATGATCCACACCCATGTCAAAACAAAACCATCAGTAGCCTTCGCGTTCTTCTGCTTGCTCATCTCCAGCTGAACAAACCGCTGGAGTATCTTATATCGCCGCCGTCGGGATTTTGGAGCGATCTGTACCACTGCGGCGGTGATTGAAAGAGACAAAACAGCCCCGTTTGACTGTCAGACTTCCTTTTGTTATTCCACCGCGTTTGAAGTCTTGGGAAAGGGATGGAGACTTCGGCCAAGCGGCCAATCGTTGACACCATGTCGCGGCGTATAGGGCAACCGCAGCCTTGTCATTCTTTGAAATCCCTCCAGGGTTCTTGAAAAGCTGTAGGCTAAAGTTGTATGCAAGAAGATAACAGGTACATTTATCTAGTGACAGTCATTGTAACATCATATATTGCTTTTGTATTTATTTGTATATTCAAAGTGTATAATATTTTTTAAATTAAATTTACTTCATTTATTAATTATTCATTATTTTGTAAGATCCACCGAAGCATCAGTCATAAGGTCACATGCTCGCAAGTCTTTTGTTTCGTGCAAAAGCCTTCCCAGAGCCCCCTTTGGGTCCCTCCTTGGTGGGTACATTCTATTACGATTTTGAGGTGGAGTAAGCGATGTGAACCCAAATGCGAAGAGACCCAGCAATCAGACAGAGGTAAATGAGTAAATGTGGGGTGATTTATTGACAAGTGAGCAGGACAACCTAGACTTCAAGTGACTGGATGTGACTGGACGAAACAGAGCGTGCATGACATGACAGGACAGAAGGTGCCTTAAAGGGGAATGACTTGGCTTGGCTGAGGCTTGGCTGAGGTTTGGCTGAGGTTTGGCTGAGGTTTGGCTGAGGTTTGGCTGAGGTTTGGCTGAGGTTTCAAAGACCATGACCCACATACCACCAACAATGGACCCCACACTGACTCGACAAACACAACAGACTAAATACACCAACACTAATGACCGAATGAGATACACTTGGGGGAAATACAAGTGGCTGAGGCCACTGATTGGTCACACACACTGAGAAGGGAAGACACACAGGTGGACGGAGTTAGACATAACGAGACAAGGGAAGAAACCAAGAACACATGACAAAAACAAGAACACCCATAACATAACAAAAACCAACCCCCACAGAACCGAAACATGATACCCGAGGGATTTCAAAGGTCCATGCAGAACCTTAACCTTGCTCTGCAAGATAAATTCTCACGGAATTTGTGAGCTCACGAACTCCCAAGAATACATCTTGTACCAAGCCCGTTGAGTTCCACCGATCCTAAGCACTGGTGGTTCGGACTATCACAGCGCAACAATGTGTTTGGGGCGGGACATGCAGCTGTGACGAAACCAGGAGGCCAGTGTCGATGCCGGGCAAACAAGCAAACCTAACATGGATGAATGGACGCTGAAATTAATTCTGTTCTTGCATACACGTAGGTCCGCGACGCGATACTAGAATGTTGAAAGATGTTCAACTTTTGTTGTGTTGCTGCAGCTGTCGCCGAGGCTTCAACCAATCAGCGAAGGTTTCATTGACGAGACAATGAACGCAAGGCATGCTAAACAGTGCGATACACTGCAAAATGAAGGATCTAATTTTAGCAGTGTCCAACTATCCAGTTTTATATGACACTTCACGCAACAAATGATTCCCTCCAATTTAATAGCCAATCAAATCTGTTGTCAACAAGCTGCGCTAGAGGGTGACGTCAATCGCTGCCGCCGTCGCAACTGCTTGTCGCTTCAGGGACATGGGAAGTGACGCTTATTACATAATAAGCGAAGTGCGCATTAAGTTTGCGCATGCGCGAGGGAAAAAAACGAGGCTACCAACTACCCTATCAATTTGAATGGCGGAGATTAGAGTGGTGACAATCTTTGCCTAACTGTACACTTTAAAGCTTGCAAGTCAACTTCCCCGATGTCAGTAAACCACATGCTATGCATGTTCATAAAAAACAGCAACTTTCCAGTGGTTGAAACGTTTCTATCAGAGCCGATTCCATTGGATCCAATACATTTTCAATGACCGTTGGGTAGTTTCGCCTACCCACAATGCACCACTCCGCGACCCAGAATGCACCTTGAATTCGAGATGCGCACTTCGCTTATTCAGTATCGCTTGTCGCCTCCCGTGTGTCGAGCCCCTAACTCACCGTTTCCTTGTTGAATGTTGAACAGCGAGAGGTGCTTCATGCATTTCCAGCTGGTAAGATGCTCATGCTTCCCACTCCAACCAGCTCGAAGTATTGTACAGAATGTCCCACCTTTCTCGAGCAAATTACCGTGGAGCAGTCCCAGATTCATATTGTGGAGAACTCCCTTGAGTGAATCACAATATCAGTCTGGCTATTACCAGGTGAGCAGAACCAAAATAAGTTTAACTAACCTATTTTTTTTCCCCCAATTTTATGTTTTGATGAGTTTTCCCATGCATAACTTTATTTATTTTGCAACTAAATTTCAGGGTAAACTAATACGTACAATGTATATATTTCTTTATGTATAATATAATATAATTGTGTTGAACTAATGCAACTACAGCAGCCAACATGGTTCTGCATGGCCCTTTGAAATCCCTCGGGTGTCCCCACAAAGCAGCTGTGTTAAGACGAGCTGTGTCTGCGTAAACACATCTTCCAATCAGCGTTCCGTCGCATCCCTCCACATGGCATCCCCGTTTGCACACTGTTTACGCCACTTTTCATCCATGTGTGCAATGAGCGCTCACAATCCAACGTGTTTTCTTGCTTACACAGCCCGAGCCCCTCCGGCATGTGTAGAGCGTGCTGCTTCCAGTCGTGACTGCACACGAGCAAATAAATACGTGTACATGCTCGTGATTAACGTATACACAATATAAACACATGGCATGGAGCTCAAGAACGGATGCTCTACTCCAAAACAGGATCAGAAACATGAGAAAAGAAGATGTTAGTCTGCATGTGAGCGGCTGTGAGTGAGTTGTGGCCTACAGCAGCTCCTTGTGAGTTTCCTCATTTTGTATTTGCATGTTTGATGGTTTGTTCCGTTCAATCAATTGCTGAATGTGCATCGGCAACTGTGGCTCTCATTGCCCACATGCGAGGGGATTACAGTACCCTAATTATTAATTACCACGTTTTCCGCACTATAAGGCGCACCTCATTATAAGGCGCACCTTCAATGAATGACATATTTTAAAACTTTTTCCATATAAAGTCTTTTTTAAACTTTTTTTTCATATATAAGGCACTAAAGTAGAGGCTGGGGTTATGTTATGCATCCATTAGATGGTGCTGCGCTAAAGGGAATGTCAACAAAACAGTCAGATAGGTCAGTCAAACTTTATTAATAGATTACAAACCAGCTTTCTGACAACTCCATTCACTCCCAAAATGAATAAACAGCTGTTTTATTATTTTCTCTGAGGTAAAGTGTTAGTATTAGCTAGCGATCCAAGATGGCGGGATCTTCTGCGCATGCGCGTCACCGATCGTGCAGGGTCACCGATAGTGTCTTGACAGCGAGACCTGTTGCGGCTCAATATTGATCCATATATAAGGCATTATAAGGCGCATGGTCAGCTTTTCAAAAAATTGAAGGCTTTTAGGTGTGCCTTATAGTGCGGAAAATACGGTACTATTTTTTTGTGACAAGAGTCCACTAACTTAATGTGACATAGCATAGTCATGCTAACGAAATTAGCCAAAAATATGTTTTAAAAAAAGACACTGGTTAATTCTTCATTACTGTAGGTTTTTATCCAGCGTAATGCTAAAATGCTATTTTAAATTTTTTTTTTTTTTTTATTAAAAACAGTATTTCCATAGAGTCACAGAATGAATTACACTTGCAAGTCAAGTATATAGTATAGTGGTCCTGAATTTATGATGAAACACGTGGTGATGAAAAACAGAAAGACAGTCACCTCTAAGCTGCTAATCTTAGCCGTTTTACCACAGAGGATAAAGAATACATGCCTGTCAGTATTGCTGTAGTCAGTCTACATGTGTTGCTACACCGTTTCTGGCCATATATCTGTTAAAGGGCTATAACAGCTACATCAAAGCTAGTTTTGTTGGCCTGTCGATGGGGTTTCCCATTTTGTGTTAGCATTAAGCTAGAGGACAATCAGAAGGCAATGTTATGCGGTTTGGTTAAATACACAACAACAACTGGGAGTGTCAATAAACAGCTTGAAGGCAATTTTTTTGAAGAATAAAAGTGAAAAATGTCAGCATGGACCTCGCAACCTTCCATTTTTTTTTAAGCGGCCCTTAGAAGACAAAGTCGCCACCCCCAGTGTACACAACCCTTTTTCCCCTCGTACACCAAAGAAATGATGTCCCATAAAAATCCCGTGTCATTATTACCTGCACCTTGACAACGCCTTGAATTGCCATTTAGCATTAAGCTGGCTCGACAATGGCGGCCGGGCTGAGGGGATGTTGTCAGCTTTAATGAGGCCCCGTCTGAAAAGAGGGCTGCTGGGTCGGCACCACCAAAAGGCTCAGGAGGCCTCGCCGCCGGCATTCTCTTTTTCCCAATAGAAATAACGAGCAGTGACTGCAGTCAATGAATCCGTTCCAGCGTCAAACTGTCATGATCGTAAAACCTTTATGAAGCGTACGCGTGATGTTTTAATTACAAATGGTAATAATGGTAAATGTCAAGTACTACTCAAATGAAAGACATAAAGTGAATCCTTGTAATACAAGTAGGGCCAGCTGATTTAACTCCCAAGAACACCCATACATACTTGGGGATGTTGCTGTGTTTGGAATTAATCAAACGTATTCAATCTCAACGGTCAGGTTTTCCAGTAGGCTTTCTGTGCCAACTACGTCAGAGATTACGGTAACATGAGACAATGTGGAAATAATGAATGGGATGGGCGGTAAATATGCTATAGATTTTCTCACCTCTGCTTGAGATGCTTACCGAGCTTTTAAGTCCTACAAAAAAATGCTGACATCACACACAATGGATTGAACTCACGGGATGTTTTCCTGGAAATTTTTGTTTGAACTCCAAATCATAGCAGCGTTTTTTGTTTTTTTGTTTTTTGGTGGCCTCCCCACAATAATGACAACAGGGAGTGACCACAAATAGACATCAGCGGCACAGTGACGCGCAGTTACAAAGAAGAAAAACAAGTTACGACAACAGCGAGCCTCCGAGTGGGCTTGATGCTTCACACGGACTCCTCCACCTCCAAAGCCCGTCGCACTTTGATTCTTTATTCACCCCCACCTTGCCTTAACCCCCTGCCACCACAATCCCTTACATCCAGCTGATGGAAGCTCTTTTGTACGGCGGCACCCAGGCAACCACATCAAAGAGAAAAACAGAGAGAAAAAAAAAAAACAGCAAAATAAAGACGAGAGAAGAGGACGAGACGCTCACAATGGCAACCCTGCTGCTGCTGCTGTGTACAGGAGAAACTAGTCGGGCATTCATCATCATTTAATCAGAGGTGACACAAGTATCTGCACATTGATTGACGTACAGAAACATACTCGTGTATGGCTAGTTGCCAGTGCATCCGTACATACCTGAGTATAGGTGAATGTGATCATCTTTCATGACATTTTAGCTTGTTTTAAATGGAGCGTGAACATTTGCAATCTGATTCGTCTGGTTAGAAACTCAAACCAAATGAAAATGCTTGATATAAACATGTCCACCGGAATAAACAGGCTGAAACTGAAAGGAATCTCTTTTGGTGTGACTGGGGTGGAATAATTCCTTGTGCCAAACCGATCAGAATAAATTGTCATGTGGACGATGAATGGGAACGTTTGATGCTCCCTGTGTGCGCATGCTGTCTTGGCATGTAAAAACGTGTTCATGTTATCTTGTTTTTATGGAGACACCCTGTACTTAGGTTGAAACGGTTACAAAATAAATTTGCGTTGGCATTTAAGCACATGGTAGTTATGTGTAATTGGTGTCAGTATTATGAGGGTCTCCCCTGCAAGGGTCCCTGAGAACCTCTGATTTAGTGAATACACAAAAGATAGCGACGGGAGAGGGGGTGTTTAATGACAAACAATAAAGCCACATTAGACTTTGTATGAGGCCCATTATGATGCTCTCTTTGTGGCTCATCATCAAAGCCCATTAGGGGGACAGTGAAAGCCTCTCTCACTTCCTCATCGGGGAGCTTGATGGATTGCGGTCATGCTTTTTTGGACGCTTTGATCTCACTGGACGCCCTTGAAGCTCCGATATGTTAACAAGCGAGATCCATCCTCCACCTACCGGAGTCTTTCATCTCGACACCCCCCCACCCCCAACCCCAACCCCACTCCCTTCCGAGCCCTCGTCGAGAGTCTGGCCTCGCCACCGCAAAGTACCAGCTCTCTGGCACCGGCCGTCTTGGAGGAAGCGCAGCGGCGCTTGTAATTAAAAAGTCACAAAAAAAGTGTATGGCATCTCCATCATAATGGTTAGGTTAGCCGTGCGAGGACATGTAATACTCCCTGTTATGTCATCGCTTTGCTTGAAAGAGACGTCAGAGGCGACAACGATTCAGGAATAGAGCTTGCTCACATTCGGCCCATTTCACAGCAAACAACATAATACAGTCAATGGCAGAAAAGAGAATCCGGCCTTCTTGCAGGGTTGACAGCAGACAAAGCCGAGTGGTAAACTATTGTTGGAAAGTTGAAGCTACCCTCAGAAGCTTAGGTTGGTCTCTCGTAGGTCTAATTTTACAGTTAACATAGGAGAGGGTGACCAGACACCGCATTTTAGCCGTGACATTCCTGTTTTTGAGCCGTGGGTGGCGCGTCCCAGCGGCTTTTGCCAATCTCATTGTTTTGTCCCACTATTACGCAGGTCCCGTCCCAGCATCTCATTTTTTTTTTTGCCATGTTGTGTATGTCAATCACACCATTAAAATGAAATTTAACTGTTAAATTCATTCTTATTTACTTCCAAATTCACGTTTGCGTTGTCATTCGCATGCGCATCTCATCGACAGCAGGCAATTGATATTGACCGGTGTCAGTACCAGATGTGATCGGGCTGCCAGATTGTATTGCGGTCGCCTACCGATGACGTCACGCTACAGGATTGGCTGGAAATGATCTGCACTAACAAAATGAGCGAGTCAGATGTGTTCACGTGGGTTTGGTTTCTTTTTTAGATGTTCACAAATGACAATATACAAAAACAGTCTTAATGATAATAGAAACACATTAGCAATCTAAACTGACAATATTTGTCACATCTCAGGCAATTAATTTGTGTATTTATCATTTATTCAATCTCTTATTATTTATTCAATATCGCTTATTTTTATATTATTGGGTTTAATTCTGTTTTTACAGTTTTAGTCCACACATTTTGTTATTTAAATTACGTCTTTAATATTTTCTTTCCAATGGTTGACAACTAGCCAATCCTGTAGCGTAACGTGTCCGTTAGGCCACCCCGATACGACCTGGCAGCCCGATCACAGGTACTGACATCGGAACGAGAAGTACTTCCTGCTTTAGCATCTAAGAATCAAAGGAAAAACAGCCCTACTATCTACTGTTGCCACTCACCGGTCAGACAACGCAAGCTGAGCTTTCAAGTGGTGAGTTTCCAGTGTTAAAATGCGTGACCGGTGAGCGAGGTTAATGCATTTGAGCGGAGTGTTTCCTTTCACCAGTTTGACGTATGTTTTTTTTTTTTTTTTTTTTTTTTTTTTTTAAATTGACACAATTTAAAACAAAACTTCAAATCGCAAAATCACAATGTCAACAACAATAATGAACAACAATCAATAACAAACAAACAAACAAAATCATACGATCAACTCAACATTCAAACAAACTTTCAAGTCTATCTGGGCTCACATGAAAAGCTTCACTCAAAAACAATATTGTACGTTCAGATTTCCTATTTTTAACGAGATGACGTAAGTTCGGAATTGTCACAAGACAAAATGGCAGTCACCTTGCCGTTTGTGTACACAGTGTAAAGGAAGCATTTGCATTGCGGAAGTATCAGAAATGTTCGGATGTTCAGAATTGTCAATTGGATATTGGTGAGTGCATGGACTTGCTTGTTTAGCACTGTTGAACTGTCAATAGGGTGGCCAGTTGTCCTGCTTTAGGCAGGAGAGTCCTAATTTTCAGTGATGTCCTGCATCCTGCGCAACCCTAAGCAGGATGCTGGTTTGTCTTCCTTTTTAAAGAAAATGAGCCGCAGTTGAATTTATGTGACCCAAAACCAGTCCCACCCCACGTTTGCCACAACTGGTCTTTTATTGGCTAAGAGTAGCTTCAGTTAAACATCTCGTATATCATTGGTTTAATAAATATAAACAAAGCTCCACGTGTGGTTGTCTGACTGTCATATCCTCGCCGTCATCTTTGACAGAGGCGAAAAGGCAGCAAAAAGGCAGCGTTAGCAAAAATGCCAAAACACCGGACATCTTTTAATATTGAATGGACGAAAGAGCACAATTTCCTGGCCACAAGCAGTCAAGATTCGTTTCCCGGTTTCTGCACGATTTGCCGGTGTGATGTGGACGTGAGCAGTCAGGGCAAAGCAGTCATAGAACGTCACGTAGGGACGGAGAAGCATAAAATAAGAGGCGAGCAGCAGGGGCGTTATCATTGCAGACATTTTTACCTTATTTGCTTTTCAAAATAGGTTTTGTGGCACGCTGCACTTTTACACAAGCATGCCACTGCTTAGCGGTTTAAAAACATGGTACTGTAAACTAAATCAATTGTCAAAAAGAAGTTTGAATTTTTATTGATATTTTTTACCATTTACCGGTAGTTACATAAGCATGGTCTATAGCCTAAACCATGCAAAAATCTATTCTTGATGAAAATACACCGCAAGTCTGATGTACAGTGTTTTCCACTGGGGTTAGGTTCCAAAAAATACCTGCAATAAATGAAATCTGCGAAGTAGCTAGCTTTATGTTTTACATTTGTTAGAAATGTTTTAAAGGCTCTAAAACCCCTCACCAGAGCTTATACACTTTTATCATCGAGGTATTTACATTTTCTCACATTTCTCTCTTGTTTAAACATTCTCAATGTTCAAACTTCCATAAATTTTATAAAATAGGTACATTACTGTAGAAAAAAATGCATACAAAATTGCACACACAAAAAAAAATCCACAAAACAGTGAGGCCGAGAAACATGAATCGCGTTTATAGCGAGGGAAGACTTTTTTTCTTTTTTCTTTTTTTTTTTTTTAAATATGTCCTCCTTTTTGTATTGTGCACAATATTTAATAACACCACGGTAAAATGAAAAGAGTAACTAATTTCTTACCGCTGCATTTCGGCTGAGAAAAAGCAGCCGACCCGAGCCATTGGAGCCAAAAGTCAAGCACGAAAAATTGTCGCCTAGGAGCATCTGAAGGTGCTTTTCTATTGGCTGCTGCAAGATTACGTCACTTCAGCGACACACTTTCAAACGTCCTTATTCTGTTTAAATAAATATACTTAAAATCAACATTCAACACCAAAGGCTTATGCATTAAATTGAGTTTCAGTTTCAGAATTTTCATTTTTGTTTTATTTCGTTAACAAAATTGTTTTTTGAATTTTAGTTTTATTTTTTTAATTAGTTTTTGTTACCTATAATAACCTTGGAGGCTAGCATTGGAACTCACGTCAAACTAATGTTGCCTTCCTTAACTAGAACGTTTACATTGAATGCTCACATCAAAGCCATCATTGGCGTTTGTTGTGATTTTACCATCTGTCCAAATTTCTTAAAAGAAAAAGAAAAAAGAAAAAAAGAAAAAAAAATTCCAACCCTAAAAACGTAATTTCATTCATCTATTTGTGATGTCACCATTCACAAAGTTCTATAGACTCCATGAGAAAATTGCTCAATGAATGGGGTCAGTTTCCCAACTGCCATTTTTAATTCTTCAGCATTGACATTCAATTTCTACAGAAATTGCATTTTCTAGTTCCTTTGTAGTGAAGAATTCATCGCCCAAAACATCCCTGGACAAAGCAATATTGCAGCCACATGTGCGAGCTTGTTTACTTACACGCCAGGCTTTTAAGTGCAGGCATCTCATGACCGAGACCACAACATAACAGACTAAATGCTCTCAATATAGAGAACGTGTGCACTCACACGGGGGGCCTCCACATGCATCTCCAGCTGTTTACTACATAAACAAACACTAACTGTATAGCCTCTTAGGTGAAAAGCATGGGAAGTCTATTTCCTAAAAATCTCCCCTTTAAGTAATAAACTTGACTCCATTTTCACTCCTAGCCAGGATCACATCAAACAAATGGATTTGGATTGGGATGATGAGACAAAGCAAAGGTGGATAAATCTAGCATTACATCTGATGCGACAATATTGTGTGTGTGAGAGATCTTATTATCTCTTAATTGAGTTACTACACAACCAAACATCAGGTCCTCCTGGATTCCAGCTGTGTTGCAGGAGAGGAAGCTTTCCATTTCGGAGGGGCCGAGGTCAGAGCCGGCCGGGCGAGTGCCGGGACGCTGCGTTTCCTCACCGCCCCATCATCGTGTCAGTGTATGAACGAGTGGGAGGTGGGGGAGTGCCACGGCAGTGCCTCGTTAGAGGAGATCCATGATTATGTGCCATTTCCTGCACTGAACAGTAACGCGGAAAAGCGTGTCAATTAATAACTGTCAATCCCGAGACTTCAAGGCTTCAGTGTGTACTTGTTGAATGGTGATGAGGGCTCAGGTTAAAATGGGATTACACGCTACAATTTTAATCCCTCCACTTTAATCACGTAGATGTCAGAAAGGCATGTTTTAAACTGTTGTCGACTGTCAAAACAAATCAAGCGCTTTGTAGTCGACTAGAAACATTAATACAAAAAACATGCTAGCAACAAAGCGAGATCATGTGGAAACTCAAAAGTCCAAACATTTTCAGTGAAATATTGCTATTCCACTTCAGGCCTAACACGTTTCAAATTGTTGTGGACTGTCATTTCCACCTTTTGTAGACTTGGAATGCTTAAATCTTAAATCTAAAGCCTGGTACACACATAAAGACAATTTTGCCCCTTCCCGACCAAGGACATCAAACGCCCAATAATCTTATGTCTTATAAGATTGTGTTATACAATGTTTATGATTGAGCTGTGTTAAGAGTGGATTTGTGCCGATAATTGGGTCCAAAAACAGTCGGGGCCGACAATCTTAAATAATGAACATGTTCAATATTTACGACGAAAATCGGAGGTTCTCTGGAGCCAGCTGACTCCGTAAACTGTGACATGAACGGAATGTACCCAAACAAAGAAGCTCTCTGACATGACAAACAAGCACCCGTACATTAAACACATTAATATCACCTACCTGATGTTCATTCATCCATTTTATGAATACCAAGTGGTTACATCAAGGACCAGGCACTGGTGCCGTGAATTGCACGATGACGACCAGTTGCAGTTTTGCTTAGTAAAATGTATTTTCCCATTTAGGCTGGGGGTTAGTGTTTTTACCCGGCAAAGGCGTGGTCACGGGTTTAAGCTCCGCTTTCTCCGTTTTTTTGTTTTTGTTTTGTTTTTTTTAAACAACAGCCTATAAAGGCATATAGCCAGATGTCATTTTTGTATAAATGTGGGTTACCCAGGGGACAGAAATCATTTCCAAAGCAATTCTTTCCTTGCAAACATCAACACTTTATGCAGTACTGCTTCCGTCACCTGCCACCTTCGGAAACATTTGACAAATATTTGGTCTTCCTGTTTGTGAAGTCACTATCAACACGAAAGTGAAGAGAACTGTAGCTTTATGCTCTCTTTCTTTTCTTTTTTTTTTTTTTTTTATGTTTTTATTTAATATCTCCGGTGGCTTCTTTGTTTGTTTGTTTGCCTGTTGTTTTTTTTTATTATTAATAATATGTCTGTGGAGTGTTCCCAATTTGTTTGTGTATTCTGTTTAGAATTGTTCAATAAAGTTATATGAAAAAAAGTGTGAAGTCACGTGTGAAAACGCGAGAGCTTTCCCGCGAAGGATTGGATTCTGGACCAGTGAACGACAATCTTCATGTGTGTGCAGAGCTGTGATGAGATTATTTGAGCACCCCACACACAATACGACCAAAACTGGTCAATGCCCGATTTTTTATCTTTATGTGTGGGGTCTGACAAAGACAAAAAATCTTTTAAGATTTTAAAAATCCTTATGTGTGTACCAGGCTTAACTAATGTTAATGACAGTGACATGCTGTGGAACCACAATTCTTACAACACGTGAATTTGGCGAAAACCTTTGGGAAAATAAGTCTTAAATTGTCTGCAAACTGACGTCTAGGAACGACTTGACTGTCAATGCTGCGTTCGCGACAATGGCGTTCCACTTAAGTCATGTGGTTGTCAGGAAGAAGGTGATTCCGTTAACCTTGCTCTCGCAAGATGAATTCACAAGGTACATGTGAGTTCACAAACTCCGGAGAATACATCTTGTACTGCTCCCACAGATAACCGCCATTCCGAACCACTGGTTGGTTCGGACCAATCACAGAGCGACATAGTTTTTGGGGGCGGGATATGCAACTGTGACGAAACCAGGAAGCCAGCACCGACGCAGGGGCTAACAAACAAACCCAACATGGACGAATGGACGCTACAATTAATTCTGTTATCTCAGAATTACTCACCATTTCCTTATTGAATGTTGAACAGCGAGAGGCGCTTCGTGCATTTCGAGCTGGTAAGATGTTTGTGTTTTCCCCCCCTTCGCCAAGAACGAACACGAAATTTTCACCCGTGGCTGTAATTGATTAAAACAAACGTGTAAAATGTCACATCGTCCAATCAGCTCGAATTATTGTACAGAAAGTCCCGCCTTTTCCCGATGAAATTACTGTGGAGAGGTACCAGATGGATATTACTTATCCATTGCCAGGTTATGATTCCGTCATCTTAAAGCTAAAAAACAAGGCAAGAAGCAGTAAAGTAATGTGCACTTTAATACACAGAGTAACTCTGCTCCTTCGATCCCTTACATACAAAACCCGACTAGACTGCAAATTGGCCATTGATTCTTCAGTTATAATCAGGCTTGAAGGGGCTCAGTTCCTTGTCCCGCTTAAAGAGGCTGAGAAAGATCTGGAGCCACATCTGCAATCGTCTTTCCTTCACCTCTGACTATTACGGCGTCTTCGCAGTGTCCTGCAGCTATCAAGGCCCACATCAAGGCATGCCAAATGTGTGCCCCCTCCCCATTAAGGGGCTCTCATCAGATAAACAAGATAAACAAGGCCAATTCCTGGCAGGCCTGATCAAAGCACGCGAATGTTAACCCCAAGTAGGCAAAAATCAAACACAGATGAGGTCACATGGAAGTGGAGAAACGCTATGTCCCTTCATGGAGAGCAAAAGGGGACAGTGCAGATGCAAGTTTCCCTCTGGAAAACCCAAAAACAAAATTCCACAACAACATTGTGTGGACAAGTGCACATAGCATGAAAAACACAAGACTTGGTTTAGCGTTTGATGTTAAATCTCTATATATGTTGGCACTAACAATGTGCCACAATATTGGCAACAGATCTTAGCAAGCAATGACTGAAATTGAAACATTATATACACACTCACACCCTTAACTTGTGTTTGGTGGATTTTCCTGGCAGGTAAATGTGTCATCTAGGCAGAACCCGAGCATATATGGCGGTGGCTTATTCCTAATTTTCCAAAGCCTTCCTCTGTGAATCACCTCTTTCTTCTCATGCCATTTTCCCAGACAGACACAAGAAACAATTCCAAATCAAGCAGACGGATTTGCCAAGTGTGCATGCAAGGAGTTACACTCTTATTTCCCACATTTTCATAGTGTTAAGTGTCTGTGTTGACTATCCATGTCCTGACTGTGGCCATCATATGTCAGGTGCAAACCACCAAGGCATTTTCAGCACAGTTTGTTTATTAGCAAAATTACGCACACAAAAAAAAAAAAAAATACAAAGGAACAGAGGAAGTTCAGTCCCCCTAAGGTCATACAATCCACAATGTGATCAAAACGAACATGATATGAATATACAGTACATCGTCTGTTAAGTGTTGGAGAGTGAAACTGCTGGCCGAACGGAACGCCATCTCCCGTGACCATTATGAATTTGAAATGTCACCGCTGGTCCCAAAAAGATAGGGCAACCTCAACAGGAAGAGAGGAGAAAAAGATTGGACATACCATAATTAGGGTTACATCCAAAGGCTTTGGACTGGAGGGCTGTTCCTGGGTGCCGCCTTGCAGAAGTGATAAGAATTATTTATCACTTAGGTCCAAAAAGGGAGCAGCTTCAACAAGAGAAGAAAAATGTGAGAAGAGGCCGAAGATACATTATTAGCAATGGCGGCTGGTGAAGGTTTCTCCAGATGGCCACTATACATACTGTACATACAATACATATACACCTACACACACAAAAGGACTTGGAGATTGAACAATCCAGTCAGATAGCAGTGGTTTTCTTTTTCTTTGACTTTACATGGCTTTTTCCAACCCAACAGAAACAGCAGTGTCAACAAGGGCTGTGAAAAGAACATGAGATGAGAAGATGAATATACGTCGTCAGTCATATTTAAACACTTATGGACATTTTGCATGTGACGTCCAGCCTTCAGGACGCTGGATGGCAAAAGAACCACTTGCATCTATTGAAACCGTTGAAACTCATACAGTACATAGTCCTGTATCTCATCAATTATGTTCTAAAATGGTCATATCTTGCTGTGCGGTCAGCTGTACAAATAGACAAAGGTGTAAACCAAACGTAGTTTTTTATACCTACTGATGAAGATAAGATGTCGATGGGCAGCAGCAATCAACCAAAAGGACTGGCAACCCTCAAAGTATTCGCGGCTTTCCAGCCATAAAATTTTTGAGATTAGTAGATCAATGTTGATATATTTTACTAGCAAACATACACTCTGACAAAGATTGTCACAGAGATGTCGAATTACGTGTTTCAAATCACATTAACGAGCCAGATAATGTCTACTCTAAACTGCACACATGCAGCTTAGTTTTAATGTTTGGAGTTTTTAAAGGTGTATTCAAGGATCTTTAGTCGCTGCGTCTTCCGGGTGGATCATCTTAACGATTGGTTCTCGATCCCGTCAATCAATTTGCCGTAACAACGTTGTACGTGCTCGTCCCTAACTGCGCATGCGCACATCGAGTGTTTGTAGCATGTAGCCGCTAAGCTTCGGATTCAGCCATTCATCGTTGTAGCTCCCGCCGCGACTAGCAGGACAGCTGGTAGGATGGTCTGCCGCATGCGCATTGTTAAAAAAAGTGACAAACGAACGTTTGGCTTCTACTTTTTGAGAAGATCATTGAATGCATTGAATACTTTATCTCATACTTATGTAAATATTGCGCTCTATGACTAAATGTGCCACTTCGACCGACAGGCGAACATCAGTTGAAGTGGTTGATTTCATGGCTTGATGGGCAATAATAACTTTTAATTAGTCCATTAACAGTCGCTAAGTCACTCCGCGTGTAACAATCCGCAATGTGGCACCGCGCCACAGGGTGGCGCCTCCTTGTTTTTGTTATGCCAATGCAGCACTTTTTCATTTTGGCCATCAATATATTTGATGCCGAGGACGTGTACGTGTATTGTGACATGCGGTATTACCGAGAAGCCTACAGTTTTTGTTTTCCTATTTTAATAAATTAACCCTGTGGACTTCAAGTTCTTTTATTGCTCTCCAATTTTTTGCTTTCCAGCTGCGCCGTCCATGGCTGATCAGCCACCGCTCATTACACGCGTCCCGACAACTTTAATTCAACAATCATTCCCTTCTACCGTCCGTCATGGGGCAGTCACATGATTGATCACATGACTTCAGTGCAAAAGATCTACTTTATATTCAATGGATTCAGCTGCCTGAGTGCCGCCTCGCTTATATCAGACGGTGCACGATTTGATGCCGTGAATTCTTAAGTCGGAGATTCTAGTTTGTAGTGATGTTTTTTTTTTTTTTGTTTCTCTCCAGTACATTTTCTGTGAAGGATTTATGTCTCGTACTCATGTCGTTCAAAGCAAACCAGAGCAGTTTAATTCTATACTCAAATCAAATCATGCTGACAAGTCTGTATGTCAGTTTGGGGTTGCTGGCTTATTATTACATGCAGGGTTGAAGAAGAAGAAGAGAAAAAATACTGCTTCGCTCTGCAATGATGTTATATTTAGCATTTGCCTCACTGACAGACCTCCGACTGTTGTAGCTGGGTGCAACATCTTTAAACAAAGCCAGCAAGATGCCGACCATAAGGAGACAGGCACTGGCTGAGGTTCTTTGATGGGCTATGACGGACTACGAATGAATTTACAATGCGGTTATAAGTGGCCAATTTGGATTTAGTAACTAGTCTGATGTTTTTGTTTACTTCCATCTACAGTTCAACTGATTTACTTATGATATCAATATGTATGAATCCGTCTTGAGGCTTGCAAGTGCATGCCTAATTGTTGATTGCAATTTATCCAACCCAACAGTTGGTGTCCGACTGAAACTCAGTTAAATGCTGAAGTCGTACAATTTGGAAGAAGAATGTGAGAAGAGTATACATTGTCAGTTATGCAAAGTACAGTAAGCTGAGACACATTTGACAGAAAAGTGCTGCCTTGTGTCACCACTTTAGTCCAAAAGAAGGAGCAGTTAAGGCTTTTTGGGCCAACTTGTGGCCCTGCCAGAACCAGCAACTGGCTCTTGTATATGTCGCTGGCGTTGGGACGATAGCTCACATGTCAGAATTTGGTCAATGTAATAATTTTTAAAAAACTATACTATTAATCGGTCCCCACATATGTGTTTTATTTTTGACAAATTATTCACAATCTTAAGAGTTCAAAATGGCTTGCTTTCTTTGATCATGCATGTTAATTAAACAAACATGACGTTTTTTTTAAGTCGCCGGAAAATGGATGATGGCAACATACTGTACCACATTAACAGAACTTGTCACTTCATCACCGCAAGCACGGTGCCACTTGACAAAATAAAAAAATAAAATAACTATAATAAGTAATAACAGATAACAATAAACAATATCATGATACATAAAACAAAGTAAGTTATAATAAAAGATAACTCTAAAATATTAAATATTCAAAGTGTTTTTTTCATCAAGTTTGTGAAATTTTTAAGGCGATTTGTATTTTTACCTCTGTGTCCAGAATGTATGGCCACCCTGAGCATACACAATCGAATGAATTTTAAAAACTCAATACGTAACTAAACTAAAATGAAAGAAAAATATCTAGTGACATTTAAAAGTCCCCTTCAAAATATGTGGTTGTACAAGTTCCAAAAAATTTCATTCAATATAACTGTGTCAAGTACATTTAGGAGTATCTCAGGGTTTTAATCAGAGTTTGAACGCAATCTGTGGCGTCTCAGACTGAACACTGGGTGGCGCACTGGATTGCACCTACATAATGATGTGCAACTCTCAGAGACAGCAGAAGAAGAAAGCCATGAAGAAGAATGTGGAATGGACTTCAAGTGGTCTGACAGTCACGCGAGCCCAGTTTCAACCAACAAACCTACCCGGTTCTTCTCTACTCTACTAGCCTTTTTGTTACTTACTCCTTTGTGGTTCTAAAAAAGGTAGCCCGGTTCTAAAACATGACATAAATATTTTTGAGGCCATTGGCTGGTCTGAGACAATCGTTATGAAAAGTTATGAAGAGAAATTGTCTTTAGTCCTAAAAATTGTGCTTTTGCATATTTAGAAAAAATGCTACATTATATATACACCATTTTATTTGTAATATGGCAGTACGGTTATTATAGTTTTGGAATTTTTAATTTTGGTTCTTTAATAAATACTTAGTTTTAGTTTAGTTTTAGTTAGTTTCAGTATTAGTATTAGTTTTTTTGTTTTTTTTTTGTTAAATGTGTATTACTTGTGCGCAATATTTAAAAAACACCGTGGGAGCGACGTCATCTGAAGGTGCTTTTCTATTGGCTGTTGCTAGATGACGTCACTTCTGTGTGACATACTTTCAAATGTCATTATTCCGGTTGATATCAAAATAAATCTACTAAAAATCACACCAAAGACAAAAACGAAGTACGTTTTTGCTATAATTATAGTTTTAGTTCGTTTTGTAAACATAAAATGTAATTTCAGTTAGTTTTCATTTTTTAAAGCATTTTTGTTTTTATTTTTTTTTGTTAACGAAATTGTTTTTTAAATTTTAGTTGTGGTTATTTCATTAGTTTTAGTTAACTAAAATAACCTTTAATAGCACTTGTGTTTTTCGACACCCTCCCTTCTTACTTTGACCATCTCCAAACATTTTTGTGTTTTATTTTATTTGAACTGAGTCAAATGCCATTTTTAGCATATGTCGCGGGCCACTAAAAAAATGGACGGCGGGCCGCAAATGGCCCCCGGGCCAGAGTTTGGACACCTCTGTTCTAAGGCTTTGGGACCGGAGAGCTGCTGCAATTTTAAAATGTTACTTCATCCAAAAAAGAAGGAGCAACGTCGACAACAAAAGGAAAAGGTGCAGGACATATCTAGTCAGTTCCATGAAGTAACTGCTGCTATGTAATAGCTGTCGTGCATAAATGTTAAAAACATTTCAAATGATGCTTGAAAATGTTTTTATGGTTTTCAAATGACAACCGTTTAACCCGACAATTCAAATTCAGACAAAACCTTCATAACATGAGTTCAGCCGGTTGCTCATTGACTTGGCGAAGGCGTAGACAGAAAAAATCAAATAAAATGCTGCATTGTTTGCATTTCATCACAGGCCACCCAATAGTCAGTTGTCTGAAATCACTTGACTGATGATTCAAGACGATATTTTGGGGTCAGAAAATGTTTTCCGTCTGGGGTGTCGACAGAGGTGCTTGTGGTAGGTATCGGGGCCGAGCCACCCCGCCCCATCTCCTTAATCCCGTCTAATTAAAAGACCACAAATTCATCCTTCAACACATCCAAAGAGACCTGGGTGTCCTCTTTTGTCATTCCCCAAATTGCCAAATTCTGTTATTAATTATACATCTTAACTGCCTTTGAAGAACGCCGTATGCCATCTTTCATGTCTGGCTCACATAAAAAAGCCTTCAGAACTTCAATTAATTGGCCCGAGCATCCAGTTCAATCAGCAGGTTATGCCTTTTTGTGTCATTATTATCGTTTCGCCTTGGGATTTTTTTTCCCCCTTAACAAAACAGCCGTGTCTGACGCCAGTGTATCATTGTCATGTCAAAAGACGTCTTGGAAGCAGAGCGGGGCTTGTTATTGAACTCTGGAGAGCCGCCTCGGCGCTGTACTTTGAGGAAGAAAAACCACGGAACCACAGATAATTCTTTACAGTCCACTCGTCTCAACTGCCTGTCATCAGATTTTCACTTTGTAAAGACACTTGAAAAGGAAATCAAGTCAGGTCTCCTCCGGAGCAAAGGCCAATGCGCTCGCGACGAGCTTTTTTGCAGCTCCCGAATACAGTTTAGGATGGGACGGCTGTCACGATCAAATGTCCATGAAGGGAGAATCAAATAAAAGCCTCTGCTGCCATTGTTTAGACCTCAAAGCCTTCGGGATCATCTGGTCGGACGGGCACAAAGCAGAATAATTCACAAAGGCTGGCACGCGATAGAAAACCAAACCACCTCTGGTGTCTGCTTGACGAGCACGAGACCAGTCGAAGCTCTCCGGCGGCGTGAAGACGTTTCGGGGAGACGGCGGAAGGCGTTCGCTTTCATGCTCTCACCACAGACAAACAAAGACATATAAAAAGCTCCTTGTTGAAAAGTGGCAATCGTCCTTTTAATTCCAGACCGAGCCAAAGTGAAGAACTTAATTACAGAATGGGGCCGACCCAGCCCATCTGGAAATTGCACTTACAGTAAAGACCTTTGAAGCAAATATATCCTTTATCCGATTTCTTCTTCTCTCCGCTGTTTTTTGGGCCTTGTAAAGGATTGACTGCTGGGCTCTATTGTGGCTTCTATAAGCTGCTTTTTTAACTTGGTGAGAAAAGAAAATTGATCATCTTTCTTACAGAACCGAGTGAAGGCAGAATATTGTTTTTAAACTGCAACACATCATCCTGCATTTGCATCTTACATTGTCCTTATAAATGGCAACGGCGGGATAAAGACGCTTGTGTGTATGTTGCTGTTTCATTGCCCCCCCAAAATACAAATTGCTACTTTGCTATGGTTCTTTTTATTACAGTTGTAACTCCGTGACACAGTGCTACTTTCATTTTATAAATACTAGGGGTGAGATGCGCTTCTAAAAATAACCTAATTAACTGCAGGCTTTGTAATTAATTAGTCTTGATTAATCACATTTTAATCATATAACATTATTTGTCGTAAAAAAGAACATTTTGAATTTGAGTGGGGTCGTCGGCACGGTGATTGACTGGTTAGCAGTCGCACATCCACCTCCCAGTGCAGAGGACTTGAGATCAAGTCTGGCCTTCGGCCTTCCTGGGTGGAGTTTGCATGTTCTCCCTGTGCTTTTGTGGGTTTTCTCCGGTTTCCTCCCACAATCCAAAAAACATGTGTGATCGGTTAATTATTAATAATGAATGAATTGATAAAAGTCTAAATTGTCCCTATGTGTGATTGGTTGTTCATCTATGTGTGCCCTGCGATTGGCTGGCAACCAGTTGAGGGTGTACCCCGCCTACTGCCCGAAGACAGCTGGGACAGGTTACAGCACAGTAGCACACCCGCAACCCACGTGAGGAATAAGCAGTTCGGAAAATGGATGGATAGATTTTGGTGGATGATAATATATAATAGACACAAACACAAATATTTAAAAATCTAGCAAAATGCTTTTACTTGCATTTCAATACAAAAATGTATAATAAAAACAAATAGGAAATGTTCCTGGCAATAATTGAACAGACCAAAAGTGCCATTTTAGGACTATATTATTATTATTATTTTTTAACAGTATTACAGTATTACTTTTAAAACTCTTTGACTGCCACACGTTATCAAAAAAAAAAAAAAAAAAAAAAAAAAAAAAGACAGTTCCAGCCGATTTCGAGCATTTTAACTCATCTTGTTTGCCTTTACTACATATACAATGTGGGTACTGAATGAAAGATCGCATTCCATTCATCGTAATTTTACTAATCATTATTAATTGTCTTCGGCAGTCAGAGAGTTAAAGGGATTACACCACGATATTTTAAGCCCTTTCAAAAGTTAACTATAGGCATATAATGATTACATTTTACCTTTGACACCATGGCGATGCAATTTATTATGAAATATTAGGTGTTTTGCTGGTTAGATTTGTAATGTGGAAGTAAAACGCCCGGTTCAGTAAAACCCCGCCCCTCCCCATGTGATTGATGTGCCCCCTGACTTTCACTGCAGCTCAGCATTATCAGCGTATCGTTTGTAAATTTCCATCACTGCTAAGAGACATCCAGAACTTTCTGTGCATTAACCTGAGATGTTTACCACAATCAGTTCAATGCGATCGATGAATTCTTCAGGGTGGAGAGTAAGAGAGTTAATCTGTCTCACATTCCTGTTCTGGGTTCAAATCTGGATTCAGATTTGCATGTTCTCCCAATTGTCCATAGGCGTGAATGTCAATGTCGTTTGTCTACATGTGACCAGCAGTTGAGTGGCAACCGTTCCAGGGTGTACCCCGCTGCTTGCCCAAAGTCAGATAGGATAGGCTCCAGCATACCCATGATGACCTAAATGAGGACAATTGCTATAGAAAATGGATGTTTGTACAACAACACTGAGTGGTTCAGCATTTGGGGTATTTTACAAGTATTTTTATCAGCACAAGCTGGTAGGAAATAAGTGAATGGGATTCAGGTGAAACAACTTGAAAGGTAATGATGACGTAATGTCCTTCAATGAAAAACAGCCGGTTCTATATAAAGACCGTTTATATAAGAACACCGCTCATTCCTTTGTGTTGTACGTGGATGTCTGACGCAGCTTAATGATTTCCTCAACATTAGCTCACGAGTAAAGATGAAGCAGTTGCGGTTTGACACGCCCGGGACTCGGAGCCAACGGTTGTAAACGGACCGTCATAGTCCTCTGGCATGCGCAGGTGACGGTCCGCCAGGTCTAAGAAAAGGTGTTGGGTTGAGCTGTAAATCAGCTCGCTTTCACACGATCAAACGCTCGCCGCCTTTATTTCCCCCTTTCATGTTCCTCGTTAAAAAACAAAAAAGCCGAACCCTGTTCAGATTGACTGCCAAAGACGGTCGGGCCTCCCAGGCGGAACGCAGAGCTGGCCTGACAAAACAAGCTCAGGGTCGCACGTTCCTCCATTCATTGTCTATGGAGATTTACAAGGGTCTTTAATTAAAATAGTCTGGGGTACCATGAATAAATCCTCCTCCCCAATCAAGGGTGGACCAAAAACATACTGTACCGAAAATATACACATTCATGCTAATCCCTCCATTCATTTTCTATACAGTAGCCTTTGTCATCAGTTGGATTGCGGCATTTCTGCTGATCAAAACTGACTTTTGGGCAAGAGGTGGGATACACCCTTGATTGGTCGCCAGCCAAGTGTGCAAGTGACACAAACGACCAATCCCGCTCACTTTCCCCACACAACAAAGTATGAAATTTGAACCCACAACTTCAGAACTACAGTGTGACTCAAACATGAAGGTTTTAGATTTAACAAGTCAATATTAAGACTTAAACTCTACAGAGCATGCATTTTCTGTGCTAAAGAGAAAACTTGATGATATTAATCACACAAAATCTCTCCATCCATTTTCTTTGGCATTTGTCTGCCTTCGGGTCAAAGGTGAGCTGAAGCCTATCATAGTTAGGAATCACTCACTTACAAAAGAAATATATATGCAAGTGGGGACATTTTTGTACTCAAGGGCCACGTTTGATTTTTAAAATAGACAGATGTGACAGGCCATTTCAATTTGTATACAGAATATGTAAAATAGTTTACTTTCCAGTAGGAATGGGCGAGTACCGATACCAGGTATCGGTATCGGGCCGATACCAGGTATCGGTATCGGGCCGATACCAGGTATCGGTATCGGGCCGATACCAGCCTTTTTTCAAGTACTCGAGTACTCGTGACGCAGACGAGTACAAGCGACCGATGGCAGAGGGGGAAGACGTTAAGTGAGTCCTCCTTGCCTGTAACTGGCGCTAGCTTGCAGCAGTTTTTTACCAAAACTTCACAGTTTTGGAAATACTTCAAAATTGTGAATCTTAAACTAAAAGAGCATTTTTGTGTTTTATTTTGAGCGTTAAGACTATTGAAGAGTGACTGTGCTGTTTTTTTTTTTTTTTTTTCAAAATTAAAGGAAATATATTTGTTTAAAAATATCTTTTAGTGATTTTTTTGATTTGTCAAAATGTACTACTGGTATCGGCAGTTGGTATCGGTATCAGTGAGTACTGAGGGTCTGAGTATCGGTATCGGTCTGAAAAAAAGTGGTATTGAACATCCCTACTTTCCAGTAACAATAACATGCTCAGCTATTTTCATTTGTAATTGTATTTTATTTTATAATTATTTATCAAGTTATTAATTCACCAATTATTTAATTGAACAATTCACCAATTATTTTATTTAACAACAAAAAATGTTAAACATATTCAAAGATGTTTTTTAACTGATGTTTTAATGTTTTATTATATTATTAACACCATAACCAACCATAAACCAAAGAACCAATTATTTAATGAGACAAATGAATTAAAAAAACAAACAAACAAAAAACAAAACAAAACAATACATTTTAATGAACCTGGTTTTGAAAAAAATAAAATAAAATCAGCTACATGAATGTTTCAAAAACAACAGGACTCCTGGTAATACAAATGCTTGGTGCACCTGTCCTCAACACACCATCAATTTGCATCCTATTTACCACTTGGAGTTGACCCAAATAAGCTAAAAAGGCTAACCAGCGATTGTGGTGCATTCTAGGACTCATACTAAGTAGCAAAGTGTCTTCCAAAAAATCCAGAAAAAAACAAAATCTGGTTGGAAACGCAACTTCAACCTGAGTACAAGTCAGAGAACTTTGAAAATCGGATGAAGTGTGCCGGAGAAATTACAGTAAAGGGACGATCCGGCAGGGATGACCCATTTTTCACTCATAAACGCTCTTTATGTATTTTTCATTCTTTCATGAGATCAGTAAATAACTAACTCATTATAAAACTGCCACTTTATAATAGCCAATATAGCCACGCCCCCTCCCTCTTCCCATGTCTTAGTGGGAGTCAGCAGGAACCGGACAAAATTTCTGTGTACAAAATTATTGTACATATAAAGTGATCAATCAGCAACAATATTCATGTGGACACCTCTACTTATGCCCACCTCTGAAAATATCACAAGGATTAGCCTCGCCGTGTCTGATTTATAAAAGAATGAGGAAATGAGTAGCTTACTTGCTGTTTCTCTCATGCCAGATCTGCTTTCTAAGATATGAAGACAATTCATTCTGAGAGGCTTTTTGTAAGACATAAAACCCCTATTAAAAAAACAAAACAAAAAAAAAACAAACAAACAATATTTTCAATTTTGTGGAGGTGGGGAAAAGAAAACAAAAAATCTGGGGGAAAAAAAAAAAACTTCAAATTTGAGCAAAACTGTATAACATTCTCCTAGATTCTTTGATTTCGGCTTCTCCTCAGGGAATCCCCTTCCGGAGTGACTGACTTTTTTTTTTTTTTAGCTTTTAGTTAAAAATAACCAATTTTTCAGGCAGGCCAAAATTTTGAGATATCAACAGGTTATAATCACGTTTCAAACACCGACACTTGCCCTCAGTGATAGTTTTGACAAGAATGTTTTATTTAGTTTTAGTTATAGTCTTTTGACTGAAGTTTTAGTCATAATTTAGTCATCTGATTATATTTTAGTTTTAGTCCAATTTTTGACAGTTTATTCTATTTTCATTCAGCATGTCAACTATTTATAACTGTAGTTTAACACCCAGGACATTTAATATAATGGTGTCTTTATTGTTTAAATGAAACATGGTGAAATTGTCAGTCAATTTTCGTTATCGTCTCAATGAATGGCTTCTATTTTAGTTTTCGTTTCATTTTAATTTTCGTCTGAAGAAAAAAATAATTTGTGACGAATATTATGATGAAAATTTTTCGTTGATGAAAAACCCTTAAAAACTTGAGTTAACAAGTGTAGATGGAAGATTATTGGTGATGTGTGGGCAGTAGAATAGGTCATGTACATAAGCAGTCAATTGCTCTTTTGTGAATGTCTTTATAACGAGTTTTAGAGGCATTTGAAGTGCTCATTTCATGTTTTTTTTTTTTTTTTAATTCTGCAAAGATGGCGGCCACTTTGCTACAGTAATGTGTGGCATTTTTAGGCCACTAAGCTGAAATGAAATGTAAATTAAATGAAGGGTTACTTGAACAGAAAAGAGAGCAAGTGTGAGAAATTTAAACACGGATACACATGCTTGTTTGCACACGTGCAAATAAAATAATTCGTTAACCATAAAAGGCAGCTATCACACTGCTGAGAGCTAGACAAATTTGATTTTGGCTCATGTGCAAAGCTTTCGGTGCACGTCATAAACACGAGGACGGTGTGGCCAGGATGTATCGAACATGTGCTGTAGCACTAATAAAGACAAAAAAAGAATCCTGGCAAACTGCGCGACGACTCATTCACAGCTTCGCAACGCCCTTAGCGAGGAAGGGCCTCTCTTAGTACCTCTGCCAAGGAGGTTATGCTTTCACTGGCGTTTTATGCAAACGGGACTCAGCCAACCTTTTGTGAAAGGGCGGGGCAAGATCTAAAGGAGAAAGCACCACATTTGGGTGGGGATACATGAAAGATAATTATCTATGAAGATGGATAAAATAAGGAGAGGTGGCCATTCCGTCAGGACTGATGGAAGGTCCGTCAGTCCATCAGTGACTGAGATGCGTTTTGGTGATGAGTGATGGGCAACTTCAAAAAACGGACGGACTAAAGGCAGACGGAAGCGGGTTTCTGTCCGTCATCGGAATTGTCACCAATCGTGTCAGTACGACAGATCTTTTCAGTCCGCCACTGACGGACTCACATTTCACTGAGGACTGACGGAAACACATGCCTCGTGTTTGTTTGGTCGTGGGCGTGAATACATCGGGATTGCTTTAAGCAGAGTGGAGGAAGGGCTCCTCATCCTTCCACAGAAAAAAAAACAAGTTTGAACATCCTTACGCCTCTGTGCTTTTTGCAGATGATGTGGTGCTGTTGGCTTCATCAAGCCGTGATCTCCAACTCTCACTGGAGCAGTTTGCAGCCAGGTGTGAAGTGGTTGGGATGAAGATCAGCACCTCCAAATCCGAGACCATGGTCCTCAGTTGGAAAAGGGTGTGTCCTCTCCGGGTCGGGGATGAGATCCTGCCCAAAGTGGAGGAGTTCAAGTATCTTGGTGTCTTGTTCCCGAGTGAGGGCAGTATCTGTATCGTTGTGATGAAGTCGAAAAGCGAAGCTCTCGATTTACCGGTCGATCTACGTTCCGACCCTCACCTATGGTCACGAGCTGTGCATCGTAACCAAAAGAACCAGATCCCGGATACAAGCGGCCGAAATGAGTTTCCTCCGCAGGGTGTCCAGGCTCTCCCTTAGAGATAGGGTGAGAACCTCGATCATCCGGGGGGGACTCAGAGTCGAGCCGCTGCTCCTCCATATTGAGAGGAACCAGTTGAGGTGGCTTGGGCATCTGGTTCAGATGCCTCCTGGACGCCTCCCTGGGGAGGTGTTCTGGGCATGTCCCACCGGCAGGAGATGCCGGGGACGAGCCAGGACACACTGGAGAAACTATGTCTCTCGGATGGCATGGGAACGACTTGGGATCCCACTGGTAGAGCTGGTTGAAGTCTGGGCTTCCCTCCTAAAGCTGCCGCCCCAGCGACCCGATCCCGGATAAGCGGTAGATGATGGATGGATGGATGGATGGATGGATTTTATTTAACCCATTTTAGGATAAACAGCTACAGTACATTAGTGCAACAAATGGGAAATAATCCATTTTAAAAATAAAATAATTCAGGGTCAGTTTTAAGTTGTAAAGGCGCCGAACGCAAGATAGCGAGGTTTTGTAGATTTGCGACCCCTCTGGCGAAAAGTGGAATGGAAGACGAGACGTTAATTAGTGGTACTTTTGTTGTGCATTGTTCATCATAAATGGACCCCATCACATTTTCGTGACGAGGTCTTACCTTTTTAGCAAGAAGACAGTAAGGTGCTCCAATATTGATCCACATCCTCCTGCGACGCTTGTGCGACTTCAGTTTTGCCCTTTTTGTCACACTTGACAGGTGTTATCCTTTCCTGATCGGTATTCTGACCGTGGTCGGGGGACGCAGGGGAGATTTTTACCTCCAGGGTCAGAGTCATCTCCGGGGACAACTTCCGTTGCATGTTGCCAAAGTTTCAGCCCGATGGTCGAACAAAAAGGGCCACCGGGAGACGGAGGGTCACACTTTAGTCTTGATTTATTATTATTTTGGCACTTTTTTTTATCCTTTTTATATCCTCTGTCGTGCACACTTGTCGCTTCCACGGTGTCGTACACACACTCCGAAACACTTGATGTCCGCCTCAATGAGAAGTGCTTTAGAAATAAAGTTGAGTTGAGTTGAGTTGGTTGACGGCTTCTTTCTTTGGTGGTGGTCCTTATGCATGCCAGATCCGTCGCACCAGCATCTACTGAAACTCAACAGAAGTAGCCTCTCCCTCCCACAGCCCCTTGAATCAGTGGGTGCTGGTGTCTGTGGATCTCACTTTGCTTTATCTATCCTTCCCTCCTTCCTCTCTTTAGTTTTTCCTCTGGTCACTTGAGATCTCAATTTATTGGAAGTTTGAGGTTTCTGGGGTTGGCATAAGACTCTGGTTTTGTAACCACGCAGGGGGGGTTTGGTTGGTGCTGGATTTCACTTTGATGGATTGGATGTACTGGCTTCTATGGATCTCCCTCTGCCTCATCGATCCTTCCCTCCTTCCTCTCTTTAGTTTTTCCTCTGGTCTCTTGAGATCTCGCTAATTTGTTGGAATTTAGAGGCTTCCGGGGTTGGCGTAAGACTTTGATTTTGTAATCATGGGGAAGGCAGGAAGTGTTTGGTCGGTGATGGATTTCACTCTGATTTATCTTTCTTTTCTCTTTATTTTTTTCTGACCTTTTCTCTGGTCTCCTGACCATTTAAACCTCACGACTCTGGCAAGATTCTGAAGTACCTGGTTAAGGCGAAGGGTAATGGGATATTTATAAGGTTTTAGGTGAATTAATGAGTATAAATTTATACGTATTTGCACGCACACGCACGCACGCGCACGCACGCACGCAAACGCACGCACACACACACACACAAAAAAAGAGCAATGATGATAAGACGTTGAATCGGTAAGACTACCGAATGAACAATTCTGAGCTCTTTTAAAAAATAAATAAATAAATAAATAAAATAAAATAAAAAAATAAAATAAAAAATAAAGTTGAGTTGAGAATTGTTTAATATAATGAAAAATATGTAAACCTATGTACTTGTCTTTTTATTTCAATATCTGTACATTTAATAAGGTAAATGACCTTTAAACGACAGTTAGTGAGCCGCCTGTAGCCCCCGAGCCCACCTTTGTTCTCGCCACATGTAGTCATGATAGAATTGCTAAAACAACAAATGTGATGGCGAACCAAGATGTGTTTGCACGGTCTTCGTGTGTATGTGTCTGCATGTGTGCCTCCAAACAGACAGAGGAGACGAGGCCCCTTGTGCCAGTGGCGCCTCTTCCGCTAGAGATCGTGACTGCGCCTCTTTAACTTCCACTAACAGAGCACCGTTCCACAAAGCCCATCACGCAAGCCACAGATGTCCCGCAGAACAGACAGACGGGACGCCGACAACAACACCACCCCCCCCACAACACACACACACACGCACACGCACAGAGGGGTCCCAAATGCACCACTTCACTACGACTTGGACTACGGGAATAAACTTGCTCAACAACATATAAACCATGTAAAACATAACGTGTGACGAGAACACTTAACATTAAAGACAAATGCTTTCACTGTCCTTTGTTCACAAAGTCAGTCAATGCTTAACAAATTAACAGATACATTAAGCAGTGAAGCACCACCTCGCAGACCTGAAATACAGTAAAAAAATAAATAAAAAACTTTGTAAAAAAAAAAAAAAAAAAAAGTTAAAACAGAACACTTCCTTTTGATCACAACTACCACAAACGGGTTGACTGACAATGTCACAGAAGATCAAATCCCAAAGCTTTGTTCACAAAAAGTTGGTCAAAACTCGAGTTATTAACTGAAGCACCACTAGCTGTTTTCAAAGCAAAGCTCTCAATATTGCCAGCAGTTTTAGAGCATTTTTACTTTCTTTATTAATTAGCACGAGGGCATGGATTACTTTCTACAAAAATTTCATTTCTGACCAGTCAAAACAAAACATTTATTTACTGGAGCTAGGTTGTTGTTGTTGTTTTTTTTGTGCGTGTGTGTGCGCTTTTGTGACCTCAACTAAAATAAAAAAAGACAAGACTGACAAAGATTTTTAAAATGTATATTTTTTTAAATAATGTATACATACAACTAAGACACTATCACGGGTTGAGGTTTGCGTAATGGAGTGTGGACTACACAAGAGCAAGAAAGGCGAGTAGGCAGGACCGGGAGTTGGGGTACTCTCTCTCTTTAAAAAAAAAGAAAAGAAAAAGAAAACGAGGCACTTAAGGCACATTGGAATAAACAAAAAATTAACAAAAGTCCAAAATAAAAGATTCTAAGTCAAAAAGCAAATTGACAATAATCTTATCACAATAGGAAACAAGACTGGACTCGGGAAACGTGACTGACGATGTTGGTAAAAGAAACAATGGACATTCGAATGCAGGCAACTGATGAGATAACGAGGTACACCGAGGTCCATTTCACAAAGCAGGTTCAACAAACTCAGCCTGTGTCCAAATTCACAAAGGCTGCGTACTCCGAAGGCCGAATTTGTCAACTGCAGGACGTCATGCCCAGAGTGACTCGACAGGACGCACACACTTATACATGAATGGAAGCGCATTGACCAACAGTCCATGCATGTGTAAATCCGTGCTTGTGATTGAGTCGTGCCGGGAGTGACATCATGCAGCCGACAAATTCGGCCTTCGGAGGGCCCAGCCTTGCGATTTTGGACAACACCTAAGACCCTGAACTGTGAGTTGACCTACCCTGCGTTTTGACGAGTCACCATGGCAACGGGGAAGCAGAGGGCCCGCCTCTCGAACTGGAAAATTTAATGGTAGCTCATTAATTTAATTAATTCAGGTGCAATCCAGTTGGAGAGAAGCGCACTTGACAGCAACTTAAAATATAAAAACATTGTTCAAACAGTAAAGAAAAAAAATGGAGCGCAACACACAATATATCCTGCCATGTGAACACATATGACTAGAGCTGGTAATGTTGCAAATGTAAGAAACGGATTAATTTGTGCACAGGTATGTAGATGATGGACTGTGATGTGAAACGGTACCTTTCA
This sequence comes from Festucalex cinctus, assembly GCF_051991245.1. Lineage (NCBI taxonomy): Eukaryota > Metazoa > Chordata > Actinopteri > Syngnathiformes > Syngnathidae > Festucalex > Festucalex cinctus. Next base: position 28,975,198 of record NC_135411.1, read on the forward strand.
AAAACATAACTGTCTGGAAATGCCAGAACATCAATAACCATCTCACAACGAATATTTAATGCACTGCCTGCACACTCTAAAAAGAGAATTGTTGAACCAATTTAAGATTACAAATTGGACTGTTGACCAACTTAAGAAAACCACTTCAGTTGGTAACACGCAATTGAATTGAATGAACCCAGTGAATATCTGTCCATCCATTGTCTTAACCGGTGCTGTAGCCTATCCCAGCCAGCTTCGGGCAGTAGGCGGGGTACACCCTGAACTGGTTGCCAGCCAATTGCAGCTCAGTGAATATATTATGTTTACTTAATTATGACTTTATTCAACTTAATATATTCACTTGAATTAAATTAATCCAAAGTTTAATGAACTCAAAGTTAAATAAACTTCATATAATATATATAAATGTATATAATATAAATATTCACTTTGGATTATTTTAATTCAATCGTGTGTTACCAATCGAAACAATTTTATTAAGTTGGTCAACAATTCAATTTGCAATCTTAATTTAGTTCAATTTAGTACAATTCTCTTTTTAGAGTGCACCTTCATCAACGCGATCATTGTCAAAAGGACATGCCTTGTTCGTGAAAAAAAATAAAGTAGACTTTTAATATAGGCTTATTGACTTTTTTTTAATTTTATTTAAATAACAGATGGCAAAACTATGTATATATGTATTGGTATATGTATATATGACATGCCTGAATGAATGAGGAAATCAAATGTCGTGTGTGGCTGAAAGAAGGCGGAGACACAGAGAAACTCGAGGTTCATTGAGATAAACCTGGTACCGACCAGCTTAGGTTCACAGAGTCTGTTACTACGGTAACTGACCGAGAGCTTAAGTTACCTCTTTTTATGAAACAGGCTAGAGTTACCTCTCTTTCTCTGGTTTCAGTTACCTTGCTTTCTAAAACGGAAAATGCATTTCAGGGTTAACGGACTCAGGGTTCTCACTAAACCTACTTTGTGAAATGGACCCCTGCACCTCCACGATTGGCTCCACAAGCTGTTAAATTGACACAAGGGACAAATGAGAACAGGTGGAGACGCAGGGAAAAATGAACCAAAACTCAATTGTTTTAAATGTGACCGGGCTTCTTTCGTGTGTAGATATAAACCTGATATGTATCCAATGTGTCTGCAGTATGAACACTCATCCGTACACATTCATCAGCCTCCGTCGGTCTATGACCATGAAAGAGATTCCTAAACGTTGGCTCTACTGGAACAGGCCATTGCGCGAATGGCAGTCCCTATCACACAGGTTGCACTTGTGGGTGGTCTCGGTGGTGTTGGGTCTGTGACGGTTCTTCCGGCGGGCCCTTTTCCCATCTGCTGTATTTGTAGTCTCTTCTCACCCACCTTGAGCCGTCTGGTCAGAGTGTCTCTTCATTGTGTTGTGTTGATCTCCACGGCTTTCAAGTCTCTTTTGCAGACGTCTCTAAAGTGCAGCCTTGGGCGGCCAACATCTTTCCTACCAGACAGTTTCAATATTTACGCGTGGCAATGATGTGACGTAATCATTAGTGGATGTCTCCATGAAATGAGGAGCCCGAGGAGCGTCGCCTCATATCTCGAAAAAATTTCTACATCCTCCCACCTCGCAACTCTGTCATTCTGAAATGAGCCACTACACGCAGGACCAGACTGACTTCCGTAAACTCTGTGCCATGTGACGTTTCTTTGTTGTGTGACTCTTGACGTGCTTTCTTTGCATTCATGTCAAATTATGGATGCATTGCGCTTACAATTGAACTCACTTTTGTTTTTGTAATATCAACAAGAACATGAAAAAGAACAAAATGGGAGTCACACCTGAAGTCATTACTTTGTTCCAATTCAAGACTTGACATGCTTTAGGGCAACTTTACTTTGTCTTACAGTTGTGCTTGAATGTTTACACACCCTACCTAGAGGTATGTAAACTTAAGAGCGTACTCGGTGTCGGGATGGGAATCGAAAACCGGTTCTCCGAGTATTTCACACCAGTCTTATGCTTGCTTGGAGGAGTTTTGAAAGCTCAATTCAGAAATGTGTTGAAATGTTACTGGACATTATTGTGTAATTGTATTCGTAGCGATATGAATGACTTTCCTGTATTAGCATTCTACAGTACAGTTCAGGGCAATGGGACTTTTTGGAATCCAACCGCTTGTAGTTTATTAATTTAGTGGTTCACCACCTTATGCTCTTTCAATTGCTTGCATATGCACAACAAGGCCCCAGCCAAGCGTGGCCTCCAAAATAAAGATGTCTGTTCTTATTTATTCCTCAAAAGCACAAGGAATCTGATTTGGCTTACTTTCCAGAAGAATAAATTGCAAATATTACACATGGCTCTCACTACCACAAAGTGCAAGTTGTGTGTGCCTTACTACAACTACAATAATAAACATATTGTTATATCAATAATGCACTGACAGTGTCAATTAAAACAGAATTATTGTCTTTGTGAAAGGTACGGAAAAGGTGACATTTGACCATTTGTATTGTTGTTTTCGCTATTGCTTTTTGTTCTCTCTCTTCTCTCTGTTGGTTCCCTCTCAAATCAAGTACAATACACAGTACAGTGTCGGTAATGTGCTTGCTGTTGCTGGCCCGTCCCCTTCAAAGCCACGAATTAACAGGTGTTGTTGCTGTTGTTGTGTTCTATTTCTGTTTGCTTTCTCTTCTTCTCTGTCTCACTGTACCCATTACAAAATACAACACATGAAGAGTATGACACACAGGCCACCCGTACTGCGTGACCAAACAGCCCAACAAAACAGGTTAAGACAAAAAAAAAAACAAAAAAAAAAAACAAGAATAAAAGTCTGAATGGGGCTGTTAGACCTGCAGTGTAAATTCAGGGGAACAATGTTAGGTGTGGATCTATTAAAGACCTCTACTTTGGAGCAGTGAGCGTAAGTGACAAAACCATTAGGCAGCTTGTTTTCTTAAGTTAGCATTTCAAAAGCAATGTGTTGAGAGGGCAGGAGTGTTGTTGCTCTCCCTTTCCCCCTGGTGAGAATGTTGATGTTGGGCCAAAGTGCAGGGCAGCATCTGGAGAGTCCTCAGCACCCTAAAACCCAAATCGGTCGCCTCCCGCAACAGCAGCAGCAGTTTACTGCAAGTAGTAGCATGCAATTTGTATTTGGCCCTCAGCTCAGTTTGGACATAAGCGCAGGTTTCAAAGTCAACATATACAGTCGCATCGCCGAGAAAAACGCACAGCAAAGGAAGACGTCATACAGACAAGGCGCGTTTTATGTTCTTGGTGCCAAATAACAAGTTTGCCTCCAGGCTAATCCTCTGTTTTGACACATTACCACGTCGACCTCGAAGTGCAACAAACCCTCGGACGGGCACATGGCGAAGACAGAGAACAGCCCGATTCAAGTGACAGGCTGTCTGCCCCATGAGTTATTACATCTACAAACATTTATTGGAAGGAAATCAAGAAATGTGGGGCCCTTTTTTGTCTTGCCTCCTTATTTTGACCCACAAAATTACATTTGAGCAGTAAAAATGTTTACATGTTAAATGTTTGGGAATAGCACTTTAGCGACTATTTCAGGGAGTTGAAATAACAAAAAAAAAAGAGACATGAATCAGTTAAAGTATTGCTTGGAAAGGGAATATAAAAGCTTGTTTTTCAAGTAGCTATTATGAAGTCTGACAGAAGGACACTTTGACGTGTGTTATAGCAAAGAACTTGAACTCTGTAGCAAGGAACCATATTTGGTAACTTCAGTGGGTGTTCAAACTGGACGCCTGCACACATTACTATGATGCATTGGTGATAAAAGACAAATATTTCCTACGCAGTACAGCTCAAATGCCTATCCTGTGACCTATCCCCAGCTATTTGCATATTTTTGTGTTCTTTGACAACCTAAGATGCTAAAAAAAATGACACCAGTAGTTTTAGTTTAAGAAAGTAATACATTTTTGTATCTCAGGGAAGAGCTAAATTAAGCCTGGCTTGTTAATCGAGGAAGTTAATTATCAAAGTCGAGTTTTTTTGTCAGCCAATTATTCTTAAAGGCCCAGTATGCCGGTGTCACTCAGGAAAATGCACTTTTTAAATACAGGATGTACAAACTTGAACTTTCTCTCAGTCTACACATCTGGGTTTATGTTAATCTTTGGTGGTGATTTTGTCCTAAACCGCCACACCCCCCAGCCTATATTTTGTCATTTTGTGTTTGTTTTGTAAACAGCGGGACGTTTCTGTGGAAAGACAGTGTTTACACCCCTCCAGCCAATCGCAGAGCGGGGGGTGACGTGTCGCAAACGGAGCCGGGCGAATTATTATTATTTTTTTCACTCACTCACTCACTCACTCACTCACTCACTGAAGCTTACGTGTGTGAATGAGTGAGTGAAGAAAAAAAAAATCCATGCGTACTTTCAAATTGCCGCGGCAGCTGACATGTTCGCCCGGCCCCGTTTGCGACCCCCCCCCGTTCTGCGATTGGCTGGAGGGTTGTAAACACTGTCTTTCTACAGAAACGTCCCTCTGTTTACAAAACAAACACAAAATGGCAAAACACAGGCTGGGGGAGTGGGGGTTTAGGACAAAATCACCCCCACAAGTTAAGAAAAGCCCAGCTCTGTAAATTCAGAAGGAGGATGTTTGTTTAAATCCTGTATTTAAAAAGTGCATTTTCCCGAGTGAAACCGGCAGACTGCGCCTTTAAGGTTCATGTTGTAAAATTCATTTGAAATGATTGAGGCCCAAATCCGCTAATAATATGCTGCGTCCGCTGAGAGCGCTAAAAAAAAATTGCTCCACATCTGCACCTGCAGCTTGCTCCCTGTTATCTATGGCGTTAGATTTGTGCCACAATTCCGTGCGTAACAAAATGTGTTTCGTACGTACAAAATGTGTTTCGTACGTACCAAAAATGTGTTTCGTACGTACAAAATGTGTTTCGTACGTACCAAAAATGTGTTTCGTACGTACAAAATGTGTTTCGTGCGTACAAAACAGTCCTCGCGCACGCTTGCTACGTCTCTCCTCAACACGTACGAAACTTTGATTTACGCTTGCGATGCAAGGGTCGAGGCGTAATATTTGTGCCACAATTCTTAACCAATCAGGAGTCGGACAGGAGAGCAAATCCTGATTGGCTGTTTAATATCCAATCAGGCAGAACTTTGACAACGTGTTGTCACGCCGCGTTGCATCATGGGCGCTTCTTCGATTTTTGTTTTGTTTTGTTTTGTTTACTAGCACTCGGTCCTTTCCTGTTTGCATTTTATCTGCATTTCTGCTGACTTTTATTTACTTAACAAAAGTTTTGTTATATTACGGGGTGAAGCAGCTCCCAACTGCTTTCCTGCTTAGCGGAAGACAAGTTTTAGCCCTCATGGGACCGTTGGATGACCGTTGGGGGGGACGCTAACTTCCAAATCGAAGACTACTTTCAACATTTTCATAACGTTAAGTAGCATAAAAGTAGCATCTTTTAACTTGGCCACTATCACACACAGGCTTCCAAGACAATCAAAATTGTATGTAATAGTTACATACACGACATTGGCAATGGATGTGCATAGTTATGATGAAGAAGAAAAAATCGCCACCCCCTTTCTTTATTTTCTTATGCATTTTTAGTGCCTCGTGCCACCAAATGTATATCGTGTAACTAACAGACAGAAAAAAAACATGGAATGTCCAAAAGCACTGTTAACACAATGCCATAGTTACTGATTTTTAAGTACGTTAGTGATATTGATTAGAAAATCGTGGAAAATTACGAGATATCAGCTCTTGAATTCAATTCACGAGTTAATTTTGTTGTCATTACCTGTATACTTGTGCACATAAATGCCATCTCAAACAAATCACTAAAGCAGCCTTTTACCACCTAAAAGACTTCGACCGAAGGGTTGCATGCTCCATACCAGAAGAACCTGACTCATGCTTTTATTTCCAGTAGACTTGATTATTGCAAAGGTCTTCTGACTGTTCTCCCTCAAAAGAGCATCACATTATAGCTGCAGAGGTTATGAAGTGGTTACCCTTAGTTGTACTAGACATTTAACATGAACAAGAAACTGTAGAAACATGGATGGTCACATTGTTTTCCCATAACTACATGAAGATGGATGGATATGATTGTTTCACTTTTTACAATTAATAACCTTGAGCTTTTGTTTGTTTCCAATTTACCAGGTAAACCAATCCAGATTGCGCATCGTTTCTATATCCGGGTCACAGTCATCAATACGATGTCTAAGGATAGAGAGTACAGCTGAGATGGATGGGACGGCGATGGATGGCTCCACAATAGCAGTCGACCATGCCTACTGTGTGTAAAACTTGAAATAAAAACTGCAAAGATGCACTGTAACTGAGGACGATTCATTTGATTTAAAAACAAAATGTACAGTTTGCTGTTTGTTGATCGATAATGCATCATTAAGTGTCAATTACAAATACAATGTGTAATATATTTTCATCTGTGGAACCTCTTGGGTCTTGCATTCTCAATACATCATCGTGAGTACAGTACTCTGAGGTCTTCTTGGTCAATGATGGGCAAATGTGCAGTGTGTGCACTTCCGCACTTTAATCTTGAAACCATAAATGTGTCATGTACTGCATTGGCACTGTACCTGCAATAGTATTTTGGTTATTGTTTACAGGTTGTTCCGAATACAGTGTGTGTGACACTTTTTATTTTTCTAATTGTCAATGATACTGTTTGCAAGACACATTTAAATAAGTTCCGTAAAAGTGTCGACAACTTACAGGAGAAAAAATATTTTAAAAATGTTTGATTTGGTATACTGCAAAACAGGCCATTACAACTATTCGAACTTCAAATTATGATAGTCCAATGTTAATGTTGTCATTCTTCAGGAGCTCTTGATTTCTCTGCTGTCAAGCTCAAGCTTCACGTTCTGACTCTTCCTACAGACATTTTAATGACTAAGTCAAATTGGTCTCATCAGCTGGCTCAAAAACGTCAGGAATTAGGGCTGCACAAAATTGGAAAATCATGCAATACGCGATTTTGCTGAATATAGCAATAGATATTGCAATATTTAATATGGATCTAAAGAAATGACTGATGATGATTTTATTATCTAATGAACAAATTATATTTCTCATGCAGTAAAATGTATTCAGAGTTATTTAATTGTAATGACTTCAATAATGTTCAACTAGTGGATGGTGGTGCACATTTTAGCAAGTGGCTGACTGGTCAAATTCAGATAAAAGCAAAAAATTCCATATGAAACTCATTGCATGTCTGTTATATGCATATTGCATGGGCCAATAGCACGATATCAATATTTTTTCCACTCCACTTCTTCATCTTCTGCTTCTCGTGGTGTTTTTGACACTTCTGTTGTGGTGTCATCAGGTGCATTCTGGGTCCTTTGTCATCTTTGTTGCCTGGTAATAAAAACAAAACCCAAGGGTAGCGCTCAGATTTTTAATGGTCTATCTGTTGTTATGGAAAAATGACAAGATCAACCATGTTTCTCACATTAGTAAAACAATTATTTTGGGCAAACATGTTTATTTCAACAGCTGCTAGTCATGGTGTATGGTTGTCTTGTAACCAAAATGAATTCAATTCTTACGTCAATAACTATGGCATTGGACTGCCAAACACAGTGCTCTTATGTATTCAATGTTTTCTGTTATTCACGATATACCTTTAGTGGTACCAGGCACTAATTACTAAAGAAAAATGGATGGTCTAACATTTTCTTTTCTACTTCTTATACAACGCCACTCATGATGGCATGCATTGTTTAAGATTGTAATGATAGTAGCACGATCAAAAGAGGACAAAACTATAGGATTTACTGACTTAAATACAGTACAGTATTTTGTAACTTACCATAATGAAAACGTAAGTAGCAGGTTAGCCTCTTCTCTTTTTTTTTCTTCTATTTTATGCCGTCATCCAACATCACCATGAGCGCTAAAACTTGTTTTCCCTCCTTCTTCCGCTAAGCAGGAAAGCAGTTAGGAGCTGATTCATCCCGTAACATAACAAAACTTCTATTAAGTAAATAAAAATCAGCAGAAATACAGACAAAAATTCAAACAGGAAAGGACCGAGTGCTTGTTAAAAAATAAAAATAAAAAATAAAAAAAATCGAACAAGCGCCCATGATGCAACGCGGCGTGACGACACGTTGTCAAAGTTCTGCCTGATTGGATATTAAACAGCCAATCAGGATTTGCTTTCCTGTCCGACTCCTGATTGGTTAAGAATTGTGGCACAAATATTACGCCTCGAGCCTTGCATCGCAAGCGTAAATCAAAGTTTCGTACGTGTTGAGGAGAGACGAAGCAAGCGTGCGCGAGGACTGTTTTGTACGCACGAAACACATTTTGTACGTACGAAACACATTTTTGGTACGTACGAAACACATTTTGTACGTACGAAACACATTTTTGGTACGTACGAAACACATTTTGTACGTACGAAACACATTTTGTTACGCACGGAATTGTGGCACAAATCTAACGCCATAGTTATCGTCCTATTCACTAAGGATATTGCTGTAATGACATACCAGCGCAAACACGGTCACAAAGTTTGACAGCTGGGAGCAAATGTGCGCCTGATATGCCAATGGATTTGTGCCAAGAACATGGCAGTAAACTAACAGTTGTGAGAAACATGACATTATTAGAAAGCGAGCTTGGACCGAGGAGGTCGAAAATAGTTCATTTAGCGCCATTAACCTGTTGTGAGTGGAGAGGACGAAGATGATGTCAGTCGTTATTGGTGCGATCATCTTTTGTATTTTCAGACTTTGAACTGGGCATACAGTAGAGATGGATTTTTATTTAACATAACTGAGTATTAGTGCATCGGTCATGTGAAAATGATCGCAAAGTAAATTCAGTCTGGACGAAGGGTTCCATCTCATCCAATCAGAGACAAGAAACAGATGAGCAGTGACATGGTGACACCATGGCTGAAGAAAAACAGACCGGTGTTCACTTCAAAGAACCAGAGCAATGTTTAAAAAAAAAAAAAAAAAAAAAAAAAAAAAAGACGACAACAGAAGTTCATCACATGAAAGGAAATGGCTTCTCTTCTAGTCGCTGTCTTGAATCAAAGCTTTTGACTTGGGAGGTGTTAGCATGTTTTAATTCTAAGTTGTTAGCCGCTATCTCACTGAGCGGCGCAGGCTTGCGAAGGTACGCGGATGTAGCGAGTGTTGCTTTTTCGGCCGGCTTCATTCAATGTTGTAAAATATTGCAAAGCTACTCTCGGCACACTCTCTCGAACATTCTTTATGTTCAAACCATTGTGCTCGTCGCAGAAAAATTTTGAACAAAATTTGATGGTGACAAGATAAAAGTCTGTATTACGCGAGGTTTCGTGTATATATATATATATATATATATATATATATATATATATATATTAGGGGTGTTAAAAAAAAATCGATTCGGCGATATATCGCGATACTACATCGCGCGATTCTCGAATCGATTCAATAATCGGCAGAATCGTTTTTTTTTTTTTTTTGTTTTTTTTTAGGATTCACACCTTGAGCATGGAAGAATGTTATATGAACGGCCCATTAAGCCTTAATATTTTTATTTTAATGCTGTTCAAATGTGAAACAGATTGCAAACTGTTTGTGTACAGTGGCTCACGGTTATAAGCCTCAAGTTTTAGATAAATATATTCATACAAATCTTACAGTGTACATGTACAAATTTACTGATAGTATTTTCTAAATTTGAATGGAAAAAAATCGCAACAATCGACTTATAAATTCGTATCGGGATTAATCGGTATCGAATCGTGACCATTCGTATCGGGATTAATCGGTATCGAATCGAATCGTGACCTGTGAATCGTGATACGAATCGAATCGTCAGGTACTAGGCAATTCACACCCCTAATATATATATATATATATATATATATATATATATATATATATATATATATATATATATATATATATATATATACATACATACATATTTACATATATATATACATATATATATATACATACATACATATTTACATATATATATATATATATATATATATATATATATATATATATATATATATATATATATATATATATATATATATATATATATATATATATATTCCAAGTTTCTCATTTCTAGTCCTATAAATGCTAAAATGACAGGAAAAAGCAAAACAATCAGGCAGCAAGGCCGCAGCATTCATGCTTCATGCATTCCACAGCTTCCTTTGATACCCTTCAAATGTGACACTCAATGAAAGAGGAATTAAAGCCGAGGATGACAAAAACACGGCACAAATTACAAGGCCTTGTGTTTACTATTCTAAGCTCCAGTCCAACACTGAGTCCAGCAGTAGTCTTGTCCCCTTTCTCGCTCTCTCTCTTCTCCAGAAAATCAGAAAGAAAATAACACGGCAAGCCAACTGGAAGTACAGAGAAGACCAAAGTAGAAAGAAGAAAGGCCATAATTTAGGTTAAGTATGAGGAGAATCAAGAGCGCTCATATGCTCATCTTCATTTGTGCCTCACATGAGAGCCCATGATGACTTTCTGTTCTTGTTTAGCCTGACATGTTATTCCTGTGATGCCTTAAACGCCAGTGTCAAAGTGACCGTGAATGGCCTCCGCTCTGGCTTTCAACAAAGCGTCACGATAATAGCTTTGTGACACAAGAGTTCATCAGCTTGTGCGGTTTAGCTGGAGAGCAGAGTGTTTACATTTGTTTACATTTGAATGACAGAATGGATATTACGCATGCATTTTGGCAGATGCCTTCTGGACATGTGGACTAAATATTACAAAGATAAAAGAACATCCACAGGAGGGAAAAAAAAGGCCATTGTTGATCGAGGGTGTGTGTGTGTGTGTGTGTGTGTGTGTGTGTGTGTGTGGGAGGGGGGGGGGGGGTTGAGATGGACTGAGTATCAAAGCAGACACAGTGTACGATCCCATCACGGATGTATGTGTTAAGCGTCAAATTCAGTATTCCTGTCAAATTCTGTTTTTCTGTTGCAAGCCAGAAAAAAAAAACGGAATCTTTCCCACTGTCACGAGTTGGAGTGGGACAAAATATTACATACACGTTTGGATTTTTGGATTTATAAGAGACTGTCATAGCCTACAATGCATGAGATACTAATAACATCGTGGTTCACGTAACTTTTGAAGTTTTTGTACAGCTGGTGTGGGATTGAGTCCAACTTGATGTGCTTTTCCCAATCACCATCTGATTGACTGGCCTAAAACTGAATGTATGATCAGTGTGAGCCATTCATAGAGGAGTGGTTCACATAGCTGACTTCCCATGCTCTCACATGTGGGAAAGGAGAGCCACGCCTGTCAATGCGCTTTTAAGCCGATTTTTTTTCAAAGCCAGAAGAACAGCAAAACATGTGAGCACACTCACACTGAAGCTGTTGTTGGCCACAGCTCCTGGCCAGACACTCACACGATGACCCACCAGTGTCACGGGTCACCTCACCAGGCCCCGCCTCTTAAAGTGTGTAATAAGTGACTCAGCGACAACCACCTGCAGGCCACCAACTGTGGAAGGTAAGTGGCAGTCGACCCAATGAGTCCGACACTTGATGCGAGCGCCACTAGGAAATCACAAAATGGCAGCTCCCCGAGATAGATAAAATGGACTATATGCACAATTCACTTCCGCATTCGCCGGACAAGCGCACCCGCCCTTCTGGTGCAGGGAGACTTCAGCGGAACGCACTGTAAAAGTGATGGAAAACTCCAATCCTAAATCCTTAACCCACTCAAAAAGAACAGGGGCCGCTCCTTACTATAACACGATGTCTATCAGAATTTTAAAACTACTAATTAGATCTCCCAGAATCGTAATTTTGACGGCTTAAGCTCTGGCAAGGACGCAATTGCTTAAAAAGATTACTACACGGAATTACAAGCCGTTGAGTAGCAAGGAAAGCTTTTATGTAAATTACGTATTGTAGCTCCTCTACGGGTCCACAAAATATCCTCTCCAGTCAGACGGTGTCTAGATGAGGTGTTGAATCTTCAGATGGAACCTGCCGGCTAACTGTTCATGACATCTAAGATTTTTATTGGTCCATTTCTATTTATTTATTAGGGCCCGAGCAGCGACCGCTGCGAGGTCCCTATTGTTCCTGAAGGAATTCTTATTAGGGCCCGAGCAGCGGCGGCGGCGGTGCCGCTGCGAGGCCCTATTGTTTTTGTAGGAATTCTTCTTATTATTAGGGCCCGAGCAGCGACCGCTGCGAGGTCCCTATTGTTTTTCAAGGAATTCTTATTATTCTTCTTCTTTTTATTAGGGCCCGAGCAGCGACCGCTGCGAGGTCCCTATTGTTTTTCAAGGAATTCTTATTATTAGGGCCCGAGCAGCGGCGGCGGCGGTGCCGCTGCGAGGCCCTATTGTTTTTGTAGGAATTCTTCTTCTTATTATTATTCTTATTATTATTCTTCTCCGCAAACAATCGCATTTTTGAGACGCTAAACGTGAACGAAAACTCACCAAACTTTACACGCACATCAGGCCTGGCGAAAAATTTGATATTTTAAAGTCGCCATACATGATAACAGAAAAATGGCTCCATAGCGCCACCTACATAGGTTAAACGGATCCCTGTCCCGCTACGATTGTCCTATGGCGACGAAAATTGTGTGGCACCCGTAGCACATCCAGATGAACAAAAACCTCTTTGATGTGTGTACCCTAAAATAGACAGAAAGTGAGGTATGATCATCTGACTGTCCAATTTTGGCCCAGTTTTGCACATTTACAGGGGTCATACTTTTGCCCGCTTCTCCTACACGGTTAACCCGATTAACTTCAAACTTGGGATGGACCATCTCAACACCTGGGACAACATCATTGTAAAAAATCTAAAGTTTTTGATATACTATATGACGTCGGCGACGCATCAAATTTAGAGTTTAAAAATCCTTACTTCATGAAGCATTGCCGGTTGTACGTTTAATCTAGAGCTACGAAAATTTGTACACATATGTAACAGGCTATGACCTACAAAAAACTCTTTTTGAACCATATGCTAAACCTCACAGGAAGTCCGCCATTTTGATTTATTTTGGAACGTGTTGCCATTTTTTTGGCCATTTCATCGGGGTCTTATTTTAACGAACTCCTCCTACAGTGTTTATCCGATCATCTTCAAACTTGGTGTGATTCATCTTAAGATGTTGAAGATGAAAAGTTATTGAAAGCTTTGTATTTCGTCGCACGCTGTTGTCATGGCATGCACTGTTTGCAAAGGAAAAAAAATATCCTTAAAGAAGCATTGCCAGTTGTACGAAGCAGCTAGAGCTACGAAAATTTGTAGACATATGTAACAGCCCAAGATGTACAAAAAAGTCTCTTGGTGCCCTGTGCTAAACCCAACAGGAAGTCCCCCAGGGGCCGGGCATCACATTTTAAGCTAAAAAACTCCTCTTTAACAAAGCATACCCGGCTGTACGTTTCACCTAGAGTTACCAAAATTTGTAGAGGTATATAACAGCCCTCGAGGTACAAAAAACTCTTTTTGAACCATATGCTAAACCTAACAGGATGTCCGCCATTTTTATTTACTTTGGAATGTGTTGCCATTTTTTGGGCCATTTCATAGGGGTCATATTTTAACGAACTCCTCCTACAGAGTTTATCCGATCATCTTCAAACTTGGTGTGACTCATCTTAAGATGTTGAGGATGAAAAGTTATTGAAAGCTCTTTATTTCGTCGCACGCTGTTGTCGTGGCATGCACTTTTTGCAAAGGAAAAAAATCCCTCTTAATGAAGCATTCCCAGTTGTACGAAGTAGCTAGAGCTACAAAAAATTGTAGACATATGTAACAGCCCACAGTGTACAAAAAAGTCTCTTGGTGCCATGTGCTAAACCCAACAGGAAGTCCCCCAGGGGCCGGGCATCACATTTTGAGCTAGAAAACTCCTCTTTAACGAAGCATTCCCGGTTGTACGTTTCACCTAGCGCGATGATAATTTGCAGGCATACATAAGAGCCCACGATGTACAAAAAAGTCTCTTGGAACCATGTGATAAACCAAACAGGAAGTCTGCCATTTTGATTTACGATGGGATTTGTTGCCATTTTTTGTGGCCTTTTTCAGTTGTCATATTTTAACGAACTCCTCGTACAAAGTTCATCCGACCGTCTTCAAACTTGGTGTGTTTCATCTTAAGATGTTTAAGATGCAAAGTTATCAAAAGTTTTTTATTTTGTCGCACGCTGCTGCTATAGCGATGCAGTTTGCCAAGTGAAGTGCTGCTTTGTTTTTTTATCTATACATGTGTGAAAACTTATGAAACTTTGCAAACACATCAGACTTGTCATGAACATGAATTTTTAGAGATTTATTGTGCAATTTGCAATAAATAGCGCCCTCTAGACATTTTTATGAAGTATTTCCGATTGTATGATTCTGCTAGATTTGTGAAAATTAGGACAGACCCCTATCAGCCTAATACCTACAAAAAAGTATTATGTAGCCATTTGCCAAACCAAAGAGGAAGTCCGCTATTTTGATTTTATTTTGGGAATTATACATAATTTTTGGCCTTTTTCATTAAACTTTGCACAGACAAGGCATGGAAAAAACTAACATTTTAAATGGTCCTTGTTCCATGTAACAGTACCCCAACGTGCCAGTACCCTGACGTGCAAGTAACCCAACGTTGTGCTCAATAGCGCCCTCTATGCATTTTTATGGAGCATTTCCAATTGTATGATTCAAGCGATACACAACTAAAGATGACTTGACCTAGATTTGTGAAAACTGGGAGGCATACCTATTAGCTTAAGACCTACAAAAAGTATTCTGTAGCCGTATGCTAAACCTAAAAGGAAGTCCGCCATTTTGAATTTATTTTGGGAATTGCACACCATATTTTGCGTTTTGATTCAACTTTGCACATACAAGGCTTGTCAAAAACATTTTAGATGGTCCTTGTCCTATTTGACAGTACCCCAACGTGCCAGTACCCCGACGTGCAAGTACCCCAACGTGGTCCGGGTTGCGAGGGCCCTTTATAGCTGCTCGCAGCTCTAGTTCTTCTTTTTATTAGGGCCCGAGCAGCGGCGGCGGCGGTGCCGCTGCGAGGCCCTATTGTTTTTGTAGGAATTCTTCTTATTATTAGGGCCCGAGCAGCGGCGGCGGCGGTGCCGCTGCGAGGCCCTATTGTTTTTGTAGGAATTCTTCTTATTATTATTATTAGGGCCCGAGCAGCGACCGCTGCGAGGTCCCTATTGTTTTTGTAAAAATTATTATTATTATTATTATTATTATTATTATTATTATTATTATTATTATTATTCTTCTTCTTTATTCTCCGCAAACGATCCCGATTTTGGGTACCTAAACATTCACGAAAACTCACCGAACTTTGCACACTCCTCAGGCCCGGCGAAAAATTTGATATTATGAAGTCGTCATAACAAAGCGACTCTATAGCGCCCCCTAGCGTAGAAAAATAAAAACCAAGCCCGGCACGTTTGAGCTAGAGCAACGAAAATTGGCAGGCACGTGTAGCACCCCGAGCTGCACAAAAAAGTCTATTGGGACCATGTAGCTAAAATGTACAGGAAATGAGCTATGAATTTTTTAATGTCCAATTTTGGCCTATTTTGGCGCATTCACTGTGGTCATGCTTTTTCCCCCTCTGCAAACATTTTTCATCCAATTAACTTCAAACTTGGCATTTATCATCTCAAGACGTGAGAGAACAACTGGGCAAAAAGTCTTGCCTTTTCGAAATACTATATGATGGGGGCGGGGCATCAAATATTGCCTTTAAAATTTCATTTGTCCAGAAAGAGCAAATGGTTAATAACTCCCATGTTCAAGCTCCAAAAAATCTCAAACTTCTCAGGCAATGTAATAGTCACGGCCTGAAAACATCTATATGATAAAATTCAGTTATACATATAGCGCCACCTAGTGGTAACAATAAATGTCATACTTTACGTTTTTAGCTACTGCGCTGAGCTCGTTGAAGGGGTCCAGTTGAAAATTGGTCAGAAAAGCCTTAAGATGTTGATCATGCCCCACACCGAATATTGTAACTTTTCGCCAAAGGGCGTGGCCGCTACGGTGCCGCAAAGTCTAAAGATTTTTCGTGACAATAAAAGCTGCATTAACTTGACCGAGATGATCCTATCTTCTCAAAATTTCACACATTTGATGAGAGTCCAGCCCTAAAGACATCTATGAAGTTATATTTCATCCTACTGATAGCGCCACCTAGTGGCAATTTTTTTTCTTACGAATTTTCTTCTACGTTTTTCTCCAAACACGTTAACTGGACCTACCTCATATTTGCTCAGATGAGGGATTCGGCCTTCATGATGTCACAACACGAAGTTTGTGAGTTTTCGCGAATCGCTGTGGGCGTGGCTAAGCACTGTTCGCCAAGAAAACAACGCCAGTTTTGAGGGTCTAAACATGCGCAGAAACTCATGAAACTTGGCACATACATCTGGCCTGGTAAAATGAACAATATTTTATTGTTGATTGTGCTATTTTTACAAAAATGACTCAATAGCGCCCCCTAGGAATTTTTAATGAAGCAGCCCCGGTTGTACGTTCAAGCAAGATCTACGAAAATTTTTAGGTGTATGAGGGAGCCCAAGACCTACAAAAAAGTCTCTTGGACCCATATGCTAAAATGAACAGGAAGTGAGCTACGAATTTTTGAATGTCCCATTTTTGACGATTTTTGCACATTCACAGGGGGCAGACTTTTGCCCACTTCTCCTACACGTTTCATCTGACTGAGTTAAGACTTGACCTGGACCATGTCAAGACCTGAGCCAACGACAGGGGGAAAAATTTTGACTTTTCGAAATACTATATGATGAAGGCGGGGCATCAAAATTTGTGTTTCGCACTGAAAAAGGATATGCTTAATAACTCCCCGGTACATGCTCCAAAAAATCCCAAACTTGACATGTATGTTTATCGTCAAGGCCTGAAGCTATCTCTATGACAACATTCAGTTATATATGCAGCGCCACCTAGCCCTTGAGGCATAAAAAAAAAATACCCCACATACGGTATTTTGTACAAAAAATGTAAACTCATTCTAAGTGTGATAACTAAGTCATTTATGAATATTCTTTTAGTTTCCACCACTCAAAATGTTCACTGGCATCAGACTTATCCAAACATATATATATTTTTATTTATTTTTGATAGCCTCTATGGATATTAAAAGCAATACCGTGAATGAAGGATATGCTTAATAACTCCACGGTACATGCTCCAAAAAAAATCCCACACTTGACATGTATGCTTATAATCAAGGCCTGAAGGTATCTCTATGACAACATTCAGTTATAAATACAGCGCCACCTAGCCCTTGAGGCTTATATAAAAAATAAAATAAAATACCCCACATACGGTATTTTGTACAAAAAATGTACACTCATTCTAAGTGTGATAACTAAGTCATTTATGAATATTCTTATAGTTTCCACCACTCAAATTGTTCACTGGCTTCACACCGATCCAAACGTATGTACGTTTCCATTTTGTTTTATTCATTTTTGATTGCCCCTTTGGACAATAAAAGTAACATTGTGCAATGAGTACAACGAGCGATGATGTCTATATACACTTTTACAAAAAATACCAATCAGGGCAACTCATTGCCTAAAAATAAATAAGGACGCTGATTTTTGCAGGTCTTAACAATCACCAAAACCCGTTGAGCTTGACACACACTGGCAAAAAAAAATTCTACATGTAAACGTTTATTATGCCATTTTCAAAGAAATTTTGCTTCCAATATGCCAGTACCCCAACGTGCCAGTACCCTAACGTGCAAGTACCCCAACGTGCAAGGACCCCAACGCGGCCCGGGCTGCGAGGGCCCTTTATAGCTGCTCGCAGCTCTAGTTATTATTATTATTCTTCTTCTTCTCCGTAAACGATCACGATTTTGGGTACCTAAACATTTACGAAAACTCACCAAACTTTGCACACTCCTCAGGCCCGGCGAAAAATTTGATATTATGAAGTCGTCATAACAACGCGACTCTATAGCGCCCCCTAGCATAGAAAAATAAAAACCAAGCCCGGCATGTTTGAGCTAGAGCAACGAAAATTGGCAGGCACGTGTAGCACGCCGAGACGCACAAAAAAGTCTATTGGGACCATGTAGCTAAAATGTACAGGAAGTGAGCTATGAATTTTTTAATGTCCAATTTTGGCCTATTTTGGCACATTCACTGTGGTCATGCTTTTTCCCCCTTTGCAAACATTTTTCATCCAATTGACTTCAAACTTGGCATTTATCATCTCAAGACCTGAGAGAACAACTGGGGAAAAAATCTTGCCTTTTCGAAATACTATATGACGGGGGCGGGGCATCAAATATTGCCTTTAAAATTTCATTTGTCCAGAAAGAGCAAATGCTTAATAACTCCCATGTTCAAGCTCCAAAAAATCTCAAACTTCTCAGGCAACTTAATAGTCACGGCCTAAAAACATCTATATGATAAAATTCAGTTATCCATGTAGCGCCACCTAGTGGTAACAATAATTGTCATACTTTACGTTTTTAGCTACTGTGCTGAGCTCGTTGAAGGGATCCAGTTGAAAATTGGTCAGAAAAGCCTTAAGATGTTGATCATGCCCCACACCGAATATTGTAACTTTTCGCCAAAGGGCGTGGCCGCTACGGTGCCGCAAAGTCTGAAGATTTCTCGTGACAACAAAAGCTGCATTAACTTGACCGAGATGATGCTATCTTCTCAAAATTGTACACAATTGATGAGAGTCCAGCCCTAAAGACATCTACAAACTTATATTTCATCTTACTGATAGTGCCACCTACTGGCAATTTTTTTTCTTACGATTTTTCTTCAATGTTTTTCTCCAACCATGTTAACTGGACCTACCTCATATTTGCTCAGATGAGGGTGTCGGCCTTCATGCTGTCACAACACGAAGTTTGTGAGTTTTCGCGAGTCGCTGTGGGCGTGGCTAAGCGCTGTTCGCCAAGAAAACAACGCCAATTTTGAGGGCCTAAACTGGCACAGAAACACACGAAACTTGGCACACACAGCTGGCCTGGCAAAATGAGCAATTTTTTATCGGCGATTGTGCTATTTTTACAAAAATGACTCAATAGCGCCCCCTAGAAATCTTTAACGAAACAGCCCCAGTTGTACGTTTAAGCAAGAACGACGAATATTTTTAGGTGTATGAGGGAGCCCAAGTCCTACAAAAAAAGTCTCTTGGACCCATATGCTAAAATGAACAGGAAGTGAGCTACGAATTTTTGAATGTCCCATTTTTGACAATTTTTGCACATTCACAGGGGGCAGACTTTTGCCCACTTCTCCTACACGTTTCATCTGACTGAGTTAAGACTTGACCTGGACCATGTCAAGACCTGAGCCAACGACAGGGGGAAAAATCTTGACCTTTCGAAATACTATATGATGAAGGCGGGGCATCAAAATTTGTGTTTCGCACTGAAAAAGGATATGCTTAATAACTCCCCGGTACATGCTCCAAAAAATCCCAAACTTGACATGTATGTTTATCGTCAAGGCCTGAAGCTATCTCTATGACAACATTCAGTTATATATGCAGCGCCACCTAGCCCTTGAGGCATAAAAAAAAAATACCCCACATACGGTATTTTGTCCAAAAAATGTAAACTCATTCTAAGTGTGATAACTAAGTCATTTATGAATATTCTTTTAGTTTCCACCACTCAAAATGTTCACTGGCATCAGACTTATCCAAACATATATATATTTTTATTTATTTTTGATAGCCTCTGTGGACATTAAAAGCAATATCGTGAATGAAGGATATGCTTAATAACTCCACGGTACATGCTCCAAAAAAAATCCCACACTTGACATGTATGCTTATAATCAAGGCTTGAAGGTATCTCGATGACAACATTCAGTTATAAATACAGCGCCACCTAGCCCTTGAGGCTTATATAAAAAAAAAAAAAAAAACACATACGGTATTTTGTACAAAAAAATGTAAACTCATTCTAAGTGTGATGACTAAGTCATTTATGAATATTCTTTTAGTTTCCACCACTCAAATTTTTCACTGGCTTCACACCGATCCAAACGTATGTACGTTTCCATTTTGTTTTATTCATTTTTGATTGCCCCTTTGGACAATAAAAGTAACATTGTGCAATGAGTACAACGAGCGATGATGTATATATACACTTTTACAAAAAATACCAATCAGGGCAACTCATTGCCTAAAAATAAAAAAGGACGCTGATTTTTGCAGGTCTTAACAATCACCAAAACCCGTTGAGCTTGACACACACTGGCAAAAAAAATATTCTACATGTAAAGGTTTATTATGCCATTTTCAAAGAAATTTTGCTTCCAATATGCCAGTACCCCACAACCCGATTGTCCCATTTTTGATGATTTTTGCACATTTACAGGGGGCATACTTTTGCCCACTTCTTCTCCACGTTTCATCCAACTGAGTTAAGACTTGACCTGGACCATGTCAAGACCTGAGCCAACGACAGGGGGGAAAATCTTGACTTTTCGAAATACTATATGATGAGGGCGGGGCATCAAAATTTGTGTTTCACAATGAAAAAGGATATGCTTGATAACTCCCCGGTACATGCTCCAAAAAATCCCAAACTTGACATGTATGTTTATCGTCAAGGCCTGAAGGTATCTCTATGACAATATTCAGTTATATATACAGCGCCACCTCGCCCTTGAGGCATAAAATAAAATACCCCACATACGGTATTTTGTCCAAAAAATGTAAACTCATTCTAAGTGTGATAACTAAGTCATTTATGAATATTCTTTTAGTTTCCACCACTCAAAATGTTCACTGGCATCAGACTTATCCAAACATATATATATTTTTATTTATTTTTTATCGCCTCTATGGACATTAAAAGCAATATCGTGAATGAAGGATATGCTTAATAACTCCACGGTACATGCTCCAAAAAAAATCCCACACTGGACATGTATGCTTATAATCAAGGCCTGAAGGTATCTGTATGAAAACATTCAGTTATAAATAAAGCGCCATCTAGCCCTTGAGGCATAAAAAAAAAAAACACATACGGTATTTTGTACAAAAAATGTAAACTCATTCTAAGTGTGATAACTAAGTCATTTATTAATATTCTTTTAGTTTCCACTACTCAAATTGTTCACTGGCTTCACACCGATCCAAACGTATGTATGTTTCCATTTTGTTTTATTCATTTTTGATTGCCCCTTTGGACAATAAAAGTAACATTGTGCAATGAGTATAACGAGCGATGATGTCTATATACACTTTTACAAAAAATACCAATCAGGGCAACTCATTGCCTAAAAATAAAAAAGGACGCTGATTTTTGCAGGTCTTAACAATCACCAAAACCCGTTGAGCTTGACACACACTGGCAAAAAAAATATTCTACATGTAAACGTTTATTATGCCATTTTCAAAGAAATTTTGCTTCCAATATGCCAGTACCCCAACGTGCCAGTACCCTAACGTACAAGTACCCCAACGTGCAAGGACCCCAACGTGGCCCGGGCTGCGAGGGCCCTTTATAGCTGCTCGCAGCTCTAGTTCTTATTATTATTCTTCTCCGCAAACAATCGCATTTTTGAGACACTAAACGTGACCGAAAACTCACCAAACTTTACACGCACATCAGGCCTGGCGAAAAATTTGATATTTTAAAGTCGCCATACATGATAACAGAAAAATGGCTCCTTAGCGCCCCCTACATAGGTTAAACGGATCCCTGTCCCGCTACGATTGTCCGACGGCTATGAAAATTGTGTGGCACCTGTAGCACATCCCAATGAACAAAAACCTCTTTGAAGTGTGTACCCTAAAATAGACAGAAAGTGAGGTATGAGTATTTAAATGTCCAATTTTTGCCAATTTTTGCACATTTACAGGGGTCATACTTTTGCCCGCTTCTCCTACACGGTTAACCCGATTGACTTCAAACTTGGGATGTACCATCTCAACACCTGGGACAACATCATTGTGAAAAATGAAAAGTTTTTGATATACTATATGACGGCGGCGGCGCATCAAATTTAGAGTTTAAAAATTCTTACTTCACGAGGCATTGCCGGTTGTACGTTTAATCTAGAGCTACGAAAATTGGTACACATATGTAACAGGCTATGACCTACAAAAAACTCTTTTTGAACCATATGCTAAACCTAACAGGAAGTCCACCATTTTGATTTATTTTGGAACGTGTTGCCATTTTTTTGGCCATTTCATTGGAGTCTTATTTTAACGAACTCCTCCTACAGTGTTTATCCGATCATCTTCAAACTTGGTGTGATTCATCTTAAGATGTTGAAGATGAAAAGTTATTGAAAGCTTTGTATTTCGTCGCACGCTGTTGTCATGGCATGCACTGTTTGCAAAGGAAAAAAAATATCCTTAAAGAAGCATTCCCATTTGTACGAAGCAGCGAGAGCTACGAAAATTTGTAGACATATGTAACAGCCCAAGATGTACAAAAAAGTCTCCTGGTGCCCTGTGCTAAACCCAACAGGAAGTCCCCCAGGGGCCGGGCATCACATTTTGAGCTAAAAAAAACTCCTCTTTAACAAAGCATACCCGGCTGTACGTTTCACCTAGAGTTACCAAAATTTGTAGAGGTATATAACAGCCCTCGAGGTACAAAAAACTATTTTTGAATCATATGCTAAACCTAACAGGACGTCCGCCATTTTGATTTACTTTGGAATGTGTTGCCATTTTTTTTGGCCATTTCATAGGGGTCATATTTTATCCGATCATCTTCAAACTTAATGTGATTCATCTTAAGATGTTGAAGATGAAAAGTTATTGAAAGCTTTGTATTTCGTCGCACGCTGTTGTCATGGCATGCACTGTTTGCAAAGGAAAAAAAATATCCTTAAAGAAGCATTCCCATTTGTACGAAGCAGCGAGAGCTACGAAAATTTGTAGACATATGTAACAGCCCAAGATGTACAAAAAAAGTCTCTTGGTGCCCTGTGCTAAACCCAACAGGAAGTCCCCCAGGGGCCGGGCATCACATTTTGAGCTAAAAAAAACTCCTCTTTAACAAAGCATACCCGGCTGTACGTTTCACCTAGAGTTACCAAAATTTGTAGAGGTATATAACAGCCCTCGAGGTACAAAAAACTCTTTTTGAACCATGTGCTAAACCTAACAGGACGTCCGCCATTTTGATTTACTTTGGAATGTGTTGCCATTTTTTGGGCCATTTCGTAGGGGTCTTATTTTAACGAACTCCTCCTACAGAGTTTATCCGATCATCTTCAAACTTGGTGTGACTCATCTTAAGATGTTGAGGATGAAAAGTTATTGAAAGCTCTTTATTTCGTCGCACGCTGTTGTCGTGGCATGCACTTTTTGCAAAGGAAAAAAATCCTTCTTAATGAAGCATTCCCAGTTGTACGAAGCAGCTAGAGCTACAAAAATTTGTAGACATATGTAACAGCCCACAATGTACAAAAAAGTCTCTTGGTGCCATGTGCTAAACCCAACAGGAAGTCCCCCAGGGGCCGGGCATCACATTTTGAGCTAGAAAACTCCTCTTTAACGAAGCATTCCCGGTTGTACGTTTCACCTAGCGCTATGATAATTTGCAGGCATACATAAGAGCCCACGATGTACAAAAAAGTCTCTTGGAACCATGTGCTAAACCAAACAGGAAGTCCGCCATTTTGATTTACGATGGGATTTGTTGCCATTTTTTGTGGCCTTTTTCAGGGGTCATATTTTAACGAACTCCTCGTACAAAGTTCATACGACCGTCTTCAAACTTGGTGTGTTTCATCTTAAGATGTTTAAGATGCAAAGTTATCGAAAGTTTTTTATTTTGTCGCACGCTGCTGCTATAGCGATGCATTGTTTGCCAAGTAAAGTGCTGCTTTGTTTTTTTATCTATACATGTGTGAAAACTCATGAAACTTTGCAAACACATCAGACTTGTCATGAACATTAATTTTTAGAGATTTATTGTGCAATTTGCAATAAATAGCGCCCTCTAGACATTTTTATGAAGTATTTCCGATTGTATGATTCTGCTCGATTTGTGAAAATTAGGACAGACCCCTATCAGCCTAAAACCTACAAAAAAAGTATTATGTAGCCATTTGCCAAACCAAAGAGGAAGTCCGCTATTTTGATTTTATTTTGGGAATTATACATCATTTTTGGCCTCTTTCATTAAACTTTGCACAGACAAGGCATGGAAAAAACTAACATTTTAAATGGTCCTTGTTCCATGTAACAGTACCCCAACGTGCCAGTATCCTGACGTGCAAGTAACCCAACGTTGTGCTCAATAGCGCCCTCTATGCATTTTTATGGAGCATTTCCAATTGTATGATTCAAGCGATACACAACTAAAGATGACTTGACCTAGATTTGTGAAAACTGGGAGGCATACCTATTAGCTTAAGACCTACAAAAAGTATTCTGTAGCCGTATGCTAAACCTAAAAGGAAGTCCGCCATTTTGAATTTATTTTGGGAATTACACACCATCTTTGGCCTTTTGCACTCACAAAGCTTGTCAAAAACATTTT
Organism: Festucalex cinctus; assembly: GCF_051991245.1. Classification (NCBI taxonomy): domain Eukaryota; kingdom Metazoa; phylum Chordata; class Actinopteri; order Syngnathiformes; family Syngnathidae; genus Festucalex; species Festucalex cinctus. The sequence goes on from NC_135411.1 coordinate 28,999,771, forward strand.
AGATGGTCCTTGTCCGATTTGACAGTACCCCAACGTGCCAGTACCCCGACGTGCAAGTACCCCAACGTGGCCCAGGTTGCGAGGGCCCTTTATAGCTGCTCGCAGCTCTAGTTCTTATTATTATTCTTCTCCGCAAACAATCGCATTTTTGAGACGCTAAACGTGAACGAAAACTCACCAAACTTTACACGCACATCAGGCCTGGCGAAAAATTTGATATTTTAAAGTCGCCATACATGATAACAGAAAAATGGCTCCATAGCGCCACCTACATAGGTTAAACGGATCCCTGTCCCGCTACGATTGTCCTATGGCGACGAAAATTGTGTGGCACCCGTAGCACATCCAGATGAACAAAAACCTCTTTGATGTGTGTACCCTAAACTTGGGATGGACCATCTCAACACCTGGGACAACATCATTGTAAAAAATCTAAAGTTTTTGATATACTATATGACGTCGGTGACGCATCAAATTTAGAGTTTAAAAATTCTTACTTCATGAAGCATTGCCGGTTGTACGTTTAATCTAGAGCTACGAAAATTGGTACACATATGTAACAGGCTATGACCTACAAAAAACTCTTTTTGAACCATATGCTAAACCTCACAGGAAGTCCGACATTTTGATTTATTTTGGAACGTGTTGCCATTTTTTTGGCCATTTCATTGGGGTCTTATTTTAACGAACTCCTCCTACAGTGTTTATCCGATCATCTTCAAACTTGGTGTGATTCATCTTAAGATGTTGAAGATGAAAAGTTATTGAAAGCTTTGTATTTCGTCGCACGCTGTTGTCATGGCATGCACTGTTTGCAAAGGAAAAAAAATATCCTTAAAGAAGCATTGCCAGTTGTACGAAGCAGCTAGAGCTACGAAAATTTGTAGACATATGTAACAGCCCAAGATGTACAAAAAAGTCTCTTGGTGCCCTGTGCTAAACCCAACAGGAAGTCCCCCAGGGGCCGGGCATCACATTTTGAGCTAAAAAACTCCTCTTTAACAAAGCATACCCGGCTGTACGTTTCACCTGGAGTTACCAAAATTTGTAGAGGTATATAACAGCCCTCGAGGTACAAAAAACTCTTTTTGAACCATATGCTAAACCTAACAGGATGTCCGCCATTTTTATTTACTTTGGACTGTGTTGCCATTTTTTGGGCCATTTCATAGGGGTCATATTTTAACGAACTCCTCCTACAGAGTTTATCCGATCATCTTCAAACTTGGTGTGACTCATCTTAAGATGTTGAGGATGAAAAGTTATTGAAAGCTCTTTATTTCGTCGCACGCTGTTGTCGTGGCATGCACTTTTTGCAAAGGAAAAAAATCCCTCTTAATGAAGCATTCCCAGTTGTACGAAGTAGCTAGAGCTACAAAAATTTGTCGACATATGTAACAGCCCACAATGTACAAAAAAGTCTCTTGGTGCCATGTGCTAAACCCAACAGGAAGTCCCCCAGGGGCCTTGCATCACATTTTGAGCTAGAAAACTCCTCTTTAACGAAGCATTCCTGGTTGTACGTTTCACCTAGCGCGATGATAATTTGCAGGCATACATAAGAGCCCACGATGTACAAAAAAGTCTCTTGGAACCATGTGCTAAACCAAACAGGAAGTCTGCCATTTTGATTTACGATGGGATTTGTTGCCATTTTTTGTGGCCTTTTCAGTTGTCATATTTTAACGAACTCCTCGTACAAAGTTCATCCGACCGTCTTCAAACTTGGTGTGTTTCATCTTAAGATGTTTAAGATGCAAAGTTATCGAAAGTTTTTTTATTTTGTCGCACGCTGCTGCTATAGCGATGCTGTTTGCCAAGTGAAGTGCTGCTTTGTTTTTTTTTTATCTATACATGTGTGAAAACTCATGAAACTTTGCAAACACATCAGACTTGTCATGAACATGAATTTTTAGAGATTTATTGTGCAATTTGCAATAAATAGCGCCCTCTAGACATTTTTATGAAGTATTTCCGATTGTATGATTCTGCTAGATTTGTGAAAATCCGATATTTTGATTTTATTTTGGGAATTATACATCATTTTTGGCCTCTTTCATTAAACTTTGCACAGACAAGGCATGGAAAAAACTAACATTTTAAATGGTCCTTGTTCCATGTAACAGTACCCCAACGTGCCAGTACCCTGACGTGCAAGTAACCCAACGTTGTGCTCAATAGCGCCCTCTATGCATTTTTATGGAGCATTTCCAATTGTATGATTCAAGCGATACACAACTAAAGATGACTTGACCTAGATTTGTGAAAACTGGGAGGCATACCTATTAGCTTAAGACCTACAAAAAGCATTCTGTAGCCGTATGCTAAACCTAAAAGGAAGTCCGCCATTTTAAATTTATTTTGGGAATTGCACACCATCTTTGGCCTTTTGCACTCACAAAGCTTGTCAAAAACATTTTAGATGGTCCTTGTCCGATTTGACAGTACCCCAACGTGCCAGTACCCCGACGTGCAAGTACCCCAACGTGGCCCAGGTTGCGAGGGCCCTTTATAGCTGCTCGCAGCTCTAGTTATTATTCTTATTCTTATTATTCTTCTCCGCAAACAATCGCATTTTTGAGACACTAAACGTGACCGAAAACTCACCAAACTTTACACGCACATCAGGCCTGGCGAAAAATTTGATATTTTAAAGTCGCCATACATGATAACAGAAAAATGGCTCCTTAGCGCCCCCTACATAGGTTAAACGGATCCCTGTCCCGCTACGATTGTCCGACGGCTATGAAAATTGTGTGGCACCTGTAGCACATCCCAATGAACAAAAACCTCTTTGAAGTGTGTACCCTAAAATAGACAGAAAGTGAGGTATGAGTATTTAAATGTCCAATTTTTGCCAATTTTTGCACATTTACAGGGGTCATACTTTTGCCCGCTTCTCCTACACGGTTAACCCGATTGACTTCAAACTTGGGATGGACCATCTCAACACCTGGGACAACATCATTGTAAAAAATCTAAAGTTTTTGATATACTATATGACGGCGGCGTCGCATCAAATTTAGAGTTTAAAAATTCTTACTTCACGAGGCATTGCCGGTTGTAGGTTTAATCTAGAGCTACGAAAATTGGTACACATATGTAACAGACTATGACCTACAAAAAACTCTTTTTGAACCATATGCTAAACCTAACAGGAAGTCCACCATTTTGATTTATTTTGGAACGTGTTGCCATTTTTTTGGCCATTTCATTGGGGCCTTATTTTAACGAACTCCTCCTACAGTGTTTATCCGATCATCTTCAAACTTGGTGTGATTCATCTTAAGATGTTGAAGATGAAAAGTTATTGAAAGCTTTGTATTTCGTCGCACGCTGTTGTCATGGCATGCACTGTTTGCAAAGGAAAAAAAATATCCTTAAAGAAGCATTGCCAGTTGTACGAAGCAGCTAGAGCTACGAAAATTTGTAGACATATGTAACAGCCCAAGATGTACAAAAAAGTCTCTTGGTGCCCTGTGCTAAACCCAACAGGAAGTCCCCCAGGGGCCGGGCATCACATTTTGAGCTAAAAAAACTCCTCTTTAACAAAGCATACCCGGCTGTACGTTTCACCTAGAGTTACCAAAATTTGTAGAGGTATACAACAGCCCTCGAGGTACAAAAAACTCTTTTTGAACCATATGCTAAACCTAACAGGACGTCCGCCATTTTGATTTACTTTGGAATGTGTTGCCATTTTTTTTGGCCATTTCATAGGGGTCATATTTTAACAAACTCCTCCTACAGAGTTTATCCGATCATCTTCAAACTTGGTGTGATTCATCTTAAGATGTTGAAAATGAAAAGTTATTGAAAGTTTTTTATTTCGTCACACGCTGTTGTCGTGGCATGCACTTTTTGCAAAGGAAAAAAATCCTTCTTAATGAAGCATTCCCAGTTGTACGAAGCAGCTAGAGCGACGAAAAATTGTAGACATATGTAACAGCCCAGGATGTACAAAAATGTCTCTTGGTGCCATGTGCTAAACGCAACAGGAAGTCCCCCAGGGGCCGGGCATCACATTTTGAGCTAAAAAAACTCCTCTTTAACGAAGCATTCCCGGTTGTACGTTTCACCTAGCGCTATGATAATTTGCAGGCATACATAAGAGCCCACGATGTACAAAAAAGTCTCTTGGAACCATGTGCTAAACCAAACAGGAAGTCCGGCATTTTGATTTAGGCCTTTTTTAGGGGTCACATTTTAACGAACTCCTACGAAATTTATCCGACTGTCTTCCAACTTGGTGTGTTTCATCTTAAGATGTTTAAGATGCAAAGTTATCGAAAGTTTTTTTTATTTTGTCGCAAGCCGTTGCCATAGCGATGCATTATTTGCCAAGTAAAATGCTTCTTTTTTTTTTTTTTTGTCTAAATGAGCGAAAACTCATGGAACTTTACACACACATCAGACTTGTCATAAACATGAATATTTTAGAGATTTCTTGTGCAATTTGCAATAAATGGCTCAATAGCGCCTTATAGATATTTTTATGAAGCTTTTGGAAATGTATGATTCAGCTAGATTTGTAAAAATTGGGATACCTATCAGCCTAAGACTGACAAAAAAGTTTCTAAAGCCATATGCTAAACCAAACAGGAAGTCTGCCATTTTGATTTACTTTGCTATTTGTAGCCATTTTTTGGGGCCTTTTATAGGCCTCATATTTTCTACAAAACTTATCAGATCGTCTTCATTCTTTGGCGTGTTTCATCTGAAGATATTTAAGATGAAAAGTTATTGAAATTGTTTGTCACGCCTTTGCTCTAGCGATGCATTGTTTGCAAAGAAAAATACTTTTTTTTTTGAAAGTCTAAATATGAGCGAAAACTCAAAACTTTGCACACAGATCAGACCTCTCAAGAACATGAATATTTTAGAGATTTGTTGTGCAATTTGTAATAAATGGCTCAATAGCGCCCTCTAGACATTTTTATGAAGTATTTCCGATTATATGATTCAGCTAGATGTGTGAATATTTGGAGGCACACCTATCAGTCTAATACCTACAAAAATTATTCTATAGCCATGTGCCAAACCATTGTGATTTTATTTTGTTAATTGTGCATCATTTTTGGCCTTTCCATGAAACTTTGCAAGCACAAAGCATGGCAAAAACATTTACAATTTAGACGGTTTCCTATGAAACAGTACCCCAACATGCCAGTACCCCGACGTGCAAGTACCCCAACGTGGCCCAGGTTGCGAGGGCCCTTTATAGCTGCTCGCAGCTCTAGTTTGTTATTATTCTTTTCCGCAAACAATCACATTTTTGAGACACTAAACGTGAACGAAAACTCACCAAACTTTACACACACGTCAGGCCTGGCGAAAAATTTGATATTTCAAAGTCGCCATAGGTGATAACAGAAAAATGGCTCCATAGCGCCACCTACATAGGTTAAACAGATCCCTGGCCCGCTACGATTGTCCGACGGCTATGAAAATTGTGTGGCACCTGTAGCACATCCAGATGAACAAAAACCTCTTTGATGTGTGTACCCTAAAATAGACAGGAAGTGAGATATGAGTATTTAAATGTCCAATTTTGGCCAATTTTTGCACATTTACAGGGGTCATACTTTTGCCTGCTTCTCCTACACGGTTAATCCAATTGACTTCAAACTTGGGATGTACCATCTCAAGACCTGGGACAACACCATGGTAAAAAATCTAAAGTTTTCGACATACTATATGACGGCGGTGGGGCATCAAATTTAGAGTTTCAAAACTCTTACTAAACGTAGTATTGCCGGTTGTATGTTTAACCTAGAGCTACGAAAATTGGTACACATATGTAACAGACTATGACCTACAAAAAAGTCTGTTGGTGCCATATGCTAAACCCAACAGGAAGTCCGCCAGAGGCGGGGCATCAAATTTTGAGTTTCAAAATTCTTACTTAATGAAGCATTCCCGGCTGTACGTTTCACCTAGAGTTACCAAAATTTAAAGACATATGTAACAGCCCTCAAGGTACAAAAAACTCTTTTTGAACCATATGCTAAACCTAACAGAAAGTCCACCATTTTGATTTACTTTGGAACGTGTTCCCATTTTTTTGGCCATTTCATAGGGGTCCTATTTTAACGAACTCCTCTTACAGAGTTTATCCGATCATCTTCAAACTTGGTGTGATTCATCTTAAGATGTTGAAGATGAAAAGTTATTGAAAGCTTTTTATTTCGCTGCACGCTGTTGTCGTGGCATGCACTTGTTTGCAAAGGAAAAAAATTCTTCTTAATGAAGAATTCTCAGTTGTACGAAGCAGCTAGAGCTACGAAAATTTGTAGACATATGTAACAGCCCACGATGTACAAAAAAGTCTCTTGCTGCTTTGTGCTAAACCCAACAGGAAGTCCCGCAAGGGCCGGGCATCACTTTTTGAGCTAAAAAACTCCTCTTTAACGAAGCATTCCCGGTTGTACCTTTCACCTAGCGCTATGATAATTCGGGGGCATACATAAGAGCCCACGATGTACAAAAAAGTCTTTTAGAACCATATGCTAAGCCAAACAGGAAGTCCGGCATTTTGATTTACTTTGCTATTTGTAGCCATTTTTTGGGGGCCTTTTATAGGCCTCATATTTTCTACAAAACTTATCAGATTGTCTTCATTCTTTGGCATGTTTCATCTGAAGTATTGCCGGTTATACGTTTAATCTAGAGCTACGAAAATTGGTACACATATGTAACAGACTATGATCTACAAAAAAAGCATGTTGGTGCCATATGCTAAACCTAACAGGAAGTCCGCCAGAGGCAGGGCATCAAATTTTGCATTTCAAAATTTTTACTTAATGAAGCATTTCCGGCTGTACGTTTCACCTAGAGTGACCAAAATTTGAAGACATATGTAACAGCCCTCGAGGTACAAAAAACTCTTTTTGAACCATATGCTAAACCTAACAGGAAGTCTGCCATTTTGATTTACTTTGGAACATGTTGCCATTTTTTTGGCCATTTCATAGGGGTCTTATTTTAACGAACTCCTCCTACAGAGTTTATCCGATCATCTTCAAACTTGGTGTGATTCATCTTAAGATGTTGACGATGAAAAGTTATTGAAAGCTTTTTATTTCGTCGCACGCTGTTGTCGTGGCATGCACTGTTGGCAAAGGAAAAAAAATCCTTCTTAATGCAGCGTTCCCAGTTGGACGAAGCAGCTCGAGCTACAAAAATTTGTAGACATATGTACACATTTGTCCACATATATATATTTACATATGCATGTAAAAAATTATGTCAGGCTAAACTAAATGGTTGATTAGGCCCCACACATTTTCACCTTACCATACCCGGCCCTCTTTGCAAAAGGTTTGAACACTCCTGGCCTAAACCTAGGTGTATACTCAAACTATGCACGCACATAAAGCCTGGAACAAAATGTGTAATTTAGAGGGTTCTTGTTTTGTTTTTTGTATTCCTTATATTTCATGTCATTATACTTGACACACTATTTTTACTACTCACTGAATCAGTTATAAGAACATTTAATTGATACAATCCAATCACATCCTAGAGAATTGAAAACACATTCAATCATGAGGTTGTTAAGACACATTTACTTCTGTAGCACTTAACCACAAACAAGTTGCGACATCCCCTGATCTAACCCTCCAACCGGGCAAGGAAAAACTTTCAGGGGTCATATTTTAACGAACCCCTCCTACAAAATGTATCCGACTGTCTTCAAACTTGGTGTGTTTCATCTTAAGATGTTTAAGATGCAAAGTAATCGAAAGTTTTTTATTTTGTAACACGCTGTTGCCATAGCAATGCATTGTTTGTCAAGTGCTGCTTTTTTTTTTTTATACACATGAAAACTCATGGAACTTTGCAAACACATCAGACTTGTCATGAACATGAATTTTCAGAGATTTATTGTGCAATTTGCAATAAATAGCGCCCTCTAGACCTTTTTATGAAGCATTTCCGATTGTATGATTATGCTACACCTACAAAAAAGTATTATGTAGCCATTTGCCAAACCAAAGAGGAAGTCCGCTATTTTGATTTTATTTTGGGAATTATACATCATTTTTGGCCTTTTTCATTCAACTTTGCACAGACAAGGCATGGAAAAAACTAACATTTTAAATGGTCCTTGTTCCATGTAACAGTTGTCAAGTGCTGCTTTTTTTTTTTTTATACACATGAAAACTCATGAAACTTTGCAAACACATCAGACTTGTCATGAACATGAATTTTCAGAGATTTATTGTGCAATTTGCAATAAATAGCGCCCTCTAGACATTTTTATGAAGCATTTCCGATTGTATGATTATGCTAGACCTACAAAAAAGTATTATGTAGCCATTTGCCAAACCAAAGAGGAAGTCCGCTATTTTGATTTTATTTTGGGAATTATACATAATTTTTGGCCTCCTTCATTAAACTTTGCACAGACAAGGCATGGAAAAAACTAACATTTTAAATGGTCCTTGTTCCATGTAACAGTACCCCAACGTGCCAGTACCCTGACGTGCAAGTAACCCAACGTTGTGCTCAATAGCGCCCTCTATGCATTTTTATGGAGCATTTCCAATTGTATGATTCAAGCGATACACAACTAAAGATGACTTGACCTAGATTTGTGAAAACTGGGAGGCATACCTATTAGCTTAAGACCTACAAAAAGTATTCTGTAGCCGTATGCTAAACCTAAAAGGAAGTCCGCCATTTTGAATTTATTTTGGGAATTGCGCACCATATTTTGCGTTTTGATTAAACTTTGCACACACAAGGCTTGTCAAAAACATTTTAGATGGTCCTTGTCCTATTTGACAGTACCCCAACGTGCCAGTACCCCGACGTGCAAGTACCCCAACGTGGCACGCCTTTGCTGTAGCGATGCATTGTTTGCAAAGAATTTTTTTTTTTATATGATTCAGCTAGATGTGTGAATATTGGGAGGCATACCTATCAGCCGAATACCTCGACAAAGCATTCCATAGCAATGTGAACAAACACAAAAAGCATGGCAAAACATTTACAATTTAGACGGTTTCTTATGAAACAGTACCCTAACGTGCCAGTACCCCGACGTGCAAATACCCCAACGTGGCACGGGTTGCGAGGGCCCTTTATAGCTGCTCGCAGCTCTAGTTAGGGCCCGAGCAGCGGCGGCGGCGGTGCCGCTGCGAGGCCCTATTGTTTTTGTAGGAATTCTTCTTATTATTAGGGCCCGAGCAGCGGCGGCGGCGGTGCCGCTGCGAGGCCCTATTGTTTTTGTAGGAATTCTTCTTATTATTATTATTCTTATTAGGGCCCGAGCAGCGACCGCTGCGAGGTCCCTATTGTTTTTGTAAAAATTATTATTATTATTATTATTATTATTATTATTATTATTATTATTATTCTTCTTCTTCTTCTTTATTCTCCGCAAACAATCGCGATTTTGGGTACCTAAATATTCACGAAAACTCACCAAACTTTGCACACTCCTCAGGTCCGGCGAAAAATTTGATATTATGAAGTCGTTATAACAACGCGGCTCTATAGCGCCCCCTAGCGTAGAAAAATAAAAACCAAGCCCGACACGTTTGAGCTAGAGCAACGAAAATTGGCAGGCACGTGGAGCACCCCGAGACGCACAAAAAAGTCTATTGGGACCATGTAGCTAAAATGTACAGGAAGTGAGCTATGAATTTTTTAATGTCCAATTTTGGCCTATTTTGGCACATTCACTGTGGTCATGCTTTTTCCCCCTTTGCAAACATTTTTCATCCAATTGACTTCAAACTTGGCATTTATCATCTCAAGACCTAAGAGAACAGCTGGGCAAAACATCTTGCCTTTTCGAAATACTATACGACGGGGGCGGAGCATCAAATATTGCCTTTAAAATTTCATTTGTCCAGAAAGAGCAAATGCTTAATAACTCCCATGTTGAAGCTCCAAAAAATCTCAAACTTCTCAGGCAACGTAATAGTCACAGCCTGAAAACATCTATATGACAAAATTCAGTTATACATATAGCGCCACCTAGTGGTTACAATAAATGTCATACTTTACGTTTTTAGCTACTGTGCTGAGCTTGTTGAAGGGATCCATTTGAAAATTGGTCAGAAAAGCCTTAAGATGTTGATCATGCCCCACACCGAATATTGTAACTTTTCATCAAAGGGCGTGGCCGCTACGGTGACGCAAAATCTGAAGATTTTTCGTGAAAATAAAAGCTGCATTAACTTGACCGAGATGATCCTATCTTCTCAAAATTTCACACATTTGATGAGAGTCCAGCTCTAAAGACATCTACTAACTTACATTTCATCTAACTGATAGCGCCACCTAGTGGCAATTTTTCTTCTTACGAATTTTCTTCTACGTTTTTCTCCAAACACGTTAACTGGACCTACCTCATATTTGCTCAGAGGAGGGTTTCGGCCTTCATGATGTCACAACACGAAGTTTGTGAGTTTTCGCGAATTGCTGTAGGCGTGGCTAAGCGCTGTTCGCCAAGAAAACAACGCCAGTTTTGAGGGTCTAAACATGCACAGAAACTCCTGAAACTTGGCACACACATCTGGCCTGGTAAAATGAGCAATATTTTATTGTTGATTGTGCTATTTTTACAAAAATGACTCAATAGCGCCCCCTCGAAATTTTTAACGAAGCAGCCCCGGTTGTACGTTTAAGCAAAAACGCCGAATATTTTTAGGTGTATGAGGGAGCCCAAGACCTACAAAAACGTCTCTTGTACCCATATGCTAAAATGAACAGGAAGTGAGCTACGAATTTTTGAATGTCCCATTTTTGACGATTTTTGCACATTCACAGGGGGCAGACTTTTGCCCACTTCTCCTACACGTTTCATCCGACTGAGTTAAGACTTGGCCTGGACCATGTCAAGACCTGAGCCAACGACAGGGGGAAAAATTTTGACTTTTCGAAATACTATATGATGAGGGCGGGGCATCAAAATTTGTGTTTCACAATGAAAAAGGATATGCTTGATAACTCCCCGGTACATGCTCCAAAAAATCCCAAACTTGACATGTATGTTTATCGTCAAGGCCTGAAGTTATCTCTATGACAACATTCAGTTATATATGCAGCGCCACCTAGCCCTTGAGGCATGAAAAAAAAATACCCCACATACGGTATTTTGTACAAAAAATGTACACTCATTCTAAGTGTGATAACTAAGTCATTTATGAATATTTTTTTAGTTTCCACCACTCAAAATGTTCACTGGCATCAGACTTATCCAAACATATATATATTTTTATTTATTTTTGATAGCCTCTATGGACATTAAAAGCAATATCGTGAATGAAGGATATGCTTAATAACTCCACGGTACATGCTCCAAAAAAAAATCCCACACTTGACATGTATGCTTATAATCAAGGCCTGAAGGTATCTCTATGACAACATTCAGTTATAAATACAGCGCCACCTAGCCCTTGAGGCTTATATAAAAAAAAAAAAAAATACCCCACATACGGTATTTTGTACAAAAAATGTACACTCATTCTAAGTGTGATAACTAAGTCATTTATGAATATTCTTTTAGTTTCCACCACTCAAAATGTTCACTGGCATCAGACTTATCCAAACATACATATTTTTGTTATTTAGTTTTATGTATTTTTGATAGCCTCTATGGACATTAAAAGCAATATCGTGAATGAAGGCTATGCTTAATAAATCCACGGTACATGCTCAAAAAAAAAATCCCACACTTGACATGTATGCTTATAATCAAGGCCTGAAGGTATCTCTATGACAACATTCAGTTATAAATACAGCGCCACCTAGCCCTTGAGGCTTATATAAAAAAAAAATAAAAATACCCCACATACGGTATTTTGTACAAAAAATGTACACTCATTCTAAGTGTGATAACTAAGTCATTTATGAATATTCTTTTAGTTTCCACCACTCAAATTGTTCACTGGCTTCACACCGATCCAAACGTATGTACGTTTCCATTTCGTTTTATTCATTTTTGATTGCCCCTTTGGACAATAAAAGTAACATTGTGCAATGAGTACAACGAGCGATGATGTGTATATACACTTTTACAAAAAAATACCAATCAGGGCAACTCATTGCCTAATAATAAAAAAGGACGCTGATTTTTGCAGGTCTTAACAATCACCAAAACCCGTTGAGCTTGATACACACACTGGCAAAAAAATATTCTACATGTAAACGTTTATTATGCCATTTTCAAAGAAATTTTGCTTCCAATATGCCAGTACCCGAATGTGCCAGTACCCCAACGTGCAAGTACCCCAACGTGCAAGGACCCCAACGTGGCCCGGGCTGCGAGGGCCCTTTATAGCTGCTCGCAGCTCTAGTTAGGGCCCGAGCAGCGACCGCTGCGAGGTCCCTATTGTTTTTGTAAAAATTATTATTATTATTATTATTATTATTATTATTATTATTATTATTATTCTTCTTCTTCTTCTTTATTCTCCGCAAACAATCGCGATTTTGGGTACCTAAATATTCACGAAAACTCACCGAACTTTGCACACTCCTCAGGTCCGGCGAAAAATTTGATATTATGAAGTCGTTATAACAACGCGACTCTATAGCGCCCCCTAGCGTAGAAAAATAAAAACCAAGCCCGGCACGTTTGAGCTAGAGCAACGAAAATTGGCAGGCACGTGTAGCACCCCGAGACGCACAAAAAAGTCTATTGGGACCATGTAGCTAAAATGTACAGGAAGTGAGCTATGAATTTTTTAATGTCCAATTTTGGCCTATTTTGGCACATTCACTGTAGTCATGCTTTTTCCCCCTTTGCAAACATTTTTCATCCAATTGACTTCAAACTTGGCATTTATCATCTCAAGACCTGAGAGAACAGCTGGGCAAAACATCTTGCCTTTTCGAAATACTATATGACGGGGGCGGGGCATCAAATATTGACTTTAAAATTTCATTTGTCCAGAAAGAGCAAATGCTGAATAACTCCCATGTACAAGCTCCAAAAAATCTCAAACTTCTCAGGCAACGTAATAGTCACGGCCTGAAAACATCTATATGACAAAATTCAGTTATACATATAGCGCCACCTAGTGGTTACAATAAATGTCATACTTTACGTTTTTAGCTACTGTGCTGAGCTCGTTGAAGGGATCCATTTGAAAATTGGTCAGAAAAGCCTTAAGATGTTGATCATGCCCCACACCGAATATTGTAACTTTTCGCCAAAGGGCGTGGCCGCTACGGTGACGCTAAGTCTGAAGATTTTTCGTGAAAATAAAAGCTGCATTAACTTGACCGAGATGATCCTATCTTCTCAAAATTTCACACATTTGATGAGAGTCCAGCCCTAAAGACATCTACTGACTTATATTTCATCTAACTGATAGCGCCACCTAGTGGCAATTTTTTTTCTTACGAATTTTCTTCTACGTTTTTCTCCAAACACGTTAACTGGACCTACCTCATATTTGCTCAGATGAGGGTTTCGGCCTTCATGATGTCACAACACGAAGTTTGTGAGTTTTCGCGAATTGCTGTGGGCGTGGCTAAGCGCTGTTCGCCAAGAAAACAACGCCAGTTTTGAGGGTCTAAACATGCACAGAAACTCATGAAACTTGGCACACACATCTGGCCTGGTAAAATGAGCAATATTTTATTGTTGATTGTGCTATTTTTACAAAAATTACTCAATAGCGCCCCCTAGAAGTTTTTAACGAAGCAGCCCCGGTTGTACGTTTAAGCAAGAACGACGAATATTTTTAGGTGTATGAGGGAGCCCAAGACCTACAAAAAAGTCTCTTGGACCCATATGCTAAAATGAACAGGAAGTGAGCTACGAATTTTTGAATGTCCCATTTTTGACGATTTTTGCACATTCACAGGGGGCAGACTTTAGCCCACTTCTCCTACACGTTTCATCCGACTGAGTTAAGACTTGGCCTGGACCATGTCAAGACCTGAGCCAACGACAGGGGGAAAAATTTTGTCTTTTCGAAATACTATATTATGAGGGCGGGGCATCAAAATTTGTGTTTCGCAATGAAAAAGGATATGCTTGATAACTCCCCGGTACATGCTCCAAAAAATCCCAAACTTGACATGTATGTTTATCGTCAAGGCCTGAAGTTATCTCTGTGACAACATTCAGTTATATATGCAGCGCCACCTAGCCCTTGAGGAATAAAAAAAAAATACCCCACATACGGTATTTTGTACAAAAAATGTACACTCATTCTAAGTGTGATAACTCAGTCATTTATGAATATTCTTTTAGTTTCCACCACTCAAATTGTTCACTGGCTTCACACCGATCCAAACGTATGTACATTTCCATTTTGTTTTATTCATTTTTGATTGCCCCTTTGGACAATAAAAGTAACATTGTGCAATGAGTACAACGAGCGATGATGTGTATATACACTTTTACAAAAAATACCAATCAGGGCAACTCATTGCCTAAAAATAAAAAATAAGACGCTGATTTTTGCAGATCTTAACAATCACCAAAACCCATTGAGCTTGACACACTCATCACACCTGGCAAAAAAAAAATAAAAAAAAATCCACGTTTATCATGCCATTTTCAAAGAAATTCTGCTTCCAATGTGCCAGTACCCCAATGTGCAAGTTCCCCAACGTGCAAGTACCCCAACGTGGCCCGGGCTGCGAGGGCCCTTTATAGCTGCTCGCAGCTCTAGTTAGGGCCCGAGCAGCGACCGCTGCGAGGTCCCTCTTGTTTTTGTAAGAATTATTATTATTATTCTTCTTCTTCTTCTCCGTAAACGATCGCATTTTTGAGGGCCTAAACATTTACGAAAACTCACCAAACTTTGCAGTCTCTTCGGGCCCGGCGAAAAATTTGATATTATGTAGTTGTCATAACAACGCGACTCTATAGCGCCACCTAGCGTAGAAAAATAAAAACCAATCCCGGCCCGTTTGAGCTAGAGCTACGAAAATTGGCAGGCACGTGTAGCACTACGAGACGCACAAAAAAGTCAGTGGAAGCCAATTCCTAAAATGTACAGGAAGTGAGCTATGAATTTTTTAATGTCCAATTTTGGCCTATTTTGGCACATTCACTGTGGTCATACTTTTTCCCCCTATGCAAACATTTTTCATCCCATTGACTTTAAACTTGGCATTTATCATCTCAAGACTTAAGAGAAAAACTAGGCAAAAAATCTTGCGTTTTCGAAATACTATATGACGGGGGCGGGGCATCAAATATTGCCTTTAAAATTTCATTTGTCCAGAAAGAGCAAATGCTGAATAACTCCCATGTACAAGCTCCAAAAAATCTCAAACTTCTCAGGCAACGTAATAGTCACGGCCTGAAAACACCTATATGAAAAAATTCAGTTATACATATAGCGCCACCTAGTGGTTACAATAAATGTCATACTTTACGTTTTTAGCTACTGTGCTGAGCTCGTTGAAGGGATCCAGTTGAAAATTGGTCAGAAAAGCCTTAAGATGTTGATGATGCCCCACACCGAATATTGTAACTTTTCGCCAAAGGGCGTGGCCGCTACGGTGACGCAAAGTCTGAAGATTTTTCGTGACAATAAAAGCTGCATGAACTTGACCGAGATGATCCTATCTTCTCAAAATTTCACACATTTGATGAGAGTCCAGCCCTAAAGACATCTACGAACTTATATTTCATCTAACTGATAGCGCCACCTAGTGGCAATTTTTTTTCCTTACGAATTTTCTTGTACA
Source organism: Festucalex cinctus (assembly GCF_051991245.1). Lineage (NCBI taxonomy): Eukaryota > Metazoa > Chordata > Actinopteri > Syngnathiformes > Syngnathidae > Festucalex > Festucalex cinctus. Next base: position 29,015,446 of record NC_135411.1, read on the forward strand.
TTTTTCCCCAAACACGTTAACTGGACCAACCTCATATTTGCTCAGATGGGGGTTTCGGCCTTCATGATGTCACAACACGAAGTTTGTGAGTTTTCGCGAATCGCTGTGGGCGTGGCTAAGCACTGTTCGCCAAGAAAACAACGCTAGTTTTGATGGTCTAAACATGCGCAGAAACTCATGAAACTTGGCACACACATCTGGCCTGGCAAAATGAGCAATATTTTATCATGTATTGTCCTATTTTTACAAAAATGACTCAATAGCGCCCCCTAGAAATTTTTAACGAAGCAGCCCCGATTGTACGTTTAAGCAAGAACGACGAATATTTTTAGGTGTATGAGGGAGCTCAAGACCTACAAAAAAGTCTCTTGTACCCATATGCTAAAATGAACAGGAAGTGAGCTACGAATTTTTGAATGTCCCATATTTGACGATTTTTGCACATTCACAGGGGGCAGACTTTTGCCCACTTCTCCTACACGTTTCATCCGACTGAGTTAAGACTTGGCCTGGACCATGTCAAGACCTGAGCCAACGACAGGGGGAAAAATTTTGACTTTTCGAAATACTATATGATGAGGGCGGGGCATCAAAATTTGTGTTTCACAATGAAAAAGGATATGCTTGATAACTCCCCGGTACATGCTCCAAAAAATCCCAAACTTGACATGTATTTTTATCGTCAAGGCCTGAAGTTATCTCTATGACAACATTCAGTTATATATGCAGCGCCACCTAGCCCTTGAGGCATGAAAAAAAAATACCCCACATACGGTATTTTGTACAAAAAATGTACACTCATTCTAAGTGTGATAACTAAGTCATTTATGAATATTTTTTTAGTTTCCACCACTCAAAATGTTCACTGGCATCAGACTTATCCAAACATATATATATTTTTATTTATTTTTGATAGCCTCTATGGACATTAAAAGCAATATCGTGAATGAAGGATATGCTTAATAACTCCACGGTACATGCTCCAAAAAAAAATCCCACACTTGACATGTATGCTTATAATCAAGGCCTGAAGGTATCTCTATGACAACATTCAGTTATAAATACAGCGCCACCTAGCCCTTGAGGCTTATATAAAAAAAAATAAAAAATACCCCACATACGGTATTTTGTACAAAAAATGTACACTCATTCTAAGTGTGATAACTAAGTCATTTATGAATATTCTTTTAGTTTCCACCACTCAAATTGTTCACTGGCTTCACACCGATCCAAACGTATGTACGTTTCCATTTTGTTTTATTCATTTTTGATTGCCCCTTTGGACAATAAAAGTAACATTGTGCAATGAGTACAACGAGCGATGATGTGTATATACACTTTTACAAAAAAATACCAATCAGGGCAACTCATTGCCTAAAAATAAAAAAGGATGCTGATTTTTGCAGGTCTTAACAATCACCAAAACCCGTTGAGCTTGACACACACACTGGCAAAAAAATATTCTACATGTAAACGTTTATTATGCCATTTTCAAAGAAATTTTGCTTCCAATATGCCAGTACCCCAACGTGCCAGTACCCCAACGTGCAAGTACCCCAACGTGCAAGGACCCCAACGTGGCCCGGGCTGCGAGGGCCCTTTATAGCTGCTCGCAGCTCTAGTTATTCTTCTTCTTCTTCTTCTCCGTAAACGATCGCATTTTTGAGGGCCTAAACATTTACGAAAACTCACCAAACTTTGCAGTCTCTTCGGGCCCGGCGAAAAATTTGATATTATGTAGTTGTCATAACAACGCGACTCTATAGCGCCACCTAGCGTAGAAAAATAAAAACCAATCCCGGCCCGTTTGAGCTAGAGCTACGAAAATTGGCAGGCACGTGTAGCACTACGAGACGCACAAAAAAGTCAGTGGAAGCCATTTCCTAAAATGTACAGGAAGTGAGCTATGAATTTTTTAATGTCCAATTTTGGCCTATTTTGGCACATTCACTGTGGTCATGCTTTTTCCCCCTATGCAAACATTTTTCATCCCATTGACTTTAAACTTGGCATTTATCATCTCAAGACTTAAGAGAAAAACTAGGCAAAAAATCTTGCGTTTTCGAAATACTATATGACGGGGGCGGGGCATCAAATATTGCCTTTAAAATTTCATTTGTCCAGAAAGAGCAAATGCTGAATAACTCCCATGTACAAGCTCCAAAAAATCTCAAACTTCTCAGGCAACGTAATAGTCACGGCCTGAAAACACCTATATGAAAAAATTCAGTTATACATATAGCGCCACCTAGTGGTTACAATAAATGTCATACTTTACGTTTTTAGCTACTGTGCTGAGCTCGTTGAAGGGATCCAGTTGAAAATTGGTCAGAAAAGCCTTAAGATGTTGATGATGCCCCACACCGAATATTGTAACTTTTCGCCAAAGGGCGTGGCCGCTACGGTGACGCAAAGTCTGAAGATTTTTCGTGACAATAAAAGCTGCATGAACTTGACCGAGATGATCCTATCTTCTCAAAATTTCACACATTTGATGAGAGTCCAGCCCTAAATACATCTACGAACTTATATTTCATCTAACTGATAGCGCCACCTAGTGGCAATTTTTTTTCTTACGAATTTTCTTGTACATTTTTCTCCAAACACGTTAACTGGACCAACCTCATATTTGCTCAGATGGGGGTTTCGGCCTTCATGATGTCACAACACGAAGTTTGTGAGTTTTCGCGAATCGCTGTGGGCGTGGCTAAGCACTGTTCGCCAAGAAAACAACGCTAGTTTTGATAGTCTAAACATGCGCAGAAACTCATGAAACTTGGCACACACATCTGGCCTGGCAAAATGAGCAATATTTTATCATGTATTGTCCTATTTTTACAAAAATGACTCAATAGCGCCCCCTAGAAATCTTTAACGAAGCAGCCCCGATTGTACGTTTAAGCAAGATCTACGAAAATTTTTAGGTGTATGAGGGAGTCCAAGACCTACAAAAAAGTCTCTTGGACCCATGTGCTAAAATGAACAGGAAGTGAGCTATGAATTTTTGAATGTCCCATTTTTGACGATTTTTGCACATTTTCAGGGGGCATACTTTTGCCCACTTCTCCTACACATTTCATCCGACTGACTTTAGACTTGACCTGGACCATGTCAAGACCTGAGCCAACTACAGGCAGAAAAATCTTGACTTTTGGAAATACTATATGATGAGGGCGGGGCATCAAATTTTGTGTTTCGCACTGAAAAAGGATATGCTTAATAACTCCCCGGTACATGCTCCAAAAAATCCCAAACTTGACATGTATGTTTATAGTCAAAGCCTGAAGGTATCTCTATGACAAAATTCAGTTATATATGCAGCGCCACCTAGCCCTTCAGGCGTGAAAAAAAAATACCCCACATACGGTATTTTGTACAAAAAATGTCAACTCATTCTAAGTGTGATAACTCCCATGTTCAAGCTCCAAAAAATCTCAAACTTCTCAGGCAACGTAATAGTCACGGCCTGAAAGCATCTATATGATAAAATTCAGTTATACATATAGCGCCACCTAGTGGTAACAATAAATGTCATACTTTACGTTTTTAGCTACTGTGCCGAGCTCGTTGAAGGGATCCAGTTGAAAATTGGTCAGAAAAGCCTTAAGATGTTGATGATGCCCCACACCGAATATTGTAACTTTTCGCCAAAGGGCGTGGCCGCTACGGTGACGCAAAGTCTGAAGATTTTTCGTGACAATAAAAGCTGCATGAACTTGACCGAGATGATCCTATCTTCTCAAAATTTCACACATTTGATGAGAGTCCAGCCCTAAATACATCTACGAACTTATATTTCATCTAACTGATAGCGCCACCTAGTGGCAATTTTTTTTCTTACGAATTTTCTTGTACATTTTTCTCCAAACACGTTAACTGGACCAACCTCATATTTGCTCAGATGGGGGTTTCGGCCTTCATGATGTCACAACACGAAGTTTGTGAGTTTTCGCGAATCGCTGTGGGCGTGGCTAAGCACTGTTCGCCAAGAAAACAACGCTAGTTTTGATGGTCTAAACATGCGCAGAAACTCATGAAACTTGGCACACACATCTGGCCTGGCAAAATGAGCAATATTTTATCATGTATTGTCCTATTTTTACAAAAATGACTCAATAGCGCCCCCTAGAAATCTTTAACGAAGCAGCCCCGATTGTACGTTTAAGCAAGATCTACGAAAATTTTTAGGTGTATGAGGGAGTCCAAGACCTACAAAAAAGTCTCTTGGACCCATGTGCTAAAATGAACAGGAAGTGAGCTATGAATTTTTGAATGTCCCATTTTTGACGATTTTTGCACATTTTCAGGGGGCATACTTTTGCCCACTTCTCCTACACATTTCATCCGACTGACTTTAGACTTGACCTGGACCATGTCAAGACCTGAGCCAACTACAGGCAGAAAAATCTTGACTTTTGGAAATACTATATGATGAGGGCGGGGCATCAAATTTTGTGTTTCGCACTGAAAAAGGATATGCTTAATAACTCCCCGGTACATGCTCCAAAAAATCCCAAACTTGACATGTATGTTTATAGTCAAAGCCTGAAGGTATCTCTATGACAAAATTCAGTTATATATGCAGCGCCACCTAGCCCTTCAGGCGTGAAAAAAAAATACCCCACATACGGTATTTTGTACAAAAAATGTCAACTCATTCTAAGTGTGATAACTCCCATGTTCAAGCTCCAAAAAATCTCAAACTTCTCAGGCAACGTAATAGTCACGGCCTGAAAGCATCTATATGATAAAATTCAGTTATACATATAGCGCCACCTAGTGGTAACAATAAATGTCATACTTTACGTTTTTAGCTACTGTGCCGAGCTCGTTGAAGGGATCCAGTTGAAAATTGGTCAGAAAAGCCTTAAGATGTTGATCATGCCCCACACCGAATATTGTAACTTTTCGCCAAAGGGCGTGGCCGCTACGGTGACGCAAAGTCCGAAAATTTTTCGTGACAATAAAAGCTGCATGAACTTGACCGAGATGATCCTATCTTCTCAAAATTTCACACATTTGATGAGAGTCCAGCCCTTAAGACATCTACGAACTTATATTTCATCTTACTGATAGCGCCACCTAGTGGCAATTTTTTTTCTTACGAATTTTCTTGTACATTTTTCTCCAAACACGTTAACTGGACCAACCTCATATTTGCTCAGATGAGGGTTTCGGCCTTCATGATGTCACAACACGAAGTTTGTGAGTTTTCGCGAATCGCTGTGGGCGTGGCTAAGCACTGTTCGCCAAGAAAACAACGCCAGTTTTGAGGGTCTAAACATGCGCAGAAACTCATGAAACTTGGCACACACATCTGGCCTGGTAAAATGAACAATATTTTATTGTTGATTGTACTATTTTTACAAAAATGACTCAATAGCGCCCCCTAGAAATTTTTAACGAAGCAGCCCCGATTCTACGTTTAAGCAAGATCTACGAAAATTTTTACGTGTATGAGGGAGCCAAAGACCTACAAAAAAGTCTCTTGGACCCATATGCTAAAATGAACAGGAAGTGAGGTACGAATTTTTGAATGTCCCATTTTTGACGATTTTTGCACATTTTCAGGGGGCATACTTTTGCCCACTTCTCCTACATGTTTTATCCGACTGACTTATGACTTGACCTGGACCATGTCAAGACCTGAGCCAACAACAGACGGAAAAATCTTGACTTTTGGAAATACTATATGATGAGCGCGGGGCATCAAAATTTGTGTTTCGCACTGAAAAAGGATATGCTTAATAACTCCCCGATACATGCTCCAAAAAATCCCAAACTTGACATGTATGTTTATCGTCAAGGCCTGAAGGTATCTCTATGACAACATTCAGTTATATATGCAGCGCCACCTCGCCCTTGAGGCAAAACAAAAAAATACCCCACATACGGTATTTTGTACAAAAAATGTAAACTCATTCTAAGTGTGATAACTAAGTCATTTATGAATATTCTTTTACTTTCCACCACTCAAAATGTTCACTGGCATTAGACTTATCCAAACATGTACTTTTTTATTTATTTTTGATAGCCTCTAATGGACATTAAAAGCAATATCGTGAATGAAGGATATGCTTAATAACTCCACGGTACATGCTCCAAAAAAATCCCACACTTGACATGTATGTTTAGAGTCAAGGCTTGAAGGTATCCCTATGACAACATTCCATTATATATACAGCGCCACCTAGCCCTAGAGGCATAAAAAAAAATACACCAACTTAACGGTATTTTTACAAAAAAAAAAAAAATCCACATGTCAAGGTTTATCATGCCATTTTCAAAGAAATTCTGCTTCCAATGTGCCGTACCTAAACTTGCCAGTACCCCAACGTGCCAGTACCCCAACGTGCAAGTACCCCAACGTGCAAGTACCCCAACGTGGCCCGGGCTGCGAGGGCCCTTTATAGCTGCTCGCAGCTCTAGTTATTATTATTCTTCTTCTTCTTCTTTATTCTCCGCAAACGATCGCGATTTTGGGTACCTAAACATTCACGAAAACTCACCGAACTTTGCACACTCCTCAGGCCCGGCGAAAAATTTGATATTATTAAGTCGTCATAACAATGCGACTCGATAGCGCCCCCTAGCGTAGAAAAATAAAAACCAAGCCCGGCACGTTTGAGCTAGAGCAACAAAAATCGGCAGGCACGTGTAGCACCCCAAGACGCACAAAAAAGTCTATTGGGACCATGTAGCTAAAATGTACAGGAAGTGAGCTATGAATTTTTTAATGTCCAATTTTGGCCTATTTTGGCACATTCACTGTGGTCATGCTTTTTCCCCCTTTGCAAACATTTTTCATCCAATTGACTTCAAACTTGGCATTTATCATCTCAAGACCTGAGAGAACAACTGGGCAAAACATCTTGCCTTTTTGAAATACTATATGACGGGGGCGGGGCATCAAATATTGCCTTTAAAATTTCATTTGTCCAGAAAGAGCAAATGCTTAATAACTCCCATGTTCAAGCTCCAAAAAATCTCAAACTTCTCAGGCAACGTAATAGTCACGGCCTGAAAACATCTATATGATAAAATTCAGTTATACATATAGCGCCACCTAGTGGTTACAATAAATGTCATACTTTACGTTTTTAGCTACTGTGCTGAGCTTGTTGAAGGGATCCATTTGAAAATTGGTCAGAAAAGCCTTAAGATGTTGATCATGCCCCACACCGAATATTGTAACTTTTCGCCAAAGGGCGTGGCCGCTACGGTGACGCAAAGTCTGAAGATTTTTCGTGAAAATAAAAGCTGCATTAACTTGACCGAGATGATCCTATCTTCTCAAAATTTCACACATTTGATGAGAGTCCAGCCCGAAAGACATCTACTGACTTATATTTCATCTAACTGATAGCGCCACCTAGTGGCAATTTTTTTTCTTACGAGTTTTCTTCTACGTTTTTCTCCAAACACGTTAACTGGACCTACCTCATATTTGCTCAGATGAGGGTTTCGGCCTTCATGATGTCACAACACGAAGTTTGTGAGTTTTCGCGAATTGCTGTGGGTGTGGCTAAGCGCTGTTCGCCAAGAAAACAACGCCAGTTTTGAGGGTCTAAACATGCACAGAAACTCATGAAACTTGGCACACACATCTGGCCTGGTAAAATGAGCAATATTTTATTGTTGATTGTGCTATTTTTACAAAAATGACTCAATAGCGCCCCCGAGAAGTTTTTAACGAAGCAGCCCCGGTTGTACGTTTAAGCAAGAACGACGAATATTTTTAGGTGTATGAGGGAGACCAAGACCTACAAAAAAGTCTCTTGGACCCATATGCTAAAATGAACAGGAAGTGAGCTACGAATTTTTGAATGTCCCATTTTTGACTATTTTTGCACATTCACAGGGGGCAGACTTTTGCCCACTTCTCCTACACGTTTCATCTGACTGAGTTAAGACTTGACCTGGACCATGTCAAGACCTGAGCCAACGACAGGGGGAAAAATCTTGACCTTTCGAAATACTATATGATGAAGGCGGGGCATCAAAATTTGTGTTTCGCACTGAAAAAGGATATGCTTAATAACTCCCCGGTACATGCTCCAAAAAATCCCAAACTTGACATGCATGTTTATCGTCAAGGCCTGAAGCTATCTCTATGACAACATTCAGTTATATATGCAGCGCCACCTAGCCCTTGAGGCATAAAAAAAAAAATACCCCACATACGGTATTTTGTACAAAAAATGTAAACTCATTCTAAGTGTGATAACTAAGTCATTTATGAATATTCTTTTAGTTTCCACCACTCAAAATGTTCACTGGCATCAGACTTATCCAAACATATATATATTTTTATTTATTTTTGATAGCCTCTGTGGACATTAAAAGCAATATCGTGAATGAAGGATATGCTTAATAACTCCACGGTACATGCTCCAAAAAAAATCCCACACTTTACATGTATGCTTATAATCAAGGCCTGAAGGTATCTCGATGACAACATTCAGTTATAAATACAGCGCCACCTAGCCGTTGAGGCTTATATAAAAAAATAAATAAAATACCCCACATACGGTATTTTGTACAAAAAATGTACACTCATTCTAAGTGTGATAACTAAGTCATGAATGAATATTCTTTTAGTTTCCACCACTCAAATTGTTCACTGGCTTCACACCGATCCAAACGTATGTACGTTTCCATTTTGTTTTATTCATTTTTGATTGCCCCTTTGGACAATAAAAGTAAACATTGTGCAATGAGTACAACGAGCGATGATGTGTATATACACTTTTACAAAAAAATACCAAACAGGGCAACTCATTGCCTAAAAATAAATAAGGACGCTGATTTTTGCAGGTCTTAACAATCACCAAAATCCGTTGAGCTTGACAGACACTGGCAAAAAAAATATTCTACATGTAAATGTTTATTATGCCATTTTCAAAGAAATTTTGCTTCCAATATGCCAGTACCCCAACGTGCCAGTACCCCAACGTGCAAGTACCCCAACGTGCAAGGACCCCAACGTGGCCCGGGCTGCGAGGGCCCTTTATAGCTGCTCGCAGCTCTAGTTATTATTATTCTTCTTTATTCTCCGCAAACAATCGCGATTTTGGGTACCTAAATATTCACGAAAACTCACCGAACTTTGCACACTCCTCAGGTCCGGCGAAAAATTTGATATTATGAAGTCGTTATAACAACGCGACTCTATAGCGCCCCCTAGCATAGAAAAATAAAAACCAAGCCCGGCACGTTTGAGCTAGAGCAACGAAAATTGGTAGGCACGTGTAGCACCCCGAGACGCACAAAAAAGTCTATTGGGACCATGTAGCTAAAATGTACAGGAAGTGAGCTATGAATTTTTTAATGTCCAATTTTGGCCTATTTTGGCACATTCACTGTGGTCATGCTTTTTCCCCCTATGCAAACATTTTTCATCCCATTGACTTCAAACTTGGCATTTATCATCTCAAGACCTAAGAGAACAGCTGGGCAAAAAGTCTTGCCTTTTCGAAATACTATATGACGGGGGCGGGGCATCAAATATTGCCTTTAAAATTTCATTTGTCCAGAAAGAGCAAATGCTGAATAACTCCCATGTACAAGCTCCAAAAAATCTCAAACTTCTCAGGCAACGTAATAGTCACGGCCTGAAAACATCTATATGACAAAATTCAGTTATACATATAGCGCCACCTAGTGGTTACAATAAATGTCATACTTTACGTTTTTAGCTACTGTGCTGAGCTCGTTGAAGGGATCCAGTTGAAAATTGGTCAGAAAAGCCTTAAGATGTTGATGATGCCCCACACCGAATATTGTAACTTTTCGCCAAAGGGCGTGGCCGCTACGGTGACGCAAAGTCTGAAGATTTTTCGTGACAATAAAAGCTGCATTAACTTGACCGAGATGATCCTATCTTCTCAAAATTTCACACATTTGATGAGAGTCCAGCTCTAAAGACATCTACTAACTTACATTTCATCTAACTGATAGCGCCACCTAGTGGCAATTTTTTTTCTTACGAATTTTCTTGTACATTTTTCTCCAAACACGTTAACTGGACCTACCTCATATTTGCTCAGATGAGGGTTTCGGCCTTCATGATGTCACAACACGAAGTTTGTGAGTTTTTGCGAATTGCTATGGGCGTGGCTAAGCGCTGTTCTCCAAGAAAACAACGCCAGTTTTGAGGGTCTAAACATGCACAGAAACTCCTGAAACTTGGTACACACATCTGGCCTGGTAAAATGAGCAATATTTTATTGTTGATTGTGCTATTTTTAGAAAAATGACTCAATAGCGCCCCCTCGAAATATTTAACGAAGCAGCCCCGGTTGTACGTTTAAGCAAGAACGACGAATATTTTTAGGTGTATGAGGGAGCCCAAGACCTACAAAAAAGTCTCTTGTACCCATATGCTAAAATGAACAGGAAGTGAGCTACGAATTTTTGAATGTCCCATTTTTGACGATTTTTGCACATTCACAGGGGGCAGACTTTTGCCCACTTCTCCTACACGTTTCATCCGACTGAGTTAAGACTTGGCCTGGACCATGTCAAGACCTGAGCCAACGACAGGGGGAAACATTTTTACTTTTCGAAATACTATATGATGAGGGCGGGGCATCAAAATTTGTGTTTCGCAATGAAAAAGGATATGCTTGATAACTCCCTGGTACATACTCCAAAAAATCCCAAACTTGACATGTATGTTTATCGTCAAGGCCTGAAGTTATCTCTATGACAACATTCAGTTATATATGCAGCGCCACCTAGCCCTTGAGGCATGAAAAAAAAATACCCCACATACGGTATTTTGTACAAAAAATGTAAACTCATTCTAAGTGTGATAACTAAGTCATTTATGAATATTCTTTTAGTTTCCACCACTCAAAATGTTCATTGGCATCAGACTTATCCAAACATATATATATTTTTGTTTATTTTTGATAGCCTCTATGGACATTAAAAGCAATATCGTGAATGAAGGATATGCTTAATAACTCCACGGTACATGCTCCAAAAAAAATCCCACACTTGACATGTATGCTTATAATCAAGGCTTGAAGGTATCTCTATGACAACATTCAGTTATAAATACAGCGCCACCTAGCCCTTGAGGCTTATATTAAAAAAAAGACAAATACCCCACATACGGTATTTTGTACAAAAAATGTACACTCATTCTAAGTGTGATAACTAAGTCATTTATGAATATTCTTTTAGTTTCCACCACTCAAATTGTTCACTGGCTTCACACCGATCCAAACGTATGTACGTTTACATTTTGTTTTATTCATTTTTGATTGCCCCTTTGGACAATAAAAGTAACATTGTGCAATGAGTACAATGAGCGATGATGTGTATATACACTTTTACAAAAAATACCAATCAGGGCAACTCATTGCCTAAAAATAAAAAAGGACGCTGATTTTTGCAGGTCTTAACAATCACCAAAACCCGTTGAGCTTGACACACACACTGGCAAAAAAATATTCTACATGTAAACGTTTATTATGCCATTTTCAAAGAAATTTTGCTTCCAATATGCCAGTACCCCAACGTGCCAGTACCCCAACGTGCAAGTACCCCAACGTGCAAGGACCCCAACGTGGCCCGGGCTGCGAGGGCCCTTTATAGCTGCTCGCAGCTCTAGTTATTATTATTCTTCTTCTTCTTCTTCTTTATTCTCCGCAAACGATCCCGATTTTGGGTACCTAAACATTCACGAAAACTCACCGAACTTTGCACACTCCTCAGGCCCGGCGAAAAATTTGATATTATGAAGTCGTCATAACAACGCGACTCTATAGCGCCCCCTAGCGTAGAAAAATAAAAACCAAGCCCGGCACGTTTGAGCTAGAGCAACGAAAATTGGCAGGCACGTGTAGCACCCCGAGACGCACAAAAAGGTCTATTGGGACCATGTAGCTAAAATGTACAGGAAGTGAGCTATGAATTTTTTAATGTCCAATTTTGGCCTATTTTGGCACATTCACTGTGGTCATGCTTTTTCCCCCTTTGCAAACATTTTTCATCCAATTGACTTCAAACTTGGCATTTATCATCTCAAGACCTGAGAGAACAACTGGGCAAAACATCTTGCCTTTTTGAAATACTATATGACGGGGGCGGGGCATCAAATATTGCCTTTAAAATTTCATTTGTCCAGAAAGAGCAAATGCTTAATAACTCCCATGTTCAAGCTCCAAAAAATCTCAAACTTCTCAGGCAACGTAATAGTCACGGCCTGAAAACATCTATATGATAAAATTTAGTTATACATATAGCGCCACCTAGTGGTTACAATAAATGTCATACTTTACGTTTTTAGCTACTGTGCTGAGGTTGTTGAAGGGATCCATTTGAAAATTGGTCAGAAAAGCCTTAAGATGTTGATCATGCCCCACACCGAATATTGTAACTTTTCGCCAAAGGGCGTGGCCGCTACGGTGACGCAAAGTCTGAAGATTTTTCGTGAAAATAAAAGCTGCATTAACTTGACCGAGATGATCCTATCTTCTCAAAATTTCACACATTTGATGAGAGTCCAGCCCTAAAGACATCTACTGACTTATATTTCATCTAACTGATAGCGCCACCTAGTGGCAATTTTTTTTATTACGAATTTTCTTCTACGTTTTTCTCCAAACACGTTAACTGGACCTACCTCATATTTGCTCAGATGAGGGTTTCGGCCTTCATGATGTCACAACACGAAGTTTGTGAGTTTTCGCGAATTGCTGTGGGTGTGGCTAAGCGCTGTTCGCCAAGAAAACAACGCCAGTTTTGAGGGTCTAAACATGCACAGAAACTCATGAAACTTGGCACACAAATCTGGCCTGGTAAAATGAGCAATATTTTATTGTTGATTGTGCTATTTTTACAAAAATGACTCAATAGCGCCCCCTAGAAGTTTTTAACGAAGCAGCCCCGGTTGTACGTTTAAGCAAGAACGACGAATATTTTTAGGTGTATGAGGGAGCCCAAGACCTACAAAAAAGTCTCTTGGACCCATATGCTAAAATGAACAGGAAGTGAGCTACGAATTTTTGAATGTCCCATTTTTGACAATTTTTGCACATTCACAGGGGGCAGACTTTTGCCCACTTCTCCTACACGTTTCATCTGACTGAGTTAAGACTTGACCTGGACCATGTCAAGACCTGAGCCAACGACAGGGGGAAAAATCTTGACTTTTCGAAATACTATATGATGAAGGCGGGGCATCAAAATTTGTGTTTCGCACTGAAAAAGGATATGCTTAATAACTCCCCGGTACATGCTCCAAAAAATCCCAAACTTGACATGTATGTTTATCGTCAAGGCCTGAAGCTATCTCTATGACAACATTCAGTTATATATGCAGCGCCACCTAGCCCTTGAGGCATAAAAAAAAAAATACCCCACATACGGTATTTTGTACAAAAAATGTAAACTCATTCTAAGTGTGATAACTAAGTCATTTATGAATATTCTTTTAGTTTCCACCACTCAAAATGTTCACTGGCATCAGACTTATCCAAACATATATATATTTTTATTTATTTTTGATAGCCTCTGTGGACATTAAAAGCAATATCGTGAATGAAGGATATGCATAATAACTCCACGGTACATGCTCCAAAAAAAATCCCACACTTGACATGTATGCTTATAATCAAGGCCTGAAGGTATCTCTATGACAACAATCAGTTATAAATACAGCGCCACCTAGCCCTTGAGGCATAATATATAAAAAAAAAAAAACACATACGGTATTTTGTACAAAAAATGTAAACTCATTCTAAGTGTGATAACTAAGTCATTTATGAATATTCTTTTAGTTTCCACCACTCAAATTGTTAACTGGCTTCACACCGATCCAAACGTATGTACGTTTCCATTTTGTTTTATTCATTTTTGATTGCCTCTTTGGACAATAAAAGTAACATTGTGCAATGAGTACAACGAGCGATGATGTATATATACACTTTTACAAAAAATACCAATCAGGGCAACTCGTTGCCTAAAAATAAATAAGGACGCTGATTTTTGCAGGTCTTAACAATCACCAAAACCCGTTGAGCTTGACACACACTGGCAAAAAAAATATTCTACATGTAAACGTTTATTATGCCATTTTCAAAGAAATTTTGCTTCCAATATGCCAGTACCCCAACGTGCCAGTACCCTAACGTGCAAGTACCCCAACGTGCAAGGACCCCAACGTGGCCCGGGCTGCGAGGGCCCTTTATAGCTGCTCGCAGCTCTAGTTAGGGCCCGAGCAGCGACCGCTGCGAGGTCCCTCTTGTTTTTGTAAGAATTATTATTATTATTCTTCTTCTTCTTCTCCGTAAACGATCGCATTTTTGAGGGCCTAAACATTTACGAAAACTCACCAAACTTTGCAGTCTCTTCGGGCCCGGCGAAAAATTTGATATTATGTAGTTGTCATAACAACGCGACTCTATAGCGCCACCTAGCGTAGAAAAATAAAAACCAATCCCGGTCCGTTTGAGCTAGAGCTACGAAAAATGGCAGGCACGTGTAGAACTACGAGACGCACAAAAAAGTCAGTGGAAGCCATTTCCTAAAATGTACAGGAAGTGAGCTATGAATTTTTTAATGTCCAATTTTGGCCTATTTTGGCACATTCACTGTGGTCATGCTTTTTCCCCCTATGCAAACATTTTTCATCCCATTGACTTTAAACTTGGCATTTATCATCTCAAGACTTAAGAGAAAAACTAGGCAAAAAATCTTGCGTTTTCGAAATACTATATGACGGGGGCGGGGCATCAAATATTGCCTTTAAAATTTCATTTGTCCAGAAAGAGCAAATGCTGAATAACTCCCATGTACAAGCTCCAAAAAATCTCAAACTTCTCAGGCAACGTAATAGTCACGGCCTGAAAACACCTATATGAAAAAATTCAGTTATACATATAGCGCCACCTAGTGGTTACAATAAATGTCATACTTTACGTTTTTAGCTACTGTGCTGAGCTCGTTGAAGGGATCCAGTTGAAAATTGGTCAGAAAAGCCTTAAGATGTTGATGATGCCCCACACCGAATATTGTAACTTTTCGCCAAAGGGCGTGGCCGCTACGGTGACGCAAAGTCTGAAGATTTTTCGTGACAATAAAAGCTGCATGAACTTGACCGAGATGATCCTATCTTCTCAAAATTTCACACATTTGATGAGAGTCCAGCCCTAAAGACATCTACGAACTTATATTTCATCTAACTGATAGCGCCACCTAGTGGCAATTTTTTTTCTTACGAATTTTCTTGTACATTTTTCTCCAAACACGTTAACTGGACCAACCTCATATTTGCTCAGATGGGGGTTTCGGCCTTCATGATGTCACAACACGAAGTTTGTGAGTTTTCGCGAATCGCTGTGGGCGTGGCTAAGCACTGTTCACCAAGAAAACAACGCTAGTTTTGATGGTCTAAACATGCGCAGAAACTCATGAAACTTGGCACACACATCTGGCCTGGCAAAATGAGCAATATTTTATCATGTATTGTCCTATTTTTACAAAAATGACTCAATAGCGCCCCCTAGAAATTTTTAACGAAGCAGCCCCGATTGTACGTTTAAGCAAGATCTACGAAAATTTTTAGGTGTATGAGGGAGTCCATGACCTACAAAAAAGTCTCTTGGACCCATGTGCTAAAATGAACAGGAAGTGAGCTATGAATTTTTGAATGTCCCATTTTTGACGATTTTTGCACATTTTCAGGGGGCATACTTTTGCCCACTTCTCCTACACATTTCATCCGACTGACTTTAGACTTGACCTGGACCATGTCAAGACCTGAGCCAACTACAGGCAGAAAAATCTTGACTTTTGGAAATACTATATGATGAGCGCGGGGCATCGAAATTTGTGTTTCGCACTGAAAAAGGATATGCTTAATAACACCCCGATACATGCTCCAAAAAATCCCAAACTTGACATGTATGTTTATCGTCAAGGCCTGAAGGTATCTCTATGACAACATTCAGTTATATATGCAGCGCCACCTCGCCCTTGAGGCAAAACAAAAAAATACCCCACATACGGTATTTTGTACAAAAAATGTAAACTCATTCTAAGTGTGATAACTAAGTCATTTATGAATATTCTTTTACTTTCCACCACTCAAAATGTTCACTGGCATTAGACTTATCCAAACATGTACTTTTTTATTTATTTTTGATAGCCTCTAATGGACATTAAAAGCAATATCGTGAATGAAGGATATGCTTAATAACTCCACGGTACATGCTCCAAAAAAATCCCACACTTGACATGTATGTTTAGAGTCAAGGCTTGAAGGTATCCCTATGACAACATTCCATTATATATACAGCGCCACCTAGCCCTAGAGGCATAAAAAAAAATACACCAACTTAACGGTATTTTTACAAAAAAAAAAAAAATCCACATGTCAAGGTTTATCATGCCATTTTCAAAGAAATTCTGCTTCCAATGTGCCTTACCTAAACTTGCCAGTACCCCAACGTGCCAGTACCCCAACGTGCAAGTACCCCAACGTGCAAGTACCCCAACGTGGCCCGGGCTGCGAGGGCCCTTTATAGCTGCTCGCAGCTCTAGTTATTATTATTCTTCTTCTTCTTCTTCTTCTTCTTTATTCTCCGCAAACAATCGCGATTTTGGGTACCTAAACATTCACGAAAACTCACCGAACTTTGCACACTCCTCAGGCCCGGCGAAAAATTTGATATTATTAAGTCGTCATAACAATGCGACTCGATAGCGCCCCCTAGCGTAGAAAAATGAAAACCAAGCCCGGCACGTTTGAGCTAGAGCAACGAAAATTGGCAGGCACGTGTAGCACCCCGAGACGCACAAAAAAGTCTATTGGGACCATGTAGCTAAAATGTACAAGAAGTGAGCTATGAATTTTTTTATGTCCAATTTTGGCCTATTTTGGCACATTCACTGTGGTCATGCTTTTTCCCCCTTTGCAAACATTTTTCATCCAGTTGACTTCAAACTTGGCATTTATCATCTCAAGACCTGAGAGAAAAACTGGGCAAAACATCTTGCCTTTTTGAAATACTATATGACGGGGGCGGGGCATCAAATATTGCCTTTAAAATTTCATTTGTCCAGAAAGAGCAAATGCTTAATAACTCCCATGTTCAAGCTCCAAAAAATCTCAAACTTCTCAGGCAACGTAATAGTCACGGCCTGAAAACATCTATATGATAAAATTCAGTTATACATATAGCGCCACCTAGTGGTAACAATAAATGTCATACTTTACGTTTTTAGCTACAGTGCTGAGCTTGTTGAAGGGATCCATTTGAAAATTGGTCAGAAAAGCCTTAAGATGTTGATCATGCCCCACACCGAATATTGTAACTTTTCGCCAAAGGGCGTGGCCGCTACGGTGACGCAAAGTCTGAAGATTTTTCGTGAAAATAAAAGCTGCATTAACTTGACCGAGATGATCCTATCTTCTCAAAATTTCACACATTTGATGAGAGTCCAGCCCTAAAGACATCTACTGACTTATATTTCATCTAACTGATAGCGTCACCTAGTGGCAATTTTTTTTCTTACGAATTTTCTTCTACGTTTTTCTCCAAACACGTTAACTGGACCTACCTCATATTTGCTCAGATGAGGGTTTCGGCCTTCATGATGTCACAACACGAAGTTTGTGAGTTTTCGCGAATTGCTGTGGGTGTGGCTAAGCGCTGTTCGCCAAGAAAACAACGCCAGTTTTGAGGGTCTAAACATGCACAGAAACTCATGAAACTTGGCACACACATCTGGCCTGGTAAAATGAGCAATATTTTATTGTTGATTGTGCTATTTTTACAAAAATGACTCAATAGCGCCCCCTAGAAGTTTTTAACGAAGCAGCCCCGGTTGTACGTTTAAGCAAGAACGACGAATATTTTTAGGTGTATGAGGGAGCCCAAGACCTACAAAAAAGTCTCTTGGACCCATATGCTAAAATGAACAGGAAGTGAGCTACGAATTTTTGAATGTCCCATTTTTGACAATTTTTGCACATTCACAGGGGGCAGACTTTTGCCCACTTCTCCTACACGTTTCATCCGACTGAGTTAAGACTTGACCTGGACCATGTCAAGACCTGAGCCAACGACAGGGGGAAAAATCTTGACCTTTCGAAATACTATATGATGAAGGCGGGGCATCAAAATTTGTGTTTCGCACTGAAAAAGGATATGCTTAATAACTCCCCGGTACATGCTCCAAAAAATCCCAAACTTGACATGTATGTTTATCGTCAAGGCCTGAAGCTATCTCTATGACAACATTCAGTTATATATGCAGCGCCACCTAGCCCTTGAGGCATAAAAAAAAAATACCCCACATACGGTATTTTGTACAAAAAATGTAAACTCATTCTAAGTGTGATAACTAAGTCATTTATGAATATTCTTTTAGTTTCCACCACTCAAAATGTTCACTGGCATCAGACTTATCCAAACATATATATATTTTTATTTATTTTTGATAGCCTCTGTGGACATTAAAAGCAATATCGTGAATGAAGGATATGCTTAATAACTCCACGGTACATGCTCCAAAAAAAATCCCACACTTGACATGTATGCTTATAATCAAGGCCTGAAGGTATCTCGATGACAACATTCAGTAATAAATACAGCGCCACCTAGCCCTTGAGGCTTATATAAAAAAAAAACCCCACATACGGTATTTTGTACAAAAAAATGTAAACTCATTCTAAGTGTGATGACTAAGTCATTTCTGAATATTCTTTTAGTTTCCACCACTCAAATTGTTCACTGGCTTCACACCGATCCAAACGTATGTACGTTTCCATTTTGTTTTATTCATTTTTGATTGCCCCTTTGGACAATAAAAGTAACATTGTGCAATGAGTACAACGAGCGATGATGTATATATACACTTTTACAAAAAATACCAATCAGGGCAACTCATTGCCTAA
This sequence comes from Festucalex cinctus, assembly GCF_051991245.1. Taxonomy (NCBI): domain Eukaryota; kingdom Metazoa; phylum Chordata; class Actinopteri; order Syngnathiformes; family Syngnathidae; genus Festucalex; species Festucalex cinctus. The sequence goes on from NC_135411.1 coordinate 29,034,362, forward strand.
AAATAAAAAAGGACGCTGATTTTTGCAGGTCTTAACAATCACCAAAACCCGTTGAGCTTGACACACACTGGCAAAAAAAATATTCTACATGTAAACGTTTATTATGCCATTTTCAAAGAAATTTTGCTTCCAATATGCCAGTACCCCAACGTGCCAGTACCCTAACGTGCAAGTACCCCAACGTGCAAGGACTCCAACGTGGCCCGGGCTGCGAGGGCCCTTTATAGCTGCTCGCAGCTCTAGTTAGGGCCCGAGCAGCTACCGCTGCGAGGTCCCTATTGTTTTTCGATCGGATTATTATTATTATTAGGGCCCGAGCAGCGACCGCTGCGAGGTCCCTATTGTTTTTGTAAAAATTATTCTTCTTCTTCTTCTTCTTCTTCTTCTTCTTCTTCTTCTTCTTCTTCTTCTTCTTTATTCTCCGCAAACAATCGCGATTTTGGGTACCTAAATATTCACGAAAACTCACCGAACTTTGCACACTCCTCAGGTCCGGCGAAAAATTTGATATTATGAAGTCGTTATAACAACGCGACTCTATAGCGCACCCTAGCATAGAAAAATAAAAACCAAGCCCGGCACGTTTGAGCTAGAGCAACGTAAATTGGCAGGCACGTGTAGCACCCCGAGACGCACAAAAAAGTCTATTGGGACCATGTAGCTAAAATGTACAGGAAGTGAGCTATGAATTTTTTAATGTCCAATTTTGGCCTATTTTGGCACATTCACTGTGGTCATGCTTTTTCCCCCTATGCAAACATTTTTCATCCCATTGACTTCAAACTTGGTATTTATCATCTCAAGACCTAAGAGAACAGCTGGGCAAAAAGTCTTGCCTTTTCGAAATACTATATGACGGGGGCGGGGCATCAAATATTGCCTTTAAAATTTCATTTGTCCAGAAAGAGCAAATGCTGAATAACTCCCATGTACAAGCTCCAAAAAATCTCAAACTTCTCAGGCAACGTAATAGTCACGGCCTGAAAACATCTATATGACAAAATTCAGTTATACATATAGCGCCACCTAGTTGTTACAATAAATGTCATACTTTACGTTTTTAGCTACTGTGCTGAGCTCGTTGAAGGGATCCAGTTGAAAATTGGTCAGAAAATCCTTAAGATGTTGATGATGCCCCACACCGAATATTGTAACTTTTCGCCAAAGGGCGTGGCCGCTACGGTGACGCAAAGTCTGAAGATTTTTCGTGACAATAAAAGCTGCATTAACTTGACCGAGATGATCCTATCTTCTCAAAATTTCACACATTTGATGAGAGTCCAGCTCTAAAGACATCTACTAACTTACATTTCATCTAACTGATAGCGCCACCTAGTGGCAATTTTTTTTCTTACGAATTTTCTTCTACGTTTTTCTCCAAACACGTTAACTGGACCTACCTCATATTTGCTCAGATGAGGGTTTCGGCCTTCATGATGTCACAACACGAAGTTTGTGAGTTTTCGCGAATTGCTGTGGGCGTGGCTAAGCGCTGTTCGCCAAGAAAACAACGCCAGTTTTGAGGGTCTAAACATGCACAGAAACTCCTGAAACTTGGCACACACATCTGGCCTGGTAAAATGAGCAATATTTTATTGTTGATTGTGCTATTTTTACAAAAATGACTCAATAGCGCCCCCTAGAAATTTTTGACGAAGCAGCCCCGGTTGTACGTTTAAGCAAGAACGACGAATATTTTCAGGTGTATGAGGGAGCCCAAGACCTACAAAAAAGTCTCTTGTACCCATATGCTAAAATGAACAGGAAGTGAGCTACGAATTTTTGAATGTCCCATTTTTGACGATTTTTGCACATTCACAGGGGGCAGACTTTTGCCCACCTCTCCTACACGTTTCATCCGACTGAGTTAAGACTTGGCCTGGACCATGTCAAGACCTGAGCCAACGACAGGGGGAAAAATTTTGACTTTTCGAAATACTATATGATGAGGGCGGGGCATCAAAATTTGTGTTTCGCAATGAAAAAGGATATGCTTGATAACTCCCCGGTACATGCTCCAAAAAATCCCAAACTTGACATGTATGTTTATCGTCAAGGCCTGAAGGTATCTCTATGACAACATTCAGTTATATATGCAGCGCCACCTAGCCCTTGAGGCATGAAAAAAAAATACCCCACATACGGTATTTTGTACAAAAAATGTAAACTCATTCTAAGTGTGATAACGAAGTCATTTATGAATATTCTTTTAGTTTCCACCACTCAAAATGTTCACTGGCATCAGACTTATCCAAACATATATATATTTTTATTTATTTTTGATAGCCTCTATGGACATTAAAAGCAATATCGTGAATGAAGGATATGCTTAATAACTCCACGGTACATGCTCCAAAAAAAATCCCACATTTGACATGTATGCTTATAATCAAGGCCTGAAGGTATCTCTATGACAACATTCAGTTATAAATACAGCGCCACCTAGCCGTTGAGGCTTATATAAAAAAAATTAAAAAAATACCCCACATACGGTATTTTGTACAAAAAATGTACACTCATTCTAAGTGTGATAACTAAGTCATTTATGAATATTCTTTTAGTTTCCACCACTCAAATTGTTCACTGGCTTCACACCGATCCAAACGTATGTACGTTTCCATTTTGTTTTATTCATTTTTGATTGCCCCTTTGGACAATAAAAGTAAACATTGTGCAATGAGTACAACGAGAGATGATGTGTATATACACTTTTACAAAAAAATACCAATCAGGGCAACTCATTGCCTAAAAATAAATAAGGACGCTGATTTTTGCAGGTCTTAACAATCACCAAAATCCGTTGAGCTTGACAGACACTGGCAAAAAAAATATTCTACATGTAAACGTTTATTATGCCATTTTCAAAGAAATTTTGCTTCCAATATGCCAGTACCCCAACGTGCCAGTACCCCAACGTGCAAGTACCCCAACGTGCAAGGACCCCAACGTGGCCCGGGCTGCGAGGGCCCTTTATAGCTGCTCGCAGCTCTAGTTCTTATTATTCTTCTCCGCAAACAATCGCATTTTTGAGACACTAAACGTGACCGAAAACTCACCAAACTTTACACGCACATCAGGCCTGGCGAAAAATTTGATATTTTAAAGTCGCCATACATGATAACAGAAAAATGGCTCCTTAGCGCCCCCTACATAGGTTAAACGGATCCCTGTCCCGCTACGATTGTCCGACGGCTATGAAAATTGTGTGGCACCTGTAGCACATCCCAATGAACAAAAACCTCTTTGAAGTGTGTACCCTAAAATAGACAGAAAGTGAGGTATGAGTATTTAAATGTCCAATTTTTGCCAATTTTTGCACATTTACAGGGGTCATACTTTTGCCCGCTTCTCCTACACGGTTAACCCGATTGACTTCAAACTTGGGATGGACCATCTCAACACCTGGGACAACATCATTGTAAAAAATCTAAAGTTTTTGATATACTATATGACGGCGGCGTCGCATCAAATTTAGAGTTTAAAAATTCTTACTTCACGAGGCATTGCCGGTTGTAGGTTTAATCTAGAGCTACGAAAATTGGTACACATATGTAACAGACTATGACCTACAAAAAACTCTTTTTGAACCATATGCTAAACCTAACAGGAAGTCCACCATTTTGATTTATTTTGGAACGTGTTGCCATTTTTTTGGCCATTTCATTGGGGCCTTATTTTAACGAACTCCTCCTACAGTGTTTATCCGATCATCTTCAAACTTGGTGTGATTCATCTTAAGATGTTGAAGATGAAAAGTTATTGAAAGCTTTGTATTTCGTCGCACGCTGTTGTCATGGCATGCACTGTTTGCAAAGGAAAAAAAATATCCTTAAAGAAGCATTGCCAGTTGTACGAAGCAGCTAGAGCTACGAAAATTTGTAGACATATGTAACAGCCCAAGATGTACAAAAAAGTCTCTTGGTGCCCTGTGCTAAACCCAACAGGAAGTCCCCCAGGGGCCGGGCATCACATTTTGAGCTAAAAAAACTCCTCTTTAACAAAGCATACCCGGCTGTACGTTTCACCTAGAGTTACCAAAATTTGTAGAGGTATACAACAGCCCTCGAGGTACAAAAAACTCTTTTTGAACCATATGCTAAACCTAACAGGACGTCCGCCATTTTGATTTACTTTGGAATGTGTTGCCATTTTTTTTGGCCATTTCATAGGGGTCATATTTTAACAAACTCCTCCTACAGAGTTTATCCGATCATCTTCAAACTTGGTGTGATTCATCTTAAGATGTTGAAAATGAAAAGTTATTGAAAGTTTTTTATTTCGTCACACGCTGTTGTCGTGGCATGCACTTTTTGCAAAGGAAAAAAATCCTTCTTAATGAAGCATTCCCAGTTGTACGAAGCAGCTAGAGCGACGAAAAATTGTAGACATATGTAACAGCCCAGGATGTACAAAAATGTCTCTTGGTGCCATGTGCTAAACGCAACAGGAAGTCCCCCAGGGGCCGGGCATCACATTTTGAGCTAAAAAAACTCCTCTTTAACGAAGCATTCCCGGTTGTACGTTTCACCTAGCGCTATGATAATTTGCAGGCATACATAAGAGCCCACGATGTACAAAAAAGTCTCTTGGAACCATGTGCTAAACCAAACAGGAAGTCCGGCATTTTGATTTAGGCCTTTTTTAGGGGTCACATTTTAACGAACTCCTACGAAATTTATCCGACTGTCTTCCAACTTGGTGTGTTTCATCTTAAGATGTTTAAGATGCAAAGTTATCGAAAGTTTTTTTTATTTTGTCGCAAGCCGTTGCCATAGCGATGCATTATTTGCCAAGTAAAATGCTGCTTTTTTTTTTTTTTTGTCTAAATGAGCGAAAACTCATGGAACTTTACACACACATCAGACTTGTCATAAACATGAATATTTTAGAGATTTCTTGTGCAATTTGCAATAAATGGCTCAATAGCGCCTTATAGATATTTTTATGAAGCTTTTGGAAATGTATGATTCAGCTAGATTTGTAAAAATTGGGATACCTATCAGCCTAAGACTGACAAAAAAGTTTCTAAAGCCATATGCTAAACCAAACAGGAAGTCTGCCATTTTGATTTACTTTGCTATTTGTAGCCATTTTTTGGGGCCTTTTATAGGCCTCATATTTTCTACAAAACTTATCAGATCGTCTTCATTCTTTGGCGTGTTTCATCTGAAGATATTTAAGATGAAAAGTTATTGAAATTGTTTGTCACGCCTTTGCTCTAGCGATGCATTGTTTGCAAAGAAAAATACTTTTTTTTTTGAAAGTCTAAATATGAGCGAAAACTCAAAACTTTGCACACAGATCAGACCTCTCAAGAACATGAATATTTTAGAGATTTGTTGTGCAATTTGTAATAAATGGCTCAATAGCGCCCTCTAGACATTTTTATGAAGTATTTCCGATTATATGATTCAGCTAGATGTGTGAATATTTGGAGGCACACCTATCAGTCTAATACCTACAAAAATTATTCTATAGCCATGTGCCAAACCATTGTGATTTTATTTTGTTAATTGTGCATCATTTTTGGCCTTTCCATGAAACTTTGCAAGCACAAAGCATGGCAAAAACATTTACAATTTAGACGGTTTCCTATGAAACAGTACCCCAACATGCCAGTACCCCGACGTGCAAGTACCCCAACGTGGCCCAGGTTGCGAGGGCCCTTTATAGCTGCTCGCAGCTCTAGTTATTAGGGCCCGAGCAGCGGCGGCGGCGGTGCCGCTGCGAGGCCCTATTGTTTTTGTAGGAATTCTTCTTATTATTATTATTCTTATTATTATTCTTCTCCGCAAACAATCGCATTTTTGAGACACTAAATGTGACCGAAAACTCACCAAACTTTACACGCACATCAGGCCTGGCGAAAAATTTGATATTTTAAAGTCGCCATACATGATAACAGAAAAATGGCTCCTTAGCGCCCCCTACGTAGGTTAAACGGATCCCTGTCCTGCTACGATTGTCCGACGGCTATGAAAATTGTGTGGCACCTGTAGCACATCCCAATGAACAAAAACCTCTTTGAAGTGTGTACCCTAAAATAGACAGAAAGTGAGGTATGAGTATTTAAATGTCCAATTTTGGCCCAGTTTTGCATATTTACAGGGGTCATACTTTTGCCCGCTTCTCCTACACGGTTAACCCGATTGACTTCAAACTTGGGATGTACCATCTCAACACCTGGGACAACATCATTGTGAAAAATGAAAAGTTTTTGATATACTATATGACAGCGGCGGCGCATCAAATTTAGAGTTTAAAAATTCTTACTTCACGAGGCATTGCCGGTTGTACGTTTAATCTAGAGCTACGAAAATTGGTACACATATGTAACAGACTATGACCTACAAAAAACTCTTTTTGAACCATATGCTAAACCTAACAGGAAGTCCACCATTTTGATTTATTTTGGAACGTGTTGCCATTTTTTTGGCAATTTCATTGGGGTCTTATTTTAACGAACTCCTCCTACAGTGTTTATCCGATCATCTTCAAACTTGGTGTGATTCATCTTAAGATGTTGAAGATGAAAAGTTATTGAAAGCTTTGTATTTCGTCGCACGCTGTTGTCATGGCATGCACTGTTTGCAAAGGAAAAAAAGTATCCTTAAAGAAGCATTGCCAGTTGTACGAAGCAGCTAGAGCTACGAAAATTTGTAGACATATGTAACAGCCCAAGGTGTACAAAAAAGTCTCTTGGTGCCCTGTGCTAAACCCAACAGGAAGTCCCCCAGGGGCCGGGCATCACATTTTGAGCTAAAAAAACCTCCTCTTTAACAAAGCATACCCGGCTGTACGTTTCACCTAGAGTTACCAAAATTTGTAGAGGTATATAACAGCCCTCGAGGTACAAAAAACTCTTTTTGAACCATATGCTAAACCTAACAGGACGTCCGCCATTTTGATTTACTTTGGAATGTGTTGCCATTTTTTTTTGGCCATTTCATAGGAGTCATATTTTAACAAACTGCTCCTACAGAGTTTATCCGATCATCTTCAAACTTGGTGTGATTCATCTTAAGATGTTGAAAATGAAAAGTTATTGAAAGTTTTTTATTTCGTCACACGCTGTTATCGTGGCATGCACTTTTTGCAAAGGAAAAAAATCCTTCTTAATGAAGCATTCCCAGTTGTACGAAGCAGCTAGAGCGACGAAAAATTGTAGACATATGTAACAGCCCAGGATGTACAAAAATGTCTCTTGGTGCCATGTGCTAAACGCAACAGGAAGTCCCCCAGGGGCCGGGCATCACATTTTGAGCTAAAAAATTCCTCTTTAACGAAGCATTCCCGGTTGTACGTTTCACCTAGCGCTATGATAATTTGCAGGCATACATAAGAGCCCACGATGTACAAAAAAGTCTCTTGGAACCATGTGCTAAACCAAACAGGAAGTCTGCCATTTTGATTTATGATGGGATTTGTTGCCATTTTTTGTGGCCTTTTTCAGGGGTCATATTTTAACGAACCCCTCCTACAAAATTTATCCGACTGTCTTCAAACTTGGTGTGTTTCATCTTAAGATGTTTAAGATGCAAAGTAATCGAAAGTTTTTTATTTTGTAACACGCTGTTGCCATAGCAATGCATTGTTTGTCAAGTGCTGCTTTTTTTTTTATACACATGAAAACTCATGAAACTTTGCAAACACATCAGACTCGTCATGAACATGAATTTTCAGAGATTTATTGTGCAATTTGCAATAAATAGCGCCCTCTAGACATTTTTATGAAGCCTTTCCGATTGTATGATTATGCTAGACCTACAAAAAAGTATTATGTAGCCATTTGCCAAACCAAAGAGGAAGTCCGCTATTTTGATTTTATTTTGGGAATTATACATCATTTTTGGCCTTTTTCATTAAACTTTGCACAGACAAGGCATGGAAAAAACTAACATTTTAAATGGTCCTTGTTCCATGTAACAGTTGTCAAGTGCTGCTTTTTTTCTTTTTTTTTTATACACATGAAAACTCATGAAACTTTGCAAACACATCAGACTTGTCATGAACATGAATTTTTAGAGATTTATTGTGCAATTTGCAATAAATAGCGCCCTCTAGACATTTTTATGAAGCATTTCCGATTGTATGATTATGCTAGACCTACAAAAAAGTATTATGTAGCCATTTGCCAAACCAAAGAAGAAGTCCGCTATTTTGATTTTATTTTGGGAATTATACATCATTTTTGGCCTTTCTCATTAAACTTTGCACAGACAAGCCATGGAAAAAAATAACATTTTAAATGGTCCTTGTTCCATGTTACAGTACCCCGACGTGCCAGTACCCTGACGTGCAAGTAACCCAACGTTGTGCTCAATAGCGCCCTCTATGCATTTTTATGGAGCATTTCCAATTGTATGATTCAAGCGATACACAACTAAAGATGACTTGACCAAGATTTATGAAAACTGGGAGGCATACCTATTAGCTTAAGACCTACAAAAGGTATTCTGTAGCCGTATGCTAAACCTAAAAGGAAGTCCACCATTTTGAATTTATTTTGGGAATTGCACACCATATTTTGCGTTTTGATTATACTTTGCACACACAAGGCTTGTCAAAAACATTTTAGATGGTCTTGTCCTATTTGACAGTACCCCAACGTGCCAGTACCCCGACGTGCAAGTACCCCAACGTGGCCCGGGTTGCGAGGGCCCTTTATAGCTGCTCGCAGCTCTAGTTCTTATTATTATTCTTCTCCGCAAACAATCGCATTTTTGAGACACTAAACGTGACCGAAAACTCACCAAACTTTACACGCACATCAGGCCTGGCGAAAAATTTGATATTTTAAAGTCGCCATACATGATAACAGAAAAATGGCTCCTTAGCGCCCCCTACATAGGTTAAACGGATCCCTGTCCCGCTACGATTGTCCGACGGCTATGAAAATTGTGTGGCACCTGTAGCACATCCCAATGAACAAAAACCTCTTTGAAGTGTGTACCCTAAAATAGACAGAAAGTGAGGTATGAGTATTTAAATGTCCAATTTTTGCCAATTTTTGCACATTTACAGGGGTCATACTTTTGCCCGCTTCTCCTACACGGTTAACCCGATTGACTTCAAACTTGGGATGTACCATCTCAACACCTGGGACAACATCATTGTGAAAAATGAAAAGTTTTTGATATACTATATGACGGCGGCGGCGCATCAAATTTAGAGTTTAAAAATTCTTACTTCACGAGGCATTGCCGGTTGTACGTTTAATCTAGAGCTACGAAAATTGGTACACATATGTAACAGGCTATGACCTACAAAAAACTCTTTTTGAACCATATGCTAAACCTAACAGGAAGTCCACCATTTTGATTTATTTTGGAACGTGTTGCCATTTTTTTGGCCATTTCATTGGAGTCTTATTTTAACGAACTCCTCCTACAGTGTTTATCCGATCATCTTCAAACTTGGTGTGATTCATCTTAAGATGTTGAAGATGAAAAGTTATTGAAAGCTTTGTATTTCGTCGCACGCTGTTGTCATGGCATGCACTGTTTGCAAAGGAAAAAAAAATATCCTTAAAGAAGCATTGCCAGTTGTACGAAGCAGCTAGAGCTACGAAAATTTGTAGACATATGTAACAGCCCAAGATGTACAAAAAAGTCTCCTGGTGCCCTGTGCTAAACCCAACAGGAAGTCCCCCAGGGGCCGGGCATCACATTTTGAGCTAAAAAAAACTCCTCTTTAACAAAGCATACCCGGCTGTACGTTTCACCTAGAGTTACCAAAATTTGTAGAGGTATATAACAGCCCTCGATTTACAAAAAACTCTTTTTGAACCATATGCTAAACCTAACAGGACGTCCGCCATTTTGATTTACTTTGGAATGTGTTGCCATTTTTTTTGGCCATTTCATAGGGGTCATATTTTAACAAACTCCTCCTACAGAGTTTATCCGATCATCTTCAAACTTGGTGTGATTCATCTTAAGATGTTGAAAATGAAAAGTTATTGAAAGTTTTTTATTTCGTCACATGCTGTTATCGTGGCATGCACTTTTTGCAAAGGAAAAAAATCCTTCTTAATGAAGCATTCCCAGTTGTACGAAGCAGCTAGAGCTATGAAAAATTGTAGACATATGTAACAGCCCAGGATCTACAAAAATGTCTCTTGGTGCCATGTGCTAAACGCAACAGGAAGTCCCCCAGGGGCCGGGCATCACATTTTGAGCTAAAAAACTCCTCTTTAACTAAGCATTCCCGGTTGTACGTTTCACCTAGCGCTATGATAATTTGCAGGCATACATAAGAGCCCACGATGTACAAAAAAAGTCTCTTGGAACCATGGGCTAAACCAAACAGGAAGTCCGCCATTTTGATTTATGATGGGATTTGTTGCCATTTTTTGTGGCCTTTTTCAGGGGTCATATTTTAACGAACCCCTCCTACAAAATTTATCCGACTGTCTTCAAACTTGGTATGTTTCATCTTAAGATGTTTAAGATGCAAAGTAATCGAAAGTTTTTTATTTTGTCACACGCTGTTGCCATAGCAATGCATGGGAATTGCACACCATATTTTGCGTTTTGATTAAACACCTAAAGCTATGATAATTTGCAGGCAAACATAAGAGCTCAGGATGTACAAAAAAAGTCTCTTGGAGCAATATGCTAAACCAATCAGGAAGTCCACCATTTTGATTTACGTTGGGATTTGTAGCCATTTTTTGTGGCCTTTTTTAGGGGTCATATTTTAACGAACTCCTCCTACAAAATTTATCCGACTGTCTTTAAACTTGGTGTGCTTCATCTTAAGATGTTTAAGATGCAAAGTTATCGAAAGTTATTTATTTTGTCGCACGCCGTTGTCATGGCGATGCATTGTTTGCCAAGTAAAATGTTACTTTTTTTTTTTGGTCTAAACATGTGCAAAAACTCATGAAACTTTACACACACATCAGGCTTGTCATCAGCATGAATATTTTAGAGATTTCTTATTCAATTTGCAATAAATGGTTCAATAGCGCCCTCTAGACATTTTTATGAAGCTTTTGCAAATGTTTTGTGTTTTATGATTCAGCTAGATTTGTAAAAATTGGGATACCTATCAGCCTAAGACTTACAAAAAGGTTTCTAAAGCCATATGCTGAATCAAAAAGGAAGTCTGCCATTTTGATTTACTTTGGTATTTGTAGCCATTTTTTGGGGCCTTTTATAGGGGTCATATTTTCAACAGAACTTATCAGATCGTCTTCATTCTTTGGCGTGTTTCATCTTAAGATATTTAAGATGAAAAGTTATTGAATTTTTTTATTTTGTCACACGCCTTTGCTGTAGCCATGCATTGTTTGTGAAGAAAAATGCTTTTTTGAGAGTCTAAATATGGGTGAAAACTCACAAAACTTTGCACACGCACCAGACCTGTCTAGAACATGAATATTTTATTTAGAGATTTGTTGTGCTATTTGTAATAAATGGCTCAATAGCGCCCTCTAGACATTTTTATGAAGTCTTTCCGATTATATGATTCAGCTAGATGTGTGAATATTGGCAGGCATGCCGAATATATTCAAAAAGTATTCTATATAGCCATGTGCCAATCCATTTTGATTTTATTTTGTTAATTGTGCATCGTTTTTGGCCTTTCCATGAAACTTTAAAAACACAAAGCATGGCAAAAACGTTTACAATTTAGATGGTTTCCTATTTGACAGTACCCCAACATGCCAGTACCCCGACGTGCAAATACCCCAACGTGGCCCGGGTTGCGAGGGCCCTTTATAGCTGCTCGCAGCTCTAGTTAGGGCCCGAGCAGCGACCGCTGCGAGGTCCCTATTGTTCCTGAAGGAATTCTTATTATTATTCTTCTTCTTCTTCTTTGTTATTATTCTTTTCCGCAAACAACCACATTTTTGAGGCACTAAACATGAACGAAAACTCACCAAACTTTACACGCAGATCGGGTCTGGCGAAAAATTTGATATTTTAAAGTCGCCATACATGATAACAGAAAAATGGCTCTGTAGCGCCACCTACATAGGTTTAACGGATCCCTGTCCCGCTACGATTGTCCTATGGCTACGAAAATTGTGTGGCACCTGTAGCACATCCAGATGAACAAAAACCTCTTTGATATGTGTACCCTAAAATAGACAGGAAGTGAGGTATGAGTATTTGAATGTCCAATTTTGGCCCATTTTTGCACATTTACAGGGGTCATACTTTTGCCCGCTTCTCCTACACGGTTAACCCGATTGACTTCAAACTTGGGCTGTACCATCTCAACACCTGGGACAACATCATGGTAAAAAATCTAAAGTTTTTGACATACTATATGACGGTGGCGGGGCATCAAATTTACAGTTTCAAAATTCTTACTTAACGAAGCATTGCCGGTGGTACGTTTAATCTAGAGCTACGAAAATTGGTACACATATGTAACAGACTATGATCTACAAAAAAGCCTGTTGGTGCCATATGCTAAACCTAACAGGAAGTCCGCCAGAGGCGAGGCATCAAATTTTGTGTTTCAAAATTCTAACTTAATGAAGCATTCCCGGCTGTACATTTCACCTAGAGTTACCAATATTTGAAGACATATGTAACAGCCCTCAAGGTACAAAAAACTATTTTTGAACCATATGCTAAACCGAACAGGAAGTCCGCCATTTTGATTTACTTTGGAACGTGTTGCCATTTTTTGGGCCATTTCATAGGGGTCTTATTTTAACGAACTCCTCCTACAGAGTTTATCCGATCATCTCCAAACTTGGTGTGATTCATCTTAAGATGTTGAAGATGAAAAGTTATTGAAAGCTTTTTATTTTGTCGCACGCTGTTGCCGTGGCATGCACAGTTTGCAAAGGAAAAAATTACTTCTTAATGAAGCATTCCCAGTTGTACGAAGCAGCTAGAGCTACGAAAATTTGGAGACAAATGTAACAGCCCACGATGTACAAAAAAGTCTCTTGGTGCCATGTGCTAAACCCAACAGGAAGTCCCGTAGGGGCCGGGCATCACATTTTGAGCTAAAAAACTCCTCTTTAACGAAGCATTCCCGGTTGTACGTTTCACCTAGCGCTATGATAATTTAGAGGCATACATAAGAGCCCACGATGTACAAAAAAGTCTCTTGGAACCATGTGCTAAACCAAACAGGAAGTCCGCCATTTTGATTTATGATGGGATTTGTAGACTTTTTTTGTGGCCTTTTTTAGGGGTCATATTTTAACTCCTCCTACAAAATTCATCCGACCGTGTTCAAACTTGGTGTGTTTCATCTTAAGATGTTTAAGATGCAAATTTATCGAAAGTTTTTTATTTTGTCGCACGCTGCTGCTATAGCGATGCATTGGTTGCCAAGTAAAGTGCTGCTTTGTTTTTTTTTATCTATACATGTGTGAAAACTCGTGAAACTTTGCACACACATCAGACTTGTCATTAACATGAATTTTTAGAGATTTCTTGTGCAATTTGCAATAAATCGCACCCTCTATACATTTTTTATGGAGCATTTCCGATTGGATGATTCAAGCGCAAAATAACTAAAGATGACTTGACTTGACCTAGATTTGTGAAAACTCAGAGGCATACCTATTATATTATTATTACTTTTTGTACCTTACAAGATTATCTCTTGTGCCACATTAAACCCCTTTGCAGGCCTGAGCCAAACCACGGTCCATACATTTGATACCACTGCTTTATTTCAATGGTCAAGTACTTCATAACCACACCTACTTATGCTTGTCCTTGCATATATAGTAGACAACAAAGAGCTCTTTCAACAAAAGACATTTCCATCTACAAAGTCATACAAGGTAAGCACTCTATAAATTCTGCAATCACTACACTTCTATTCCTAAATTATCACTTCAAATACCAACAATGGTTAATACAGCTACAAATTTCTTGTATGTTTATGAAGTATGATACTGTATTTATTTCTACTCCTTTGCTTTTCTACAGAACATGAACAAATCAACAAGCAAATTCTCTTTTGATAAAGACCCTCTAATCATCTCCATACGCAAAGATTGCCAACTTTTTTCCGTAAGTATACAATACATAAACTAAACAGGACAACTTTCTCAATCATATACAGTATGCCATACATATATGTATTAAGTTCTCATTTATTAACAGGTTTGTTAAAGGCACCTTTAGTGTGTTTTTCTGTTTGTAATGTTTCTCCACGAGCACGTCTAGCCATTGATATCATGTAGAACACATATGCTAACCTTTTAGAGACAATTGAAGCTTACTTGCACAGTAGCCACTATCTTAACCACTTAATTCACATGTCTACTTGACAACTTATTACATGTAGTGAAATGGTACTTTGTGCGTCTTATGCTTTTTTCTGAACACTGCTTTTCAACTCTTTCCTTAAAACCAATACATGCGGCACTGTTATACTGTATAAATATATATGTCCGTGTGTATATATAACCATTTATGTACCTGTCGTATCCTTACTTTTATTCATCATTTCATCACACAATCCTAAAACATTGCTTTTTGACCCAGAGGATTCAACTATACCATTTTTGCGTGTCTTATTACTTACTAGCTATATTATTTATTAACGGGCAAAAACTATGAATATAAGATCACCGTCAAATATTACGTCTGTAATATCCATATACAGTGCATTACATAATATGCATTTGTATTAAGACACTACCATGCTAAAAATATGCACACGACTGTTCTGTAAACTACACCTAAGACAACCAAACTTCACAGATCTAACATGATTCTTCATTCTTTTTTGTTCTACAGATGTATCAAATGCTGCCACACAGACAGAAGAAGCCACTGAGGACATGCACGAAGACGATGATCACAATATAACAGGACAGGTTAACCCCCCTGAAGTTTTAGCCCGCAGATCAAAGCGTCCTAGGACTAATTCATCCATGGAGGTTACATTATCCTAAGACAGACTATGTGCTAACCCAAACTCTTTGACCCCAAGGGATTCATCTGTCCCAGAAAACTTTTACACTAAAGAGTTTATCTGTCCTAGGGCGCTGTTAACCCCAGGTTAAAGTGTTATTTAATCTGTCCTGTTACAACAGCTATACATAAACAGCTGCATTCCTCTCCTGTTCCATCTCTCGCACTTCTTTCATCTCTTTTTCTCCTCTACTTATACCTATGCTTGCTCATGTGCTTTTTTCCCCTTTAGATGATGTCATTGGTTAGCCTGCTTCAAAGCTACATTTTTTCTTGAATAACTGTCACACATTTACTGTTTGCTGGACCCTACAAAACTGTCACAATACTTCACTATGTCATGAATACATATGTGTTGCACAGCGACACCACATTAAGAGTCATCAAAAAGCTTTTTATTTGATCACACACCATCTCTGTGCCATGCAATGTTTTCAAATAAACAGATGCTGGTTTTGAATATCAAACGAGCGACTTTTCATGAAACTTTGCACACACATCAGAAAGTCCACACTTTTGAATTTATTTTGGGAATTGTGCATCATTTTTGGCCTTTTACTGCACCTTTTTACACACAAGGCACGGCAAATGCATTTCTATTTTCCATGGTCCTTGTCTATTTAACAGTACCCCAACGTGCAAGTCCCCCGACTTGCATATACCCCAACGTGGCCCGGGTTGCGAGGGCCCTTTATAGCTGCTCGCAGCTCTAGTTTGTTATTATTCTTTTCCGCAAACAATCACATTTTTGAGACACTAAACGTGAACGAAAACTCACCAAACTTTACACACACGTCAGGCCTGGCGAAAAATTTGATATTTTAAAGTCGCCATAGGTGATAACAGAAAAATGGCTCCATAGCGCCACCTACATAGGTTAAACAGATCCCTGGCCCGCTACGATTGTCCGACGGCTATGAAAATTGTGTGGCACCTGTAGCACATCCAGATGAACAAAAACCTCTTTGATGTGTGTACCCTAAAATAGACAGGAAGTGAGATATGAGTATTTAAATGTCCAATTTTGGCCAATTTTTGCACATTTACAGGGGTCATACTTTTGCCTGCTTCTCCTACACGGGTAATCCAATTGACTTCAAACTTGGGATGTACCATCTCAAGACGTGGGACAACACCATGGTAAAAAATCTAAAGTTTTCGACATACTATATGACGGCGGTGGGGCATCAAATTTAGAGTTTCAAAACTCTTACTAAACGTAGTATTGCCGGTTGTATGTTTAACCTAGAGCTACGAAAATTGGTACACATATGTAACAGACTATGACCTACAAAAAAGTCTGTTGGTGCCATATGCTAAACCCAACAGGAAGTCCGCCAGAGGCGGGGCATCAAATTTTGAGTTTCAAAATTCTTACTTAATGAAGCATTCCCGGCTGTACGTTTCACCTAGAGTTACCAAAATTTAAAGACATATGTAACACCCCTCAAGGTACAAAAAACTCTTTTTGAACCATATGCTAAACCTAACAGAAAGTCCACCATTTTGATTTACTTTGGAACGTGTTCCCATTTTTTTGGCCATTTCATAGGGGTCCTATTTTAACGAACTCCTCTTACAGAGTTTATCCGATCATCTTCAAACTTGGTGTGATTCATCTTAAGATGTTGAAGATGAAAAGTTATTGAAAGCTTTTTATTTCGCTGCACGCTGTTGTCGTGGCATGCACTTGTTTGCAAAGGAAAAAAATTCTTCTTAATGAAGAATTCTCAGTTGTACGAAGCAGCTAGAGCTACGAAAATTTGTAGACATATGTAACAGCCCACGATGTACAAAAAAGTCTCTTGCTGCTTTGTGCTAAACCCAACAGGAAGTCCCGCAAGGGCCGGGCATCACTTTTTGAGCTAAAAAACTCCTCTTTAACGAAGCATTCCCGGTTGTACCTTTCACCTAGCGCAATGATAATTTGGAGGCATACATAAGAGCCCACGATGTACAAAAAAGTCTTTTAGAACCATATGCTAAGCCAAACAGGAAGTCCGGCATTTTGATTTACTTTGCTATTTGTAGCCATTTTTTGGGGGCCTTTTATAGGCCTCATATTTTCTACAAAACTTATCAGATTGTCTTCATTCTTTGGCATGTTTCATCTGAAGTATTGCCGGTTATACGTTTAATCTAGAGCTACGAAAATTGGTACACATATGTAACAGACTATGATCTACAAAAAAGCCTGTTGGTGCCATATGCTAAACCTAACAGGAAGTCCGCCAGAGGCAGGGCATCAAATTTTGCATTTCAAAATTTTTACTTAATGAAGCATTTCCGGCTGTACGTTTCACCTAGAGTGACCAAAATTTGAAGACATATGTAACAGCCCTCGAGGTACAAAAAACTTTTTTGAACCATATGCTAAACCTAACAGGAAGTCTGCCATTTTGATTTACTTTGGAACATGTTGCCATTTTTTTGGCCATTTCATAGGGGTCTTATTTTAACGAACTCCTCCTACAGAGTTTATCCGATCATCTTCAAACTTGGTGTGATTCATCTTAAGATGTTGACGATGAAAAGTTATTGAAAGCTTTTTATTTCGTCGCACGCTGTTGTCGTGGCATGCACTGTTGGCAAAGGAAAAAAAAATCCTTCTTAATGCAGCGTTCCCAGTTGGACGAAGCAGCTCGAGCTACAAAAATTTGTAGACATATGTACACATTTGTCCACATATATATATTTACATATGCATGTAAAAAAATTATGTCCGGCTAAACTAAATGGTTGATTAGGCCCCACACATTTTCACCTTACCATACCCGGCCCTCTTTGCAAAAGGTTTGAACACTCCTGGCCTAAACCTAGGTGTATACTCAAACTATGCACGCACATAAAGCCTGGAACAAAATGTGTAATTTAGAGGGTTCTTGTTTTGTTTTTTGTATTCCTTATATTTCATGTCATTATACTTGACACACTATTTTTACTACTCACTGAATCAGTTATAAGAACATTTAATTGATACAATCCAATCACATCCTAGAGAATTGAAAACACATTCAATCATGAGGTTGTTAAGACACATTTACTTCTGTAGCACTTAACCACAAACAAGTTGCGACATCCCCTGATCTAACCCTCCAACCGGGCAAGGAAAAACTTTCAGGGGTCATATTTTAACGAACCCCTCCTACAAAATTTATCCGACTGTCTTCAAACTTGGTGTGTTTCATCTTAAGATGTTTAAGATGCAAAGTAATCGAAAGTTTTTTATTTTGTAACACGCTGTTGCCATAGCAATGCATTGTTTGTCAAGTGCTGCTTTTTTTTTTTTTATACACATGAAAACTCATGGAACTTTGCAAACACATCAGACTTGTCATGAACATGAATTTTCAGAGATTTATTGTGCAATTTGCAATAAATAGCGCCCTCTAGACCTTTTTATGAAGCATTTCCGATTGTATGATTATGCTAGACCTACAAAAAAGTATTATGTAGCCATTTGCCAAACCAAAGAGGAAGTCCGCTATTTTGATTTTATTTTGGGAATTATACATCATTTTTGGCCTTTTTCATTCAACTTTGCACAGACAAGGCATGGAAAAAACTAACATTTTAAATGGTCCTTGTTCCATGTAACAGTTGTCAAGTGCTGCTTTTTTTTTTTTTTATACACATGAAAACTCATGAAACTTTGCAAACACATCAGACTTGTCATGAACATGAATTTTCAGAGATTTATTGTGCAATTTGCAATAAATAGCGCCCTCTAGACATTTTTATGAAGCATTTCCGATTGTATGATTATGCTAGACCTACAAAAAAGTATTATGTAGCCATTTGCCAAACCAAAGAGGAAGTCCGCTATTTTGATTTTATTTTGGGAATTATACATCATTTTTGGCCTTTTTCATTCAACTTTGCACAGAAAAGGCATGGAAAAAACTAACATTTTAAATGGTCCTTGTTCCATGTAACAGTTGTCAAGTGCTGCTTTTTTTTTTTTTTATACACATGAAAACTCATGAAACTTTGCAAACACATCAGACTTGTCATGAACATGAATTTTCAGAGATCTATTGTGCAATTTGCAATAAATAGCGCCCTCTAGACATTTTTATGAAGCATTTCCGATTGTATGATTATGCTAGACCTACAAAAAAGTATTATGTAGCCATTTGCCAAACCAAAGAGGAAGTCCGCTATTTTGATTTTATTTTGGGAATTATACATAATTTTTGGCCTTCTTCATTAAACTTTGCACAGACAAGGCATGGAAAAAACTAACATTTTAAATGGTCCTTGTTC
The DNA here is from genome assembly GCF_051991245.1 of Festucalex cinctus. Classification (NCBI taxonomy): domain Eukaryota; kingdom Metazoa; phylum Chordata; class Actinopteri; order Syngnathiformes; family Syngnathidae; genus Festucalex; species Festucalex cinctus. Next base: position 29,053,537 of record NC_135411.1, read on the forward strand.
CATGTAAAAGTACCCCAACGTGCCAGTACCCTGACGTGCAAGTAACCCAACGTTGTGCTCAATAGCGCCCTCTATGCATTTTTATGGAGCATTTCCAATTGTATGATTCAAGCGATACACAACTAAAGATGACTTGACCTAGATTTGTGAAAACTGGGAGGCATACCTATTAGCTTAAGACCTACAAAAAGTATTCTGTAGCCGTATGCTAAACCTAAAAGGAAGTCCGCCATTTTGAATTTATTTTGGGAATTGCGCACCATATTTTGCGTTTTGATTAAACTTTGCACACACAAGGCTTGTCAAAAACATTTTAGATGGTCCTTGTCCTATTTGACAGTACCCCAACGTGCCAGTACCCCGACGTGCAAGTACCCCAACGTGGCACGCCTTTGCTGTAGCGATGCATTGTTTGCAAAGAATTTTTTTTTTTATATGATTCAGCTAGATGTGTGAATATTGGGAGGCATACCTATCAGCCGAATACCTCGATAAAGCATTCCATAGCAATGTGAACAAACACAAAAAGCATGGCAAAACATTTACAATTTAGACGGTTTCTTATGAAACAGTACCCTAACGTGCCAGTACCCCGACGTGCAAATACCCCAACGTGGCACGGGTTGCGAGGGCCCTTTATAGCTGCTCGCAGCTCTAGTTATTATTATTATTATTATTATTCTCCGCAAACGATCACATTTTTGAGACACTAAACGTGACCGAAAACTCACCAAACTTTACACGCACATCAGGCCTGGCGAAAAATTTGATATTTTAAAGTCGCCATACATGATAACAGAAAAATGGCTCCTTAGCGCCCCCTACATAGGTTAAACGGATCCCTGTCCCGCTACGATTGTCCGACGGCTATGAAAATTGTGTGGCACCTGTAGCACATCCCAATGAACAAAAACCTCTTTGAAGTGTGTACCCTAAAATAGACAGAAAGTGAGGTATGAGTATTTAAATGTCCAATTTTTGCCAATTTTTGCACATTTACAGGGGTCATACTTTTGCCCGCTTCTCCTACACGGTTAACCCGATTGACTTCAAACTTGGGATGTACCATCTCAACACCTGGGACAACATCATTGTGAAAAATGAAAAGTTTTTGATATACTATATGACGGCGGCGTCGCATCAAATTTAGAGTTTAAAAATTCTTACTTCACGAGGCATTGCCGGTTGTACGTTTAATCTAGAGCTACGAAAATTGGTACACATATGTAACAGACTATGACCTACAAAAAACTCTTTTTGAACCATATGCTAAACCTAACAGGAAGTCCACCATTTTGATTTATTTTGGAACGTGTTGCCATTTTTTTGGCCATTTCATTGGGGCCTTATTTTAACGAACTCCTCCTACAGTGTTTATCCGATCATCTTCAAACTTGGTGTGATTCATCTTAAGATGTTGAAGAGGAAAAGTTATTGAAAGCTTTGTATTTCGTCGCACACTGTTGTCATGGCATGCACTGTTTCTAAAGGAAAAAAAATATCCTTAAAGAAGCATTCCCATTTGTACGAAGCAGCTAGAGCTACGAAAATTTGTAGACATATGTAACAGCCCAAGATGTACAAAAAAGTCTCTTGGTGCCCTGTGCTAAACCCAACAGGAAGTCCCCCAGGGGCCGGGCATCACATTTTGAGCTAAAAAAAACTCCTCTTTTACAAAGCATACCCGGCTGTACGTTTCACCTAGAGTTACCAAAATTTGTAGAGGTATATAACAGCCCTCGAGGTACAAAAAACTCTTTTTGAACCATATGCTAAACCTAACAGGACGTCCGCCATTTTGATTTACTTTGGAATGTGTTGCCATTTTTTTTATGGCCATTTCATAGGGGTCATATTTTAACAAACTCCTCCTACAGAGTTTATCCGATCATCTTCAAACTTGGTGTGATTCATCTTAAGATGTTGAAAATGAAAAGTTATTGAAAGCTTTTTATTTCGTCACACGCTGTTGTCGTGGCATGCACTTTTTGCAAAGGAAAAAAAAATTTATTAATGAAGCATTCCCAGTTGTACGAAGCAGCTAGAGCGACGAAAAATTGTAGCCATATGTAACAGTCCAGGATGTACAAAAAAGTCTCTTGGTGCCATGTGCTTAACCTAACAGGAAGTCCCCCAGGGGCCGGGCATCACATTTTGAGCTAAAAAACTCCTCTTTAACGAAGCATTCCCGGTTGTACGTTTCACCTAGCGCTATGATAATTTGCAGGCATACATAAGAGCCCATGATGTACAAAAAAAGTCTCTTGGACCCATGTGCTAAACCAAACAGGAAGTCTGCCATTTTGATTTATGATGGGATTTGTTGCCATTTTTTGTGGCCTTTTTCAGGGGTCATATTTTTACGAACCCCTCCTACAAAATTTATCCGACTGTCTTCAAACTTGGTGTGTTTCATCTTAAGATGTTTAAGATGCAAAGTAATCGAAAGTTTTTTATTTTGTAACACGCTGTTGCCATAGCAATTTTTCATTGTTTTTCATTGTTTGTCAAGTGCTGCTTTTTTTTTTTTTTTTATACACATGAAAACTCATGAAACTTTGCAAACACATCAGACTTGTCATGAACATGAATTTTCAGAGATTTATTGTGCAATTTGCAATAAATAGCGCCCTCTAGACATTTTTATGAAGCATTTCCGATTGTATGATTATGCTAGACCTACAAAAAAGTATTATGTAGCCATTTGCCAAACCAAAGAGGAAGTCCGCTATTTTGATTTTATTTTGGGAATTATACATCATTTTTTGCCTTTTTCATTAAACTTTGCACAGACAAGGCATGGAAAAAACTAACATTTTAAATGGTCCTTGTTCCATGTAACAGTTGTTAAGTGCTGCTTTTTTTTTTTTTTTATACACATGAAAACTCATGAAACTTTGCAAACACATCAGACTTGTCATGAACATGAATTTTTAGAGATTTATTGTGCAATTTGCAATAAATAGCGCCCTCTAGACATTTTTATGAAGCATTTCCGATTGTATGATTATGCTAGACCTACAAAAAAGTATTATGTAGCCATTTGCCAAACCAAAGAGGAAGTCCGCTATTTTGATTTTATTTTGGGAATTATACATCATTTTTGGCCTTTTTCATTAAACTTTGCACAGACAAGGCATGGAAAAAACTAACATTTTAAATGGTCCTTGTTCCATGTAACAGTACCCCAACGTGCCAGTACCCTGACGTGCAAGTAACCCAACGTTGTGCTCAATAGCGCCCTCTATGCATTTTTATGGAGCATTTCCAATTGTATGATTCAAGCGATACACAACTAAAGATGACTTGACCAAGATTTATGAAAAATGGGAGGCATACCTATTAGCTTAAGACCTACAAAAGGTATTCTGTAGCCGTATGCTAAACCGAAAAGGAAGTCCACCATTTTGAATTTATTTTGGGAATTGCACACCATATTTCGCGTTTTGATTAAACTTTGCACACACAAGGCTTGTCAAAAACATTTTAGATGGTCCTTGCCCTATTTGACAGTACCCCAACGTGCCAGTACCCCGACGTGCAAGTACCCCAACGTGGCCCGGGTTGCGAGGGCCCTTTATAGCTGCTCGCAGCTCTAGTTATTATTATTAGGGCCCGAGCAGCGGCGGCGGCGGTGCCGCTGCGAGGCCCTATTGTTTTTGTAGGAATTCTTCTTATTATTAGGGCCCGAGCAGCGGCGGCGGCGGTGCCGCTGCGAGGCCCTATTGTTTTTGTAGGAATTCTTCTTATTATTCTTCTTTTTCTTCTCCGCAAACAATCGCATTTTTGAGACACTAAACGTGAACGAAAACTCACCAAACTTTACACGCACATCAGGCCTGGCGAAAAATTTGATATTTTAAAGTCGCCATACATGATAACAGAAAAATGGCTCCTTAGCGCCCCCTACATAGGTTAAACGGATCCCTGTCCCGCTACGATTGTCCGACGGCTATGAAAATTGTGTGGCACCTGTAGCACATCCCAATGAACAAAAACCTCTTTGAAGTGTGTACCCTAAAATAGTCAGAAAGTGAGGTATGAGTATTTAAATGTCCAATTTTTGCCAATTTTTGCACATTTACAGGGGTCATACTTTTGCCCGCTTCTCCTACACGGTTAACCCGATTGACTTCAAACTTGGGATGTACCATCTCAACACCTGGGACAACATCATTGTGAAAAATGAAAAGTTTTTGATATACTATATGACGGTGGCGGCGCATCAAATTTAGAGTTTAAAAATTCTTACTTCACGAAGCATTGCCGGTTGTACGTTTAATCTAGAGCTACGAAAATTGGTACACATATGTAACAAGCTATGACCTACAAAAAACTCTTTTTGAACCATATGCTAAACCTAACAGGAAGTCCACCATTTTGATTTATTTTGGAACGTGTTGCCATTTTTTTGGCCATTTCATTGGGGTCTTATTTTAACGAACTCCTCCTACAGTGTTTATCCGATCATCTTCAAACTTGGTGTGATTCATCTTAAGATGTTGAAGATGAAAAGTTATTGAAAGCTTTGTATTTCGTCGCACACTGTTGTCATGGCATGCACTGTTTTTAAAGGAAAAAAAATATCCTTAAAGAAGCATTCCCATTTGTACGAAGCAGCTTGAGCTACGAAAATTTGTAGACATATGTAACAGCCCAAGATGTACAAAAAAGTCTCTTGGTGCCCTGTGCTAAACCCAACAGGAAGTCCCCCAGGGGCCGGGCATCACATTTTGAGCTAAAAAAAACTCCTCTTTTACAAAGCATACCCGGCTGTACGTTTCACCTAGAGTTACCAAAATTTGTAGAGGTATATAACAGCCCTCGAGGTACAAAAAACTCTTTTTGAACCATATGCTAAACCTAACAGGACGTCCGCCATTTTGATTTACTTTGGAATGTGTTGCCATTTTTTTTATGGCCATTTCATAGGGGTCATATTTTAACAAACTCCTCCTACAGAGTTTATCCGATCATCTTCAAACTTGGTGTGATTCATCTTAAGATGTTGAAAATGAAAAGTTATTGAAAGCTTTTTATTTCGTCACACGCTGTTGTCGTGGCATGCACTTTTTGCAAAGGAAAAAAAAATTTATTAATGAAGCATTCCCAGTTGTACGAAGCAGCTAGAGCGACGAAAAATTGTAGCCATATGTAACAGTCCAGGATGTACAAAAAAGTCTCTTGGTGCCATGTGCTTAACCTAACAGGAAGTCCCCCAGGGGCCGGGCATCACATTTTGAGCTAAAAAACTCCTCTTTAACGAAGCATTCCCGGTTGTACGTTTCACCTAGCGCTATGATAATTTGCAGGCATACATAAGAGCCCATGATGTACAAAAAAAGTCTCTTGGACCCATGTGCTAAACCAAACAGGAAGTCTGCCATTTTGATTTATGATGGGATTTGTTGCCATTTTTTGTGGCCTTTTTCAGGGGTCATATTTTTACGAACCCCTCCTACAAAATTTATCCGACTGTCTTCAAACTTGGTGTGTTTCATCTTAAGATGTTTAAGATGCAAAGTAATCGAAAGTTTTTTATTTTGTAACACGCTGTTGCCATAGCAATGCATTGTTTGTCAAGTGCTGCTTTTTTTTTATATACACATGAAAACTCATGAAACTTTGCAAACACATCAGACTTGTCATGAACATGAATTTTCAGAGATTTATTGTGCAATTTGCAATAAATAGCGCCCTCTAGACATTTTTATGAAGCATTTCCGATTGTATGATTATGCTAGACCTACAAAAAAGTATTATGTAGCCATTTGCCAAACCAAAGAGGAAGTCCGCTATTTTGATTTTATTTTGGGAATTATACATCATTTTTTGCCTTTTTCATTAAACTTTGCACAGACAAGGCATGGAAAAAACTAACATTTTAAATGGTCCTTGTTCCATGTAACAGTTGTTAAGTGCTGCTTTTTTTTTTTTTTTATACACATGAAAACTCATGAAACTTTGCAAACACATCAGACTTGTCATGAACATGAATTTTTAGAGATTTATTGTGCAATTTGCAATAAATAGCGCCCTCTAGACATTTTTATGAAGCATTTCCGATTGTATGATTATGCTAGACCTACAAAAAAGTATTATGTAGCCATTTGCCAAACCAAAGAGGAAGTCCGCTATTTTGATTTTATTTTGGGAATTATACATCATTTTTGGCCTTTTTCATTAAACTTTGCACAGACAAGGCATGGAAAAAACTAACATTTTAAATGGTCCTTGTTCCATGTAACAGTACCCCAACGTGCCAGTACCCTGACGTGCAAGTAACCCAACGTTGTGCTCAATAGCGCCCTCTATGCATTTTTATGGAGCATTTCCAATTGTATGATTCAAGCGATACACAACTAAAGATGACTTGACCAAGATTTATGAAAAATGGGAGGCATACCTATTAGCTTAAGACCTACAAAAGGTATTCTGTAGCCGTATGCTAAACCGAAAAGGAAGTCCACCATTTTGAATTTATTTTGGGAATTGCACACCATATTTCGCGTTTTGATTAAACTTTGCACACACAAGGCTTGTCAAAAACATTTTAGATGGTCCTTGCCCTATTTGACAGTACCCCAACGTGCCAGTACCCCGACGTGCAAGTACCCCAACGTGGCCCGGGTTGCGAGGGCCCTTTATAGCTGCTCGCAGCTCTAGTTATTATTATTAGGGCCCGAGCAGCGGCGGCGGCGGTGCCGCTGCGAGGCCCTATTGTTTTTGTAGGAATTCTTCTTATTATTAGGGCCCGAGCAGCGGCGGCGGCGGTGCCGCTGCGAGGCCCGGTGCCGCTGCGAGGCCCTATTGTTTTTGTAGGAATTCTTCTTATTATTAGGGCCCGAGCAGCGGCGGCGGCGGTGCCGCTGCGAGGCCCTATTGTTTTTGTAGGAATTCTTCTTATTATTCTTCTTTTTCTTCTCCGCAAACAATCGCATTTTTGAGACACTAAACGTGAACGAAAACTCACCAAACTTTACACGCACATCAGGCCTGGCGAAAAATTTGATATTTTAAAGTCGCCATACATGATAACAGAAAAATGGCTCCTTAGCGCCCCCTACATAGGTTAAACGGATCCCTGTCCCGCTACGATTGTCCGACGGCTATGAAAATTGTGTGGCACCTGTAGCACATCCCAATGAACAAAAACCTCTTTGAAGTGTGTACCCTAAAATAGTCAGAAAGTGAGGTATGAGTATTTAAATGTCCAATTTTTGCCAATTTTTGCACATTTACAGGGGTCATACTTTTGCCCGCTTCTCCTACACGGTTAACCCGATTGACTTCAAACTTGGGATGTACCATCTCAACACCTGGGACAACATCATTGTGAAAAATGAAAAGTTTTTGATATACTATATGACGGTGGCGGCGCATCAAATTTAGAGTTTAAAAATTCTTACTTCACGAAGCATTGCCGGTTGTACGTTTAATCTAGAGCTACGAAAATTGGTACACATATGTAACAAGCTATGACCTACAAAAAACTCTTTTTGAACCATATGCTAAACCTAACAGGAAGTCCACCATTTTGATTTATTTTGGAACGTGTTGCCATTTTTTTGGCCATTTCATTGGGGTCTTATTTTAACGAACTCCTCCTACAGTGTTTATCCGATCATCTTCAAACTTGGTGTGATTCATCTTAAGATGTTGAAGATGAAAAGTTATTGAAAGCTTTGTATTTCGTCGCACACTGTTGTCATGGCATGCACTGTTTTTAAAGGAAAAAAAATATCCTTAAAGAAGCATTCCCATTTGTACGAAGCAGCTTGAGCTACGAAAATTTGTAGACATATGTAACAGCCCAAGATGTACAAAAAAGTCTCTTGGTGCCCTGTGCTAAACCCAACAGGAAGTCCCCCAGGGGCCGGGCATCACATTTTGAGCTAAAAAACTCCTCTTTAACAAAGCATACCCGGCTGTACGTTTCACATAGAGTTACCAAAATTTGTAGAGGTATATAACAGCCCTCGAGGTACAAAAAACTCTTTTTGAACCATATGCTAAACCTAACAGGACGTCCGCCATTTTGATTTACTTTGGAATGTGTTGCCATTTTTTTTGGCCATTTCATAGGGGTCATATTTTAACAAACTCCTCCTACAGAGTTTATCCGATCATCTTCAAACTTGGTGTGATTCATCTTAAGATGTTGAAAATGAAAAGTGATTGAAAGTTTTTTATTTCGTCACACGCTGTTGTCGTGGCATGCACTTTTTGCAAAGGAAAAAAAATCTTATTAATGAAGCATTCCCAGTTGTACGAAGCAGCTAGAGCGACGAAAAATTGTAGACATATGTAAAAGTCCAGGATGTACAAAAAAGTCTCTTGGTGCCATGTGCTTAACCTAACAGGAAGTCCCCCAGGGGCCGGGCATCACATTTTGAGCTAAAAAACTCCTCTTTAACGAAGCATTCCCGGTTGTACGTTTCACCTAGCGCTATGATAATTTGCAGGCATACATAAGAGCCCACGATGTACAAAAAAGTCTCTTGGAACCATGTGCTAAACCAAACAGGAAGTCTGCCATTTTGATTTATGATGGGATTTGTTGCCATTTTTTGTGGCCTTTTTCATGGGTCATATTTTAACGAACCCCTCCTACAAAATTTATCCGACTGTCTTCAAACTTGGTGTGTTTCATCTTAAGATGTTTAAGATGCAAAGTAATCGAAAGTTTTTTATTTTGTAACACGCTGTTGCCATAGCAATTTTTCATTGTTTTTCATTGTTTGTCAAGTGCTGCTTTTTTTTTTTTTTTTATACACATGAAAACTCATGAAACTTTGCAAACACATCAGACTTGTCATGAACATGAATTTTTCAGAGATTTATTGTGCAATTTGCAATAAATAGCGCCCTCTAGACATTTTTATGAAGCATTTCCGATTGTATGATTATGCTAGACCTACAAAAAAGTATTATGTAGCCATTTGCCAAACCAAAGAGGAAGTCCGCTATTTTGATTTTATTTTGGGAATTATACATCATTTTTGGCCTTTTTCATTAAACTTTGCACAGACAAGGCATGGAAAAAACTAACATTTTAAATGGTCCTTGTTCCATGTAACAGTACCCCAACGTGCCAGTACCCTGACGTGCAAGTAACCCAACGTTGTGCTCATTAGCGCCCTCTATGCATTTTTATGGAGCATTTCCAATTGTATGATTCAAGCGATACACAACTAAAGATGACTTGACCTAGATTTGTGAAAACTGGGAGGCATACCTATTAGCTTAAGACCTACAAAAAGTATTCTGTAGCCGTATGCTAAACCTAAAAGGAAGTCCACCATTTTGAATTTATTTTGGGAATTGCACACCATATTTTGTGTTTTGATTCAACTTTGCACACACAAGGCTTGTCAAAAACATTTTAGATGGTCCTTGTCCTATTTGACAGTACCCCAACGTGCCAGTACCCCGACGTGCAAGTACCCCAACGTGGCCCGGGTTGCGAGGGCCCTTTATAGCTGCTCGCAGCTCTAGTTATTCTTATTATTATTCTTCTCCGCAAACAATCGCATTTTTGAGACACTAAACGTGACCGAAAACTCACCAAACTTTACACGCACATCAGGCCTGGCGAAAAATTTGATATTTTAAAGTCGCCATACATGATAACAGAAAAATGGTTCCTTAGCGCCCCCTACATAGGTTAAACGGATCCCTGTCCCGCTACGATTGTCCGACGGCTATGAAAATTGTGTGGCACCTGTAGCACATCCCAATGAACAAAAACCTCTTTGAAGTGTGTACCCTAAAATAGACAGAAAGTGAGGTATGAGTATTTAAATGTCCAATTTTTGCCAATTTTTGCACATTTACAGGGGTCATACTTTTGCCCGCTTCTCCTACACGGTTAACCCGATTGACTTCAAACTTGGGATGTACCATCTCAACACCTGGGACAACATCATTGTGAAAAATGAAAAGTTTTTGATATACTATATGACGGCGGCGGCGCATCAAATTTAGAGTTTAAAAATTCTTACTTCACGAAGCATTGCCGGTTGTACGTTTAATCTAGAGCTACAAAAATTGGTACACATATGTAACAGGCTATGACCTACAAAAAACTATTTTTGAACCATATGCTAAACCTAACAGGAAGTCCACCATTTTGATTTATTTTGGAACGTGTTGCCATTTTTTTGGCCATTTCATTGGGGTCTTATTTTAACGAACTCCTCCTACAGTGTTTATCCGATCATCTTCAAACTTGGTGTGATTCATCTTAAGATGTTGAAGATGAAAAGTTATTGAAAGCTTTGTATTTCGTCGCACGCTGTTGTCATGGCATGCACTGTTTTTAAAGGAAAAAAATATATCCTTCAAGAAGCATTCCCATTTGTACGAAGCAGCTAGAGCTATGAAAATTTGTAGACATATGTAACAGCCCAAGATGTACAAAAAAAAGTCTCTTGGTGCCCTGTGCTAAACCCAACAGGAAGTCCCCCAGGGGCCGGGCATCACATTTTGAGCTAAAAAACTCCTCTTTAACAAAGCATACCCGGCTGTACGTTTCACATAGAGTTACCAACATTTGTAGAGGTGTATAACAGCCCTCGAGGTACAAAAAACTCTTTTTGAACCATATGCTAAACCTAACATGACGTCCGCTATTTTGATTTACTTTGGAATGTGTTGCCATTTTTTTTTGCCATTTCATAGGGGTCATATTTTAACAAACTCCTCCTACAGAGTTTATCCGATCATCTTCAAACTTGGTGTGATTCATCTTAAGATGTTGAAAATGAAAAGTTATTGAAAGTTTTTTATTTCGTCACACGCTGTTGTCGTGGCATGCACTTTTTGCAAAGGAAAAAAAATCCTTCTTAATGAAGCATTCCCAGTTGTACGAAGCAGCTAGAGCGACGAAAAATTGTAGACATATGTAACAGCCCAGGATGTACAAAAAAAGTCTCTTGGTGCCACGTGCTAAACCCAACAGGAAGTCCCCCAGGGGCCGGGCATCACATTTTGAGCTAAAAAACTCCTCTTTAACGAAGCATTCCCGGTTGTACGTTTCACCTAGCGCTATGATAATTTGCAGGCATACATAAGAGCCCGTGATGTACAAAAAAAGTCTCTTGGAACCATGTGCTAAACAAAACAGGAAGTCTGCCATTTTGATTTATGATGGGATTTGTTGCCATTTTTTGTGGCCTTTTTCAGGGGTCATATTTTAACGAACCCCTCCTACAAAATTTATCCGACTGTCTTCAAACTTGGTGTGTTTCATCTTAAGATGTTTAAGATGCAAAGTAATCGAAAGTTTTTTATTTTGTAACACGCTGTTGCCATAGCAATGCATTGTTTGTCAAGTGCTGCTTTTTTTTTTTTTATACACATGAAAACTCATGAAACTTTGCAAACACATCAGACTTGTCATGAACATGAATTTTCAGAGATTTATTGTGCAATTTGCAATAAATAGCGCCCTCTAGACATTTTTATGAAGCATTTCCGATTGTATGATTATGCTAGACCTACAAAAAAGTATTATGTAGCCATTTGCCAAACCAAAGAGGAAGTCCGCTATTTTGATTTTATTTTGGGAAATATACATCATTTTTGGCCTTTTTCATTAAACTTTGCACAGAAAAGGCATGGAAAAAACTAACATTTTAAATGGTCCTTGTTCCATGTAACAGTTGTCAAGTGCTGCTTTTTTTTTTTTTTTTATACACATGAAAACTCATGAAACTTTGCAAACACATCAGACTTGTCATGAACATGAATTTTCAGAGATTTATTGTGCAATTTGCAATAAATAGCGCCCTCTAGGCATTTTTATGAAGCATTTCCGATTGTATGATTATGCTAGACCTACAAAAAAGTATTATGTAGCCATTTGCCAAACCAAAGAGGAAGTCCGCTATTTTGATTTTATTTTGGGAACTATACATCATTTTTGGCCTTTTTCATTAAACTTTGCACAGACAAGGCATGGAAAAAACTAACATTTTAAATGGTCCTTGTTCCATGTAACAGTACCCCAACGTGCCAGTACCCTGACGTGCAAGTAACCCAACGTTGTGCTCAATAGCGCCCTCTATGCATTTTTATGGAGCATTTCCAATTGTATGATTCAAGCGATACACAACTAAAGATGACTTGACCTAGATTTATGAAAACTGGGAGGCATACCTATTAGCTTAAGACCTACAAAAAGTATTCTGTAGCCGTATGCTAAACCTAAAAGGAAGTCCGCCATTTTGAATTTATTTTGGGAATTGCGCACCATATTTTGCGTTTTGATTAAACTTTGCACACACAAGGCTTGTCAAAAACATTTTAGATGGTCCTTGTCCTATTTTACAGTACCCCAACGTGCCAGTACCCCGACGTGCAAGTACCCCAACGTGGCCCGGGTTGCGAGGGCCCTTTATAGCTGCTCGCAGCTCTAGTTCTTCTTCTTCTTTGTTATTATTCTTTTCCGCAAACAACCACATTTTTGAGGCACTAAACATGAACGAAAACTCACCAAACTTTACACGCAGATCGGGTCTGGCGAAAAATTTGATATTTTAAAGTCGCCATACATGATAACAGAAAAATGGCTCTGTAGCGCCACCTACATAGGTTTAACGGATCCCTGTCCCGCTACGATTGTCCTATGGCTACGAAAATTGTGTGGCACCTGTAGCACATCCAGATGAACAAAAACCTCTTTGATATGTGTACCCTAAAATAGACACGAAGTGAGGTATGAGTATTTGAATGTCCAATTTTGGCCCATTTTTGCACATTTACAGGGGTCATACTTTTGCCCGCTTCTCCTACACGGTTAACCCGATTGACTTCAAACTTGGGCTGTACCATCTCAACACCTGGGACAACATCACGGTAAAAAATCTAAAGTTTTTGACATACTATATGACGGTGGCGGGGCATCAAATTTACAGTTTCAAAATTCTTACTTAACGAAGCATTGCCGGTGGTACGTTTAATCTAGAGCTACGAAAATTGGTACACATATGTAACAGACTATGATCTACAAAAAAGCCTGTTGGTGCCATATGCTAAACCTAACAGGAAGTCCGCCAGAGGCGAGGCATCAAATTTTGTGTTTCAAAATTCTAACTTAATGAAGCATTCCCGGCTGTACATTTCACCTAGAGTTACCAATATTTGAAGACATATGTAACAGCCCTCAAGGTACAAAAAACTCTTTTTGAACCATATGCTAAACCGAACAGGAAGTCCGCCATTTTGATTTACTTTGGAACGTGTTGCCATTTTTTGGGCCATTTCATAGGGGTCTTATTTTAACGAACTCCTCCTACAGAGTTTATCCGATCATCTCCAAACTTGGTGTGATTCATCTTAAGATGTTGAAGATGAAAAGTTATTGAAAGCTTTTTATTTTGTCGCACGCTGTTGCCGTGGCATGCACAGTTTGCAAAGGAAAAAATTACTTCTTAATGAAGCATTCCCAGTTGTACGAAGCAGCTAGAGCTACGAAAATTTGGAGACAAATGTAACAGCCCACGATGTACAAAAAAGGCTCTTGGTGCCATGTGCTAAACCCAACAGGAAGTCCCGTAGGGGCCGGGCATCACATTTTGAGCTAAAAAACTCCTCTTTAACGAAGCATTCCCGGTTGTACGTTTCACCTAGCGCTATGATAATTTAGAGGCATACATAAGAGCCCACGATGTACAAAAAAGTCTTTTGGAACCATGTGCTAAACCAAACAGGAAGTCCGCCATTTTGATTTATGATGGGATTTGTAGACTTTTTTTGTGGCCTTTTTTAGGGGTCATATTTTAACTCCTCCTACAAAATTCATCCGACCGTGTTCAAACTTGGTGTGTTTCATCTTAAGATGTTTAAGATGCAAATTTATCGAAAGTTTTTTATTTTGTCGCACGCTGCTGCTATAGCGATGCATTGGTTGCCAAGTAAAGTGCTGCTTTGTTTTTTTTTATCTATACATGTGTGAAAACTCGTGAAACTTTGCACACACATCAGACTTGTCATTAACATGAATTTTTAGAGATTTCTTGTGCAATTTGCAATAAATCGCACCCTCTATACATTTTTTATGGAGCATTTCCGATTGGATGATTCAAGCGCGGAATAACTAAAGATGACTTGACTTGACCTAGATTTGTGAAAACTCAGAGGCATACCTATTATTAGGGCCCGAGCAGCGGCGGCGGCGGTGCCGCTGCGAGGCCCTATTGTTTTTGTAGGAATTCTTCTTATTATTATTAGGGCCCGAGCAGCGACCGCTGCGAGGTCCCTATTGTTCCTGAAGGAATTCTTATTAGGGCCCGAGCAGCGACCGCTGCGAGGTCCCTCTTGTTTTTGTAAGAATTATTATTATTCTTCTTCTTCTTCTTCTCCGTAAACGATCGCATTTTTGAGGGCCTAAACATTTACGAAAACTCACCAAACTTTGCAGTCTCTTCGGGCCCGGCGAAAAATTTGATATTATGTAGTTGTCATAACAACGCGACTCTATAGCGCCACCTAGCGTAGAAAAATAAAAACCAATCCCGGCCCGTTTGAGCTAGAGCTACGAAAATTGGCAGGCACGTGTAGCACTACGAGACGCACAAAAAAGTCTATTGGGACCATGTAGCTAAAATGTACAGGAAGTGAGCTATGAATTTTTTTAATGTCCAATTTTGGCCTATTTTGGCACATTCACTGTGGTCATGCTTTTTCCCCCTATGCAAACATTTTTCATCCCATTGACTTTAAACTTGGCATTTATCATCTCAAGACTTAAGAGAAAAACTAGGCAAAAAATCTTGCGTTTTCGAAATACTATATGACGGGGGCGGGGCATCAAATATTGCCTTTAAAATTTCATTTGTCCAGAAAGAGCAAATGCTGAATAACTCCCATGTACAAGCTCCAAAAAATCTCAAACTTCTCAGGCAACGTAATAGTCACGGCCTGAAAACACCTATATGAAAAAATTCAGTTATACATATAGCGCCACCTAGTGGTTACAATAAATGTCATACTTTACGTTTTTAGCTACTGTGCTGAGCTCGTTGAAGGGATCCAGTTGAAAATTGGTCAGAAAAGCCTTAAGATGTTGATGATGCCCCACACCGAATATTGTAACTTTTCGCCAAAGGGCGTGGCCGCTACGGTGACGCAAATTCTGAAGATTTTTCGTGACAATAAAAGCTGCATGAACTTGACCGAGATGATCCTATCTTCTCAAAATTTCACACATTTGATGAGAGTCCAGCCCTAAATACATCTACGAACTTATATTTCATCTAACGGATAGCGCCACCTAGTGGCAATTTTTTTTCTTACGAATTTTCTTGTACATTTTTCTCCAAACACGTTAACTGGACCAACCTCATATTTGCTCAGATGGGGGTTTCGGCCTTCATGATGTCACAACACGAAGTTTGTGAGTTTTCGCGAATCGCTGTGGGCGTGGCTAAGCACTGTTCGCCAAGAAAACAACGCTAGTTTTGATGGTCTAAACATGCGCAGAAACTCATGAAACTTGGCACACACATCTGGCCTGGCAAAATGAGCAATATTTTATCATGTATTGTCCTATTTTTACAAAAATGACTCAATAGCGCCCCCTAGAAATCTTTAACGAAGCAGCCCCGATTGTACGTTTAAGCAAGATCTACGAAAATTTTTAGGTGTATGAGGGAGTCCAAGACCTACAAAAAAGTCTCTTGGACCCATGTGCTAAAATGAACAGGAAGTGAGCTATGAATTTTTGAATGTCCCATTTTTGACGATTTTTGCACATTTTCAGGGGGCATACTTTTGCCCACTTCTCCTACACATTTCATCCGACTGACTTTAGACTTGACCTGGACCATGTCAAGACCTGAGCCAACTACAGGCAGAAAAATCTTGACTTTTGGAAATACTATATGATGAGGGCGGGGCATCAAATTTTGTGTTTCGCACTGAAAAAGGATATGCTTAATAACTCCCCGGTACATGCTCCAAAAAATCCCAAACTTGACATGTATGTTTATAGTCAAAGCCTGAAGGTATCTCTATGACAAAATTCAGTTATATATGCAGCGCCACCTAGCCCTTCAGGCGTGAAAAAAAAATACCCCACATACGGTATTTTGTACAAAAAATGTCAACTCATTCTAAGTGTGATAACTCCCATGTTCAAGCTCCAAAAAATCTCAAACTTCTCAGGCAACGTAATAGTCACGGCCTGAAAGCATCTATATGATAAAATTCAGTTATACATATAGCGCCACCTAGTGGTAACAATAAATGTCATACTTTACGTTTTTAGCTACTGTGCCGAGCTCGTTGAAGGGATCCAGTTGAAAATTGGTCAGAAAAGCCAAGATGTTGATCATTCCCCACACCGAATATTGTAACTTTTCGCCAAAGGGCGTGGCCGCTACGGTGACGCAAAGTCCGAAAATTTTTCATGACAATCAAAGCTGCATGAACTTGACCGAGATGATCCTATCTTCTCAAAATTTCACACATTTGATGAGAGTCCAGCCCTTAAGACATCTACGAACTTATATTTCATCTTACTGATAGCGCCACCTAGTGGCAATTTTTTTTCTTACGAATTTTCTTGTACATTTTTCTCCAAACACGTTAACTGGACCAACCTCATATTTGCTCAGATGAGGGTTTCGGCCTTCATGATGTCACAACACGAAGTTTGTGAGTTTTCGCGAATCGCTGTGTGCGTGGCTAAGCACTGTTCGCCAAGAAAACAACGCCAGTTTTGAGGGTCTAAACATGCGCAGAAACTCATGAAACTTGGCACACACATCTGGCCTGGTAAAATGAACAATGTTTTATTGTTGATTGTACTATTTTTACAAAAATGACTCAATAGCGCCCCCTAGAAATTTTTAACGAAGCAGCCCCGATTCTACGTTTAAGCAAGATCTACGAAAATTTTTACGTGTATGAGGGAGCCAAAGACCTACAAAAAAGTCTCTTGGACCCATATGCTAAAATGAACAGGAAGTGAGGTACGAATTTTTGAATGTCCCATTTTTGACGATTTTTGCACATTTTCAGGGGGCATACTTTTGCCCACTTCTCCTACATGTTTTATCCGACTGACTTATGACTTGACCTGGACCATGTCAAGACCTGAGCCAACAACAGACGGAAAAATCTTGACTTTTGGAAATACTATATGATGAGCGCGGGGCATCAAAATTTGTGTTTCGCACTGAAAAAGGATATGCTTAATAACTCCCCGATACATGCTCCAAAAAATCCCAAACTTGACATGTATGTTTATCGTCAAGGCCTGAAGGTATCTCTATGACAACATTCAGTTATATATGCAGCGCCACCTCGCCCTTGAGGCAAAACAAAAAAATACCCCACATACGGTATTTTGTACAAAAAATGTAAACTCATTCTAAGTGTGATAACTAAGTCATTTATGAATATTCTTTTACTTTCCACCACTCAAAATGTTCACTGGCATTAGACTTATCCAAACATGTACTTTTTTATTTATTTTTGATAGCCTCTAATGGACATTAAAAGCAATATCGTGAATGAAGGATATGCTTAATAACTCCACGGTACATGCTCCAAAAAAATCCCACACTTGACATGTATGTTTAGAGTCAAGGCTTGAAGGTATCCCTATGACAACATTCCATTATATATACAGCGCCACCTAGCCCTAGAGGCATAAAAAAAAATACACCAACTTAACGGTATTTTTACAAAAAAAAAAAAAATCCACATGTCAAGGTTTATCATGCCATTTTCAAAGAAATTCTGCTTCCAATGTGCCGTACCTAAACTTGCCAGTACCCCAACGTGCCAGTACCCCAACGTGCAAGTACCCCAACGTGCAAGTACCCCAACGTGGCCCGGGCTGCGAGGGCCCTTTATAGCTGCTCGCAGCTCTAGTTATTATTATTCTTCTTCTTCTTCTTCTTCTTTTTCTTTGTTATTATTCTTTTCCGCAAACAACCACATTTTTGAGGCACTAAACATGAACGAAAACTCACCAAACTTTACACGCAGATCGGGTCTGGCGAAAAATTTGATATTTTAAAGTCGCCATACATGATAACAGAAAAATGGCTCTGTAGCGCCACCTACATAGGTTTAACGGATCCCTGTCCCGCTACGATTGTCCTATGGCTACGAAAATTGTGTGGCACCTGTAGCACATCCAGATGAACAAAAACCTCTTTGACATGTGTACCCTAAAATAGACAGGAAGTGAGGTATGAGTATTTGAATGTCCAATTTTGGCCCATTTTTGCACATTTACAGGGGTCATACTTTTGCCCGCTTCTCCTACACGGTTAACCCGATTGACTTCAAACTTGGGCTGTACCATCTCAACACCTGGGACAACATCATGGTAAAAAATCTAAAGTTTTTGACATACTATATGACGGTGGCGGGGCATCAAATTTACAGTTTCAAAATTCTTACTTAACGAAGCATTGCCGGTGGTACGTTTAATCTAGAGCTACGAAAATTGGTACACATATGTAACAGACTATGATCTACAAAAAAGCCTGTTGGTGCCATATGCTAAACCTAACAGGAAGTCCGCCAGAGGCGAGGCATCAAATTTTGTGTTTCAAAATTCTAACCTAATGAAGCATTCCCGGCTGTACATTTCACCTAGAGTTACCAATATTTGAAGACATATGTAACAGCCCTCAAGGTACAAAAAACTCTTTTTGAACCATATGCTAAACCGAACAGGAAGTCCGCCATTTTGATTTACTTTGGAACGTGTTGCCATTTTTTGGGCCATTTCATAGGGGTCTTATTTTAACGAACTCCTCCTACAGAGTTTATCCGATCATCTCCAAACTTGGTGTGATTCATCTTAAGATGTTGAAGATGAAAAGTTATTGAAAGCTTTTTATTTTGTCGCACGCTGTTGCCGTGGCATGCACAGTTTGCAAAGGAAAAAATTCCTTCTTAATGAAGCATTCCCAGTTGTACGAAGCAGCTAGAGCTACGAAAATTTGGAGACAAATGTAACAGCCCACGATGTACAAAAAAGTCTCTTGGTGCCATGTGCTAAACCCAACAGGAAGTCCCGTAGTGGCCGGGCATCACATTTTGAGCTAAAAAACTCCTCTTTAACGAAGCATTCCCGGTTGTACGTTTCACCTAGCGCTATGATAATTTAGAGGCATACATAAGAGCCCACGATGTACAAAAAAGTCTCTTGGAACCATGTGCTAAACCAAACAGGAAGTCCGCCATTTTGATTTATGATGGGATTTGTAGCCTTTTTTTGTGGCCTTTTTTAGGGGTCATATTTTAACTCCTCCTACAAAATTCATCCGACCGTGTTCAAACTTGGTGTGTTTCATCTTAAGATGTTTAAGATGCAAATTTATCGAAAGTTTTTTATTTTGTCGCACGCTGCTGCTATAGCGATGCATTGGTTGCCAAGTAAAGTGCTGCTTTGTTTTTTTTTATCTATACATGTGTGAAAACTCGTGAAACTTTGCACACACATCAGACTTGTCATTAACATGAATTTTTAGAGATTTCTTGTGCAATTTGCAATAAATCGCACCCTCTATACATTTTTTATGGAGCATTTCCGATTGGATGATTCAAGCGCGAAATAACTAAAGATGACTTGACTTGACCTAGATTTGTGAAAACTCAGAGGCATACCTATTATATTATTATTATTTTTTGTACCTTACAAGATTATCTCTTGTGCCACATTAAACCCCTTTGCAGGCCTGAGCCAAACCACGGTCCATACATTTGATACCACTGCTTTATTTCAATGGTCAAGTACTTCATAACCACACCTACTTATGCTTGTCCTTGCATATATAGTAGACAACAAAGAGCTCTTTCAACAAAAGACATTTCCATCTACAAAGTCATACAAGGTAAGCACTCTATAAATTCTGCAATCACTACACTTCTATTCCTAAATTATCACTTCAAATACCAACAATGGTTAATACAGCTACAAATTTCTTGTATGTTTATGAAGTATGATACTGTATTTATTTCTACTCCTTTGCTTTTCTACAGAACATGAACAAATCACCAAGCAAATTCTCTTTTGATAAAGACCCTCTAATCATCTCCATACGCAAAGATTGCCAACTTTTTTCCGTAAGTATACAATACATAAACTAAACAGGACAACTTTCTCAATCATATACAGTATGCCATACATATATGTATTAAGTTCTCATTTATTAACAGGTTTGTTAAAGGCACCTTTAGTGTGTTTTTCTGTTTGTAATGTTTCTCCACGAGCACGTCTAGCCATTGATATCATGTAGAACACATATGCTAACCTTTTAGAGACAATTGAAGCTTACTTGCACAGTAGCCACTATCTTAACCACTTAATTCACATGTCTACTCGACAACTTATTACATGTAGTGAAATGGTACTTTGTGCGTCTTATGCTTTTTTCTGAACACTGCTTTTCAACTCTTTCCTTAAAACCAATACATGCGGTACTGTTATACTGTATAAATATATATGTCCGTGTGTATATATTTGTATATTCTTTCAAATAAACTCGTTTTGACACACACAGCCATTGAGTAACATGCAACACGACCACAACGTTTTGCACCAACACGTTACACTTACATAACCATTTATGTACCTGTCGTATCCTTACTTTTATTCATCATTTCATCACACAATCCTAAAACATTGCTTTTTGACCCAGAGGATTCAACTATACCATTTTTGCGTGTCTTATTACTTACTAGCTATATTATTTATTAACGGGCAAAAACTATGAATATAAGATCACCGTCAAATATTACGTCTGTAATATCCATATACAGTGCATTACATAATATGCATTTGTATTAAGACACTACCATGCTAAAAATATGCACACGACTGTTCTGTAAACTACACCTAAGACAACCAAACTTCACAGATCTAACATGATTCTTCATTCTTTTTTGTTCTACAGATGTATCAAATGCTGCCACACAGACAGAAGAAGCCACTGAGGACATGCACGAAGACGATGATCACAATATAACAGGACAGGTTAACCCCCCTGAAGTTTTAGCCCGCAGGTCAAAGCGTCCTAGGACTAATTCATCCATGGAGGTTACATTATCCTAAGACAGACTATGTGCTAACCCAAACTCTTTGACCCCAAGGGATTCATCTGTCCCAGAAAACTTTTACACTAAAGAGTTTATCTGTCCTAGGGCGCTGTTAACCCCAGGTTAAAGTGTTATTTAATCTGTCCTGTTACAACAGCTATACATAAACAGCTGCATTCCTCTCCTGTTCCATCTCTCGCACTTCTTTCATCTCTTTTTCTCCTCTACTTATACCTATGCTTGCTCATGTGCTTTTTTCCCCTTTAGATGATGTCATTGGTTAGCCTGCTTCAAAGCTACATTTTTTCTTGAATAACTGTCACACATTTACTGTTTGCTGGACCCTACAAAACTGTCACAATACTTCACTATGTCATGAATACATATGTGTTGCACAGCGACACCACATTAAGAGTCATCAAAAAGCTTTTTATTTGATCACACACCATCTCTGTGCCATGCAATGTTTTCAAATGAACAGATGCTGGTTTTGAATATCAAACGAGCGACTTTTCATGAAACTTTGCACACACATCAGAAAGTCCACACTTTTGAATTTATTTTGGGAATTGTGCATCATTTTTGGCCTTTTACTGCACCTTTTTACACACAAGGCACGGCAAATGCATTTCTATTTTCCATGGTCCTTATCTATTTAACAGTACCCCAACGTGCAAGTCCCCCGACTTGCATATACCCCAACGTGGCCCGGGTTGCGAGGGCCCTTTATAGCTGCTCGCAGCTCTAGTTATTCTTATTATTATTCTTCTCCGCAAACAATCGCATTTTTGAGACACTAAACGTGACCGAAAACTCACCAAACTTTACACGCACATCAGGCCTGGCGAAAAATTTGATATTTTAAAGTCGCCATACATGATAACAGAAAAATGGCTCCTTAGCGCCCCCTACATAGGTTAAACGGATCCCTGTCCTGCTACGATTGTCCGACGGCTATGAAAATTGTGTGGCACCTGTAGCACATCCCAATGAACAAAAACCTCTTTGAAGTGTGTCCCCTAAAATAGACAGAAAGTGAGGTATGAGTATTTAAATGTCCAATTTTGGCCCAGTTTTGCATATTTACAGGGGTCATACTTTTGCCCGCTTCTCCTACACGGTTAACCCGATTGACTTCAAACTTGGGATGTACCATCTCAACACCTGGGACAACATCATTGTGAAAAATGAAAAGTTTTTGATATACTATATGACGGCGGTGGCGCATCAAATTTAGAGTTTAAAAATTCTTACTTCACGAAGCATTGCCGGTTGTACGTTTAATCTAGAGCTACGAAAATTGGTACACATATGTAACAGGCTATGACCTACAAAAAACTCTTTTTGAACCATATGCTAAACCTAACAGGAAGTCCACCATTTTGATTTATTTTGGAACGTGTTGCCATTTTTTTGGCCATTTCATTGGGGTCTTATTTTAACGAACTCCTCCTACAGTGTTTATCCGATCATCTTCAAACTTGGTGTGAATTCATCTTAAGATGTTGAAGATGGAAAGTTATTGAAAGCTTTGTAGTTCGTCACACGCTGTTGTCATGGCATGCACTGTTTGCAAAGGAAAAAAAATATCCTTAAAGAAGCATTCCCATTTATACGAAGCAGCGAGAGCTACGAAAATTTGTAGACATATGTAACAGCCCAAGATGTACAAAAAAGTCTCTTGGTGCCCTGTGCTAAACCCAACAGGAAGTCCCCCAGGGGCCGGGCATCACATTTTGAGCTAAAAAACTCCTCTTTAACAAAGCATACCCGGCTGTACGTTTCACCTAGAGTTACCAAAATTTGTAGAGGTATATAACAGCCCTCGAGGTACAAAAAACTCTTTTTGAACCATATGCTAAACCTAACAGGACGTCCGCCATTTTGATTTACTTTGGAATGTGTTGCCATTTTTTGGGCCATTTCATAGGGGTCATATTTTAACGAACTCCTCCTACAGAGTTTATCCGATCATCTTCAAACTTGGTGTGACTCATCTTAAGATGTTGAGGATGAAAAGTTATTGAAAGCTCTTTATTTCGTCGCACGCTGTTGTCGTGGCATGCACTTTTTGCAAAGGAAAAAAATCCTTCTTAATGAAGCATTCCCAGTTGTACGAAGTAGCTAGAGCTACAAAAATTTGTAGACATATGTAACAGCCCACAATGTACAAAAAAGTCTCTTCGTGCCATGTGCTAAACCCAACAGGAAGTCCCCCAGGGGCCGGCATCACATTTTGAGCTAGAAAACTCCTCTTTAACGAAGCATTCCCGGTTATACGTTTCACCTAGCGCGATGATAATTTGCAGGCATACATAAGAGCCCACGATGTACAAAAAAGTCTCTTGGAACCATGTGCTAAACCAAACAGGAAGTCTGCCATTTTGATTTACGATGGGATTTGTTGCCATTTTTTGTGGCCTTTTTCAGGGGTCATATTTTAACGAACTCCTCGTACAAAGTTCATCCGACCGTCTTCAAACTTGGTGTGTTTCATCTTAAGATGTTTAAGATGCAAAGTTATCGAAAGTTTTTTATTTTGTCGCACGCTGCTGCTATAGCGATGCATTGTTTGCCAAGTAAAGTGCTGCTTTGTTTTTTTATCTATACATGTCTGAAAACTCATGAAACTTTGCAAACACATCAGACTTGTCATGAACATGAATTTTTAGAGATTTATTGTGCAATTTGCAATAAATAGCGCCCTCTAGACATTTTTATGAAGTATTTCCGATTGTATGATTCTGCTAGATTTGTGAAAATTAGGACAGACCCCTATCAGCCTAATACCTACAAAAAAGTATTATGTAGCCATTTGCCAAACCAAAGAGGAAGTCCGCTATTTTGATTTTATTTTGGGAATTATACATCATTTTTGGCCTCTTTCATAGAACTTTGCACAGACAAGGCATGGGAAAAACTAACATTTTAAATGGTCCTTGTTCCATGTAACAGTACCCCAACGTGCCAGTACCCTGACGTGCAAGTAACCCAACGTTGTGCTCAATAGCGCCCTCTATGCATTTTTATGGAGCATTTCCAATTGTATGATTCAAGCGATACACAACTAAAGATGACTTGACCTAGATTTTTGAAAACTGGGAGGCATACCTATTAGCTTAAGACCTACAAAAAGTATTCTGTAGCCGTATGCTAAACCTAAAAGGAAGTCCGCCATTTTGAATTTATTTTGGGAATTGCACACCATCTTTGGCCTTTTGCACTCACAAAGCTTGTCAAAAACATTTTAGATGGTCCTTGTCCGATTTGACAGTACCCCAACGTGCCAGTACCCCGACGTGCAAGTACCCCAACGTGGCCCAGGTTGCGAGGGCCCTTTATAGCTGCTCGCAGCTCTAGTATTATTATTATTTTTTGTACCTTACAAGATTATCTCTTGTGCCACATTAAACCCCTTTGCAGGCCTGAGCCAAACCACGGTCCATACATTTGATACCACTGCTTTATTTCAATGGTCAAGTACTTCATAACCACACCTACTTATGCTTGTCCTTGCATATATAGTAGACAACAAAGAGCTCTTTCAACAAAAGACATTTCCATCTACAAAGTCATACAAGGTAAGCACTCTATAAATTCTGCAATCACTACACTTCTATTCCTAAATTATCACTTCAAATACCAACAATGGTTAATACAGCTACAAATTTCTTGTATGTTTATGAAGTATGATACTGTATTTATTTCTACTCCTTTGCTTTTCTACAGAACATGAACAAATCAACAAGCAAATTCTCTTTTGATAAAGACCCTCTAATCAACTCCATACGCAAAGATTGCCACCTTTTTTCCGTAAGTATACAATACATAAACTAAACAGGACAACTTTCTCAATCATATACAGTATGCCATACATATATGTATTAAGTTCTCATTTATTAACAGGTTTGTTAAAGGCACCTTTAGTGTGTTTTTCTGTTTGTAATGTTTCTCCACGAGCACGTCTAGCCATTGATATCATGTAGAACACATATGCTAACCTTTTAGAGACAATTGAAGCTTACTTGCACAGTAGCCACTATCTTAACCACTTAATTCACATGTCTACTTGACAACTTATTACATGTAGTGAAATGGTACTTTGTGCGTCTTATGCTTTTTTCTGAACACTGCTTTTCAACTCTTTCCTTAAAACCAATACATGCGGCACTGTTATACTGTATAAATATATATGTCCGTGTGTATATATAACCATTTATGTACCTGTCGTATCCTTACTTTTATTCATCATTTCATCACACAATCCTAAAACATTGCTTTTTGACCCAGAGGATTCAACTATACCATTTTTGCGTGTCTTATTACTTACT
Source organism: Festucalex cinctus (assembly GCF_051991245.1). Classification (NCBI taxonomy): domain Eukaryota; kingdom Metazoa; phylum Chordata; class Actinopteri; order Syngnathiformes; family Syngnathidae; genus Festucalex; species Festucalex cinctus. The sequence goes on from NC_135411.1 coordinate 29,078,937, forward strand.
AGCTATATTATTTATTAACGGGCAAAAACTATGAATATAAGATCACCGTCAAATATTACGTCTGTAATATCCATATACAGTGCATTACATAATATGCATTTGTATTAAGACACTACCATGCTAAAAATATGCACACGACTGTTCTGTAAACTACACCTAAGACAACCAAACTTCACAGATCTAACATGATTCTTCATTCTTTTTTGTTCTACAGATGTATCAAATGCTGCCACACAGACAGAAGAAGCCACTGAGGACATGCACGAAGACGATGATCACAATATAACAGGACAGGTTAACCCCCCTGAAGTTTTAGCCCGCAGGTCAAAGCGTCCTAGGACTAATTCATCCATGGAGGTTACATTATCCTAAGACAGACTATGTGCTAACCCAAACTCTTTGACCCCAAGGGATTCATCTGTCCCAGAAAACTTTTACACTAAAGAGTTTGTCTGTCCTAGGGCGCTGTTAACCCCAGGTTAAAGTGTTATTTAATCTGTCCTGTTACAACAGCTATACATAAACAGCTGCATTCCTCTCCTGTTCCATCTCTCGCACTTCTTTCATCTCTTTTTCTCCTCTACTTATACCTATGCTTGCTCATGTGCTTTTTTCCCCTTTAGATGATGTCATTGGTTAGCCTGCTTCAAAGCTACATTTTTTCTTGAATAACTGTCACACATTTACTGTTTGCTGGACCCTACAAAACTGTCACAATACTTCACTATGTCATGAATACATATGTGTTGCACAGCGACACCACATTAAGAGTCATCAAAAAGCTTTTTATTTGATCACACACCATCTCTGTGCCATGCAATGTTTTCAAATAAACAGATGCTGGTTTTGAATATCAAACGAGCGACTTTTCATGAAACTTTGCACACACATCAGAAAGTCCACACTTTTGAATTTATTTTGGGAATTGTGCATCATTTTTGGCCTTTTACTGCACCTTTTTACACACAAGGCACGGCAAATGCATTTCTATTTTCCATGGTCCTTGTCTATTTAACAGTACCCCAACGTGCAAGTCCCCCGACTTGCATATACCCCAACGTGGCCCGGGTTGCGAGGGCCCTTTATAGCTGCTCGCAGCTCTAGTTAGGGCCCGAGCAGCGGCGGCGGCGGTGCCGCTGCGAGGCCCTATTGTTTTTGTAGGAATTCTTCTTATTATTCTTCTTTTTCTTCTCCGCAAACAATCGCATTTTTGAGACACTAAACGTGAACGAAAACTCACCAAACTTTACACGCACATCAGGCCTGGCGAAAAATTTGATATTTTAAAGTCGCCATACAAGATAACAGAAAAATGGCTCCTTAGCGCCCCCTACATAGGTTAAACGGATCCCTGTCCCGCTACGATTGTCCGACGGCTATGAAAATTGTGTGGCACCTGTAGCACATCCCAATGAACAAAAACCTCTTTGAAGTGTGTACCCTAAAATAGATAGAAAGTGAGGTATGAGTATTTAAATGTCCAATTTTTGCCAATTTTTGCACATTTACAGGGGTCATACTTTTGCCCGCTTCTCCTACACGGTTAACCCGATTGACTTCAAACCTGGGATGTACCATCTCAACACCTGGGACAACATCATTGTGAAAAATGAAAAATTTTTGATATACTATATGACGGCGGCGGCGCATCAAATTTAGAGTTTAAAAATTCTTACTTCACGAAGCATTGCCGGTTGTACGTTCAATCTAGAGCTACGAAAATTGGTACACATATGTAACAGGCTATGACCTACAAAAAACTCTTTTTGAACCATATGCTAAACCTAACAGGAAGTCCACCATTTTGATTTATTTTGGAACGTGTTGCCATTTTTTGGGCCATTTCATTGGGGTCTTATTTTAACGAACTCCTCCTACAGTGTTTATCCGATCATCTTCAAACTTGGTGTGATTCATCTTAAGATGTTGAAGATGAAAAGTTATTGAAAGCTTTGTATTTCGTCGCACACTGTTGTCATGGCATGCACTGTTTTTAAAGGAAAAAAAATATCCTTAAAGAAGCATTCCCATTTGTACGAAGCAGCTAGAGCTACGAAAATTTGTAGACATATGTAACAGCCCAAGATGTACAAAAAAGTCTCTTGGTGCCCTGTGCTAAACCCAACAGGAAGTCCCCCAGGCGCCGGGCATCACATTTTGAGCTAAAAAACTCCTCTTTAACAAAGCATACCCGGCTGTACGTTTCACCTAGAGTTACCAAAATTTGTAGAGGTATATAACAGCCCTCGAGGTACAAAAAACTCTTTTTGAACCATATGCTAAACCTAACAGGACGTCCGCCATTTTGATTTACTTTGGGATGTGTTGCCATTTTTTTTGGCCATTTCATAGGGGTCATATTTTAACAAACTCCTCCTACAGAGTTTATCCGATCATCTTCAAACTTGGTGTGATTCATCTTAAGATGTTGAAAATGAAAAGTTATTGAAAGTTTTTTATTTCGTCACACGCTGTTGTCGTGGCATGCACTTTTTGCAAAGAAAAAAAAATCTTATTAATGAAGCATTCCCAGTTGTACGAAGCAGCTAGAGCGACGAAAAATTGTAGACATATGTAACAGTCCAGGATGTACAAAAAAGTCTCTTGGTGCCATGTGATTAACCTAACAGGAAGTCCCCCAGGGGCCGGGCATCACATTTTGAGCTAAAAAACTCCTCTTTAACGAAGCATTCCCGGTTGTACGTTTCACCTAGCGCTATGATAATTTGCAGGCATACATAAGAGCCCATGATGTACAAAAAAAGTCTCTTGGAACCATGTGCTAAACCAAACAGGAAGTCTGCCATTTTGATTTATGATGGGATTTGTTGCCATTTTTTGTGGCCTTTTTCAGGGGTCATGTTTTAATGAACCCCTCCTACAAAATTTATCCGACTGTCTTCAAACTTGGTGTGTTTCATCTTAAGATGTTTAAGATGCAAAGTAATCGAAAGTTTTTTATTTTGTAACACGCTGTTGCCATAGCAATGCATTGTTTGTCAAGTGCTGCTTTTTTTTTTATACACATGAAAACTCATGAAACTTTGCAAACACATCAGACTTGTCATGAACATGAATTTTCAGAGATTTATTGTGCAATTTGCAATAAATAGCGCCCTCTAGACATTTTTATGAAGCATTTCCGATTGTATGATTATGCTAGATTTTTAAAAATTAGGACAGAACCCTATCAGCCTAAGACCTACAAAAAAGTATTATGTAGCCATTTGCCAAACCAAAGAGGAAGTCCGCTATTTTGATTTTATTTTGGGAATTATACATCATTTTTGGCCTTTTTCATTAAACTTTGCACAGACAAGGCATGGAAAAAACTAACATTTTAAATGGTCCTTGTTCCATGTAACAGTTGTCAAGTGCTGCTTTTTTTTTTTTTTTTATACACATGAAAACTCATGAAACTTTGCAAACACATCAGACTTGTCATGAACATGAATTTTTAGAGATTTATTGTGCAATTTGCAATAAATAGCGCCCTCTAGACATTTTTATGAAGCATTTCCGATTGTATGATTATGCTAGACCTACAAAAAAGTATTATGTAGCCATTTGCCAAACCAAAGAGGAAGTCCGCTATTTTGATTTTATTTTGGGAATTATACATCATTTTTGGCCTTTTTCATTAAACTTTGCACAGACAAGGCATGGAAAAAACTAACATTTTAAATGGTCCTTGTTCCATGTAACAGTACCCCAACGTGCCAGTACCCTGACGTGCAAGTAACCCAACGTTGTGCTCAATAGCGCCCTCTATGCATTTTTATGGAGCATTTCCAATTGTATGATTCAAGCGATACACAACTAAAGATGACTTGACCAAGATTTATGAAAACTGGGAGGCATACCTATTAGCTTAAGACCTACAAAAGGTATTCTGTAGCCGTATGCTAAACCTAAAAGGAAGTCCACCATTTTGAATTTATTTTGGGAATTGCACACCATATTTTGCGTTTTGATTAAACTTTGCACACACAAGGCTTCTCAAAAACATTTTAGATGGTCCTTGTCCTATTTGACAGTACCCCAACGTGCCAGTACCCCGACGTGCAAGTACCCCAACGTGGCCCGGGTTGCGAGGGCCCTTTATAGCTGCTCGCAGCTCTAGTTATTATTCTTCTTCTTCTTTTTCTTTGTTATTATTCTTTTCCGCAAACAACCACATTTTTGAGGCACTAAACATGAACGAAAACTCACCAAACTTTACACGGAGATCGGGCCTGGCGAAAAATTTGATATTTTAAAGTCGCCATACATGATAACAGAAAAATGGCTCTGTAGCGCCACCTACATAGGTTTAACGGATCCCTGTCCCGCTACGATTGTCCTATGGCTACGAAAATTGTGTGGCACCTGTAGCACATCCAGATGAACAAAAACCTCTTTGATATGTGTACCCTAAAATAGACAGGAAGTGAGGTATGAGTATTTGAATGTCCAATTTTGGCCCATTTTTGCACATTTACAGGGGTCATACTTTTGCCCGCTTCTCCTACACGGTTAACCCGATTGACTTCAAACTTGGGCTGTACCATCTCAACACCTGGGACAACATCATGGTAAAAAATCTAAAGTTTTTGACATACTATATGACGGTGGCGGGGCATCAAATTTACAGTTTCAAAATTCTTACTTAACAAAGCATTGCCGTGGTACGTTTAATTGAGAGCCACGAAAATTGGTACACATATGTAACAGACTATGATCTACAAAAAACTCTTTTTGAACCATATGCTAAACCTAACAGGAAGTCCGCCAGAGGCGAGGCATCAAATTTTGTGTTTCAAAATTCTTATTTAATGAAGCATTCCCGGCTGTACATTTCACCTAGAGTTACCAACATTTGAAGACATATGTAACAGCCCTCAAGGTACAAAAAACTATTTTTGAACCATATGCTAAACCGAACAGGAAGTCCGCCATTTTGATTTACTTTGGAACGTGTTGCCATTTTTTGGGCCATTTCATAGGGGTCTTATTTTAACGAACTCCTCCTACAGAGTTTATCCGATCATCTCCAAACTTGGTGTGATTCATCTTAAAATGTTGAAGATGAAAAGTTATTGAAAGCTTTTTATTTCGTCGCACGCTGTTGCCGTGGCATGCACAGTTTGCAAAGGAAAAAATTCCCTCTTAATGAAGCATTCACAGTTGTACGAAGCAGCTCGAGCTACGAAAATTTGGAGACAAATTTAACAGCCCACAATGTACAAAAAAGTCTCTTGGTGCCATGTGCTAAACCCAACAGGAAGTCCCGTAAGGGCCGGTCATCACATTTTGAGGTAAAAAACTCCTCTTTAACGAAGCATTCCCGGTTGTACGTTTCACCTAGCGCTATGATAATTTAGAGGCATACATAAGAGCCCACGATGTACAAAATAGTCTCTTGGAACCATCTTCCAAAACAAACAGGAAGTCCGCCATTTTGATTTACGTTGGGATTTGTAGCCATTTTTTGTGGCCTTTTTTAGGGGTCATATTTTAACGAACTCCTCCTACAAAATTTATCTGACTGTCTTCAAACTTGGTGTGCTTCATCTTAAGATGTTTAAGATACAAAGTTATCGAAAGTTATTTATTTTGTTCCACGCCGTTTCATGGCGATGCATTGTTTGCCAAGTAAAATGCTGCTTTTTTTTTTTTGGGTCTAAACATGTGCAAAAACTCATGAAACTTTACACACACATCAGGCTTGTCATAAGCATGAATATTTTAGAGATTTCTTATTAAATTTGCAATAAATGCTTCAATAGCGCCCTCTAGACATTTTTATGAAGTCTTTCCGATTATATGATTCAGCTAGATGTGTGAATATTGGCAGGCATGCCTAATATATTCAAAAAGTATTCTATATAGCCATGTGCCAATCCATTTTGATTTTATTTTGTTAATTGTGCATCATTTTTGGCCTTTCCATGAAACTTTACAAACACAAAGCATGGCAAAAACGTTTAAAATTTAGATGGTTTCCTATTTGACAGTACCCCAACATGCCAGTACCCCGACGTGCAAATACCCCAACGTGGCCCGGGTTGCGAGGGCCCTTTATAGCTGCTCGCAGCTCTAGTTATTCTTCTTCTTTTTATTTGTTATTATTCTTTTCCGCAAACAATCACATTTTTGAGACACTAAACGTGAACGAAAACTCACCAAACTTTACACACACGTCAGGCCTGGCGAAAAATTTGATATTTTAAAGTCGCCATAGGTGATAACAGAAAAATGGCTCCATAGCGCCACCTACATAGGTTAAACAGATCCCTGGCCCGCTACGATTGTCCGACGGCTATGAAAATTGTGTGGCACCTGTAGCACATCCAGATGAACAAAAACCTCTTTGATGTGTGTACCCTAAAATAGACAGGAAGTGAGATATGAGTATTTAAATGTCCAATTTTGGCCAATTTTTGCACATTTACAGGGGTCATACTTTTGCCTGCTTCTCCTACACGGTTAATCCAATTGACTTCAAACTTGGGATGTACCATCTCAAGACCTGGGACAACACCATGGTAAAAAAATCTAAAGTTTTCGACATACTATATGACGGCGGTGGGGCATCAAATTTAGAGTTTCAAAACTCTTACTAAACGTAGTATTGCCGGTTGTATGTTTAACCTAGAGCTACGAAAATTGGTACACATATGTAACAGACTATGACCTACAAAAAAGTCTGTTGGTGCCATATGCTAAACCCAACAGGAAGTCCGCCAGAGGCGGGGCATCAAATTTGGAGTTTCAAAATTCTTACTTAATGAAGCATTCCCGGCTGTACGTTTCACCTAGAGTTACCAAAATTTAAAGACATATGTAACAGCCCTCAAGGTACAAAAAACTCTTTTTGAACCATATGCTAAACCTAACAGAAAGTCCACCATTTTGATTTACTTTGGAACGTGTTCCCATTTTTTTGGCCATTTCATAGGGGTCCTATTTTAACGAACTCCTCTTACAGAGTTTATCCGATCATCTTCAAACTTGGTGTGATTCATCTTAAGATGTTGAAGATGAAAAGTTATTGAAAGCTTTTTATTTCGCTGCACGCTGTTGTCGTGGCATGCACTTGTTTGCAAAGGAAAAAAATTCTTCTTAATGAAGAATTCTCAGTTGTACGAAGCAGCTAGAGCTACGAAAATTTGTAGACATATGTAACAGCCCACGATGTACAAAAAAAGTCTCTTGCTGCTTTGTGCTAAACCCAACAGGAAGTCCCGCAAGGGCCGGGCATCACTTTTTGAGCTAAAAAAACTCCTCTTTAACGAAGCATTCCCGGTTGTACCTTTCACCTAGCGCTATGATAATTTGGAGGCATACATAAGAGCCCACGATGTACAAAAAAGTCTTTTAGAACCATATGCTAAGCCAAACAGGAAGTCCGGCATTTTGATTTACTTTGCTATTTGTAGCCATTTTTTGGGGGCCTTTTATAGGCCTCATATTTTCTACAAAACTTATCAGATTGTCTTCATTCTTTGGCATGTTTCATCTGAAGTATTGCCGGTTATACGTTTAATCTAGAGCTACGAAAATTGGTACACATATGTAACAGACTATGATCTACAAAAAAGCCTGTTGGTGCCATATGCTAAACCTAACAGGAAGTCCGCCAGAGGCAGGGCATCAAATTTTGCATTTCAAAATTTTTACTTAATGAAGCATTTCCGGCTGTACGTTTCACCTAGAGTGACCAAAATTTGAAGACATATGTAACAGCCCTCGAGGTACAAAAAACTCTTTTTGAACCATATGCTAAACCTAACAGGAAGTCTGCCATTTTGATTTACTTTGGAACATGTTGCCATTTTTTTGGCCATTTCATAGGGGTCTTATTTTAACGAACTCCTCCTACAGAGTTTATCCGATCATCTTCAAACTTGGTGTGATTCATCTTAAGATGTTGACGATGAAAAGTTATTGAAAGCTTTTTATTTCGTCGCACGCTGTTGTCGTGGCATGCACTGTTGGCAAAGGAAAAAAAAATCCTTCTTAATGCAGCGTTCCCAGTTGGACGAAGCAGCTCGAGCTACAAAAATTTGTAGACATATGTACACATTTGTCCACATATATATATTTACATATGCATGTAAAAAAATTATGTCAGGCTAAACTAAATGGTTGATTAGGCCCCACACATTCTCACCTTACCATACCCGGCCCTCTTTGCAAAAGGTTTGAACACTCCTGGCCTAAACCTAGGTGTATACTCAAACTATGCACGCACATAAAGCCTGGAACAAAATGTGTAATTTAGAGGGTTCTTGTTTTGTTTTTTGTATTCCTTATATTTCATGTCATTATACTTGACACACTATTTTTACTACTCACTGAATCAGTTATAAGAACATTTAATTGATACAATCCAATCACATCCTAGAGAATTGAAAACACATTCAATCATGAGGTTGTTAAGACACATTTACTTCTGTAGCACTTAACCACAAACAAGTTGCGACATCCCCTGATCTAACCCTCCAACCGGGCAAGGAAAAACTTTCAGGGGTCATATTTTAACGAACCCCTCCTACAAAATTTATCCGACTGTCTTCAAACTTGGTGTGTTTCATCTTAAGATGTTTAAGATGCAAAGTAATCGAAAGTTTTTTATTTTGTAACACGCTGTTGCCATAGCAATGCATTGTTTGTCAAGTGCTGCTTTTTTTTTTTATACACATGAAAACTCATGGAACTTTGCAAACACATCAGACTTGTCATGAACATGAATTTTCAGAGATTTATTGTGCAATTTGAAATAAATAGCGCCCTCTAGACCTTTTTATGAAGCATTTCCGATTGTATGATTATGCTAGACCTACAAAAAAGTATTATGTAGCCATTTGCCAAACCAAAGAGGAAGTCCGCTATTTTGATTTTATTTTGGGAATTATACATAATTTTTGGCCTTCTTCATTAAACTTTGCACAGACAAGGCATGGAAAAAACTAACATTTTAAATGGTCCTTGTTCCATGTAACAGTACCCCAACGTGCCAGTACCCTGACGTGCAAGTAACCCAACGTTGTGCTCAATAGCGCCCTCTATGCATTTTTATGGAGCATTTCCAATTGTATGATTCAAGCGATACACAACTAAAGATGACTTGACCTAGATTTGTGAAAACTGTGAGGCATACCTATTAGCTTAAGACCTACAAAAAGTATTCTGTAGCCGTATGCTAAACCTAAAAGGAAGTCCGCCATTTTGAATTTATTTTGGGAATTGCGCACCATATTTTGCGTTTTGATTAAACTTTGCACACACAAGGCTTGTCAAAAACATTTTAGATGGTCCTTGTCCTATTTGACAGTACCCCAACGTGCCAGTACCCCGACGTGCAAGTACCCCAACGTGGCACGCCTTTGCTGTAGCGATGCATTGTTTGCAAAGAATTTTTTTTTTTTATATGATTCAGCTAGATGTGTGAATATTGGGAGGCATACCTATCAGCCGAATACCTCGACAAAGCATTCCATAGCAATGTGAACAAACACAAAAAGCATGGCAAAACATTTACAATTTAGACGGTTTCTTATGAAACAGTACCCTAACGTGCCAGTACCCCGACGTGCAAATACCCCAACGTGGCACGGGTTGCGAGGGCCCTTTATAGCTGCTCGCAGCTCTAGTTTATTATTATTTTTTATTTTAATGATACGTTATTAGATAAAAAATAGTTTATTAGTACATTAACATGATAGAATAGGGAGTAGGACTAGATCAATTATTGCTCTTCTTCCTACTCCTTTTGAACATGTCATTTATGACATTAATGAATTATTTTCTTTCTTCAAATTTTTATTTTAACTTCAACTTATATTTTGTAATGTGTTAACATGTTCAATAAACCAACCAACCCTCTCTGGTCTGTAGCCTCCTCTTTGCCACATCTCTTCACTGACGTCGTCAATATTTTGAATCAGATGTAATGCCTTTGCTTGCTGTTTATCTTTTTCATGTCAGCCCATGGTGACATGCTGAAACGTGCTTACTATGGAAATCCGACAGCGTTGTCAGAGGTAAGGAATAATGACTCATAAATATTTTCATGTTTTTAATACAATAAAATGGCAGCATGGGAATATACATACAGGCACATGAACAAAGTTTAACTTCCAAAATACAGCTCTGCTTTTACTGTTAACAAACGGCGCCATTGTGCGATCGAGTAGTTATCCCTGCCGATGTTGACAAGTTAACACAAAGTGTCTCCGGTGGTTAGCGTTAGCATAAGAGAGGAGAAAAGAAGGCAGAGTTAAACCTGTGTATCTGCGCACACAGCAGTGATTGCTCGATGTACTGTCGTCTCGCCTCTTCTTCGATGCCTTGACAAATGCAGGCAAACCACACTCATAAGAAAAAAAATGACGAAAATATACTCCAAAACGCTGACAACTGGTGAGGTTCTCTGAAGGAAACCAAATGGCAATCGCCCCTAACGGAAACGGCGGTGCGCTCATAAATTTTCCCGGAAATACTATTTGTGCATAGAGTCCATTTTGCTGCTTAACTCATTTTCCCCAAACACTATATATTAATCAGACGACCATGTTTTGATTGGTGGGGCTGCATAGAACATATAATTGTCAGGAAAATGTTTGGGTTGACTTTCCCTTTAAATATTTATTTTTTAAGCATGTGGACATTATAAAAATATATATGAAGAAAGTTGATTTTCACTGATTACAGATGAATAGGTCTGTTCACTTTATAGTGGTTCATAGCGATGACCCGGTGGCAGGATTAGCATTTTTGTAAAACGGATGGATAGGATGTGAATGCTCAGGCAAACAGCCGTGTACACACTATTTTCAAGCGGACTATCAGGAAGCGCCACATTTCCTTGACCTCACTGTGCCGGAGCATTGCGGTGTTTCCCTCCCGCATATCAAAGTCCTGCGTTTACAGTTATCTCTGCAGCAGAAGCAATCGGCGCGGGTGCAGGGTCAGTTCTCTGGACCGAGATGCAAACCAAACGGACTCACCAACGACTTCAAAGTCCAAGCATAGACTGTTGTTTCAAACTCTGAATATCATAACCACGAGTGGTATGGATGAGCATCCAGATGGGGAGAATACCTTTGATTAATTATAGCCGACAAAGATCACAGAACAGGCTCGAGAGTAGAGAGTGTGCAGCAACAACAACAAAATTCATTCGGGCCTTGTTATATCGCTGGCTGGCGAAACCCAAAACCATGTCAAACATAATGGAAAATATTTGAGGTCTTCTTTTATTAACCGAGAGTGGCTTTGATGTTTGACGTCTTTATTTGTTTTAGAAGAAGAAAGGGAATGGGGCAATATGGCATGCAACCATCTCCTTTTGGAGTGAGCAGACCAAAAAAAAAAAAAAAAAAAAAGCCGTGCTTGCTCCTTCTACATAATCAATTAAACATCACTATTGGCCGCATCAAAGAGCAGCAGAAAATGATCAAAGTAAGGCGTCTTTTGTTTGAGCACAAACCGCTTCCTGCTACTGTGTTGTTCTGCTCGGGAGCGTATCGCCTTGGATTGTTTTGAAACGACAAAAGCAGAGCAAGCCTCTAAAAGACTGGATTTACACGCTGCGGTTCGACTGACACAATTCAAATTTTGAGGGGGGGTATGCGTCATGGCAGTTAAGGCAAGAAAAAAAAAAAAAACATTGCCTGGAAAACTGTTATGAAACATTCTTACCGAAAACAAAACATTCAATGAAAAATTGCAGCATCGTAAAATTCCAGTTTACAAAATGCAAAACACATTTGCAAATAAAATAATTTAGATGCACTGAGGTGGGCAAACCCATAGACATGGTCGTACTATTTATTTTGGATTTTATCTAATTCATCCACAAACGGACAAAAATATATATCGAGCTTAATACATGCATAAATTAACCTGAAGCTGGAGGTGTTGTAGAATTAAATGTCATACCTTAACAAGACCAAGACATATTGATAGCTACTGTATCTCATCATGGTCATGATTGACTGCGGCTGGTAGTTTCCGCCGGTAACGCGTTACTTAACGTGTTACTCAAAAATTTCTGCTTTTCAAAGTAACTAGTAGTCTAACGCGTTACTTTATTTTACAAAGTAGTCTGATTGAAGTTACTATTCAGGGATTCAATGCGTTACTCCACATTTTACATGACTCAAAGTATCTGCCTGCTGAGGCAGTCGCAAACTGCCACCGCTATGTTTACGCCGAAGATGACGCGGAAGTCATTGATCACCACACCGAATTCAACCATGGTATGGTAGTAAATGGTTTGAACATTCAAGAAAAAGTGATAATACTTTTACCACTAGTTTTACTCACCAACACTCGCATCCCCCACCCCTGCGCCCCCCAACCGCGTGCTCGTGTCGATGGGCGGGAGCACGCAGAGCGTCTCAGCTCTCTCTAGTGCTTTGGACAACTGACAGACACACCACACACTCGCGCCCGTCGACGGGAACGCGCAACCGAGAGGCACAAAGTTGGAAGCACAAGTATTGGGACGCGGCCCACACGTCGCAAACTGGAACCGGAATCAAAGCTGATGTGGAAAAACAGTCCCGCCTCTTCCGAGACATATAACCCATGGAAGCAGGGTGACACGGCAAAAATTGCTTTCCCCCTCCCCCTGGGCGACCCGAGACATTCGTGCATGTGAAAATTCACGCTTGTACATGTAGACGTGCACGCGATCTTCAAACTGTTGCTTCCCCCGTCACGGATGCTTATCACAACCCGTGTGTTGAGACCTGAGATGCGACGAGGTACGGATTTTGCGGTTGTTTGTCGCGTCCAGTGTGCTGAGCCCATGAGACCGAAAATGACATTTTCGTTTTTCGTTCAAAAGAATTGTGTACAAGATGCCGTATCGTCCATCATCAGCTCAAAGTTTTGTACAGAATGTCCCACCTTTCCCGAACACAATGGAGCAGTCCCAGATGGATAATTTGAAGAACTCCCTTGAGTGAATTACAATTATCAATCTAGTTACACTGCCTTGTTTGTTTTAAAAAAAAATAAATAAAAAAAAAAAAAAAATAATAAAATAAAAAAAATAAAAAAAAAACATCCACATAAATGCACACAAAAAGGAATTCTTTGCTTGTTGGGCATCTTATTGGGTAACAGTGTTCACACATAAATAAATGTCATTGATGTTATTTGATAATGATTTTAAACCATAACTAGATTTATTTTAGTTATTAAATAGAAACAATAAATCAACATAAATCATAATAAGCGAAGTGCGCATTAAGTTTGCACATGCGTGAGGGAAAAAACGAGGCTACCAACTTTGCCTAACTGTACACTATAAAGCTTGCAAGTCAACTTCCCCCGATATCAGTAAACCACATGCTATGCATGTTAATAAAAATAGCAACTTTCCAGCCGTTGAAACGTTTCTATCAGAGCCGATTCCATTGGATCCAATTCATTTTCAATGACCGTTAGTTTCGCCTACCCACAATACACCACGCCGCTACCCATAATGCACCTTGAATTCGAGAAGCTAGCGCACTTCGCTTATTTCTGAATGGGCCCCCGGCCACTTTTTAAAGGAAAAGTGGGGCCCCAAGGTAAAACAGGTGAAGAACCCCTGGTCTACAGGTTCCAGTGCCGTCACAGAAGTTACCAGAACGTTGCTTCATTCAAGCCTCCTGCCTTCAGCACTCTGCCTCCGGATTTCTTTTCACAGGGTTGACAGCCTTTTCTAATAACGAGATGGCTGCAAGTCAGACTGATGAGCCACAACCACCCAGAACACGCCAGATAACCCAACTTCACACTTTCTCCTATCAGCCTCAGTAGTAACAACTCCACCAGACTTTTATCTAAAGCTATACATTCACATTGCAGGGTATGATACCAAATTCACTTTTTTTTTTCTTCTTTTTTGTAGACAATGGGATGCTTGTCTTCATTTCTACCCCTTCGCCTCGACCTTGGAACCACAAACCCTTTCTGTATTCATTTCTAAAAAAAAACAAAAACAAAAACAAAAACAAAAAAACAAAAAAAAACTGTGGCCACTAAATTGACCCATACTCAAAAGAATGTGAAAGTCTGAGGAAGTTAAGAAGATCAAAGAATTTACACACGTTGGCACATTCTTTTAGAGCATTTCCAAATAACTGCACTCATTGGATTGACCCATGCTCAGAACATTACAAAAGTCCAAGAAACTCAAATAGGAAAAAAGAAGAACTGTCTTTTGGGGCATTTCTAAACATAATTCTTTGGTGCATCCCAAATGAAAACACTGGGAAAATCAAAGGAAGTCAGTGAAGATCTTAAAAAAAAATAAAAAAATAAAAAATAGGATCAATCCATACCGAGAACAATGGAAACATTCAAGGAACTCAGTGAAGACTACTAAAAAGGAGATTTGTAAATGTACACACACGGACCCGTTGCCATGGGCGGGCCTTGGGGGTCCGTGCCCGCCCTGTCAGTCAGCCGTGCCCGCCCTAGCAAGATGACTCACCAACTATTCATCCTATCAGTCACGTAAACTTGCGCCTTCTGTTTTAAGTAAAGCATGGCGTGCCAGCCAACCACATACCTCCTTTCAAGTTTGGCTGTGATTGACAACTAAGCCAGCCAATGACAATCAGGATCAGGAGGGATGGGTGGGGTGGGGGGAGACGCGCGCTCTGCAGACGTGCCTTAGCCAAATGTACTTCCGGGTAGATCGTGCGCATTTGCCGGCTGGCGCTGGGACAAAGACTGAGCAGTGAGCACGTCGTGCCGCTTTAATGGAAGCCACCAAATGCCAAACCTTGATCCAGGATGACACAGTTGACATCATTGGGAATCCTGAGTCCACTGGTTACGTTTACAAGTGAGTGTCAAACTTTTATTTTAATTAGTCAAGCCACACAGCACGGATGAATTGTAGCAATACACAGTATGCTGTTAACAGACCCAAGCAGTCACACATACACAACAACAACTAAGCAGCATAAAATTATTTATCACTAAAGCAGTTGCAGTACAATGTGAGTTGAATTCTCTTTTTTTATTGCCAAGTTTGTTCATGTTGATGACTGTCACTAAGTTCTAATAAAAAAAAACAGCACTTTACACATCCTTTTGGATTGATATTCTGCTTAGTTTTTCACTGAACCCATATGTTGTTTCTGTATATCATCGACATAACTCAACCTTATTTCTAAATCACTTTAAAACAGCCATTGCTGCATACAAAGTGCTGTACATGGAATAGAAATTAGTCTTTTAGTAGACACAAGTGAAATAAAATAACACAAAATAAAATTAATTAGAGTAAATATAAGTAGATAAGTATACACGCAAATAAAATACTAAAAATCTGTACAAGTATAGAAATAAAATAACACAAAATACAGAAGGCACCATCAAAAAAGTAAAATGATGTGAAGTCTCATGCTGAGTCAAAGATCAAAGAATAGAGATGTCTGGCAAAAATGAAAGGAAATTTTGTCCATATCGTACAGCCCTAATCCAACACGCAAATGATGGTTGGGTCACAGAGTCATTCATTCGGACATAGTTGTTTACAGAAGTGAAGAGTGGATTTGTTTCAAATGAACTTGTGAGTTGAATAAATGCAAAATGAACTACACATTTTTTTCAGTTTGTCTTTTAGATTTCAGATTTCCGCTTTTAAGTGACAGAAAATATTTCTGAGCACTTTTGCAGTTGTCACAATGCCGCTGTTCAACATGATGAACATTAGATTTAGGTTGATGAAGTGTGCCCCCCCCAAAAAAAGGTAATGCCCCCCCCCCCACAATTTCTTTCTGGTGACGGGTCTGTACACACATCTTCTGGAGTTATTGCTAAACAACTGCAACTTCAACTCATTGGCTCGACCCACACTCAGAACAATGAGAATGTCCAAGCAGCTCAGCGAAGCTCTAAAAAGATTGTAGATTTACACACAAGCTGTCTTTTGGCGTCATTTGTAAACAACCGCAAATTCCAGGATCATCAGTTCAAGTCCACGTATTCTCGATTGTTTGTTTGTTTTTGTTTGTTTGTTTTTAGAAATCATTGTTGTAGAATTATTCCACGCTAGAAAAATAGCACTTCATATTAATCATTAAAATACCTAAATGAATAAAAATATAGGTCCTAAATGGAAGGCTTTCACTGTAAATCTGACCTAATTTGCTGTCGTACACCGAGAGATGCCTCCTGCCACAGCCATACATGTTCTGTCTTTCGTTAGGAACCTCACAATGACAGCTTCAAGAAAATCTGGCAAACAGTGTTCTAACAACTGCCTTTAAAGTGAGCGGTGGACATAACACAGCTCTGCTTTTGCGAAGACTTGGAATTGTTCACACCACTCCGACTGAACGCAGCAGGGAAAAATCAAAGCGAACAATATACTTAGTGCAGTACCACTTTCATGATCGCAAAATTTGGACGCGCAATCAAGCAAATGATGAGCTGCGGAGGGTTATGTGGGAACAAGCTGTTATTTGGTTGTGTTCATGTGGCTACGATACGCCGGCGTATTGAGAAAAAAAAAAAAGAAAAAGGAAGAAAACACTCAACTCCCGACGCTAAAGCTGGATAATACATTGGCTTGGGTTTTTGACCCAAACTGGGGAAAACCGGTCCAAAAAAGCATTCCAGCAATCAAAGGCACAAACCGCCGAGCTTCTGAAGTGTTTGGGACACACAAATGAAAGGCCATGGCATGTAATAAAGGCAGTTTGTGCTTGATTGGTGTGAAACAGTGAGAGGAATACAGACATTGAGGAAGTACGAGCATCACTAATGGAAAGTCCACATTTCATATGATTTAATGTTGCACAGAGTTGTCAGGGAATATGATCCACCGCTACCCATATTATAGCGACACCCGAAGTGGGAAGTAACTAAGAACAGATATTTGAGAGTTGAAATTTGACAGTTAAGTGAAGTATTTTTTTTCTTCTCAGAGCTACCACAATGCAAGCTAATTAAAGAGGAATGTGTTTTCGTTGTGCCAATTCATCAAAACGGGTATTGTATATAATTGACGGGAAATTTTACTTCAGTACATCTAAAAGTCTATACTTGTACTTAATTACAGGAGTTGAATCAGGACATCTACTTTTACCAGAGAATATTCTTTTAACAAATATCTGTACAGTACTTCCACTTACCTGAGAGAGTACATTTGATACTTTTTTGGGACAACATACAGTACTCAGCATATACGAGTACACTGCTTCGAAAAATTGAAAGATTAAGAACAATTTCCAAAATTTTGACAAAATGTTTTGATTGATTGATTGATTGGTATCAGGAACAGTACTAATTAATAAACATTTCTGTAAATATGCCAGAATTAGCCAAAAGGCTATTTTTCATCTGCAGTCCTGAGACAGATCATAAACATCACCCAAGTAAAAAATAAATAAATAAATAAAATAAAATAATAATAATAATAATAATAATAATAATAATAATTCATAATAATAATAAAATGCACAAAAATAACATTTTCTGTAGAATTTGCGCTTAACTCACAACATGAAAGTATGATTGATAATAGAATGCATAGATTAAAAAATATTTTAGTTTAATCATTAACTAATAAAAAAAAATAATGCATCCCATAACAAAAACTACAACATCTAGTATGTTCTATGACCTCTATGAGTTTTATCCTCTATGAGGATTGGAATTAACAAGTTGTCAATCTTTTTTTTCTCGAGGTCTACTTATTTGTGCAAAATGTTCGTTAAGAAAACTACTTTTTTGATTCTGAAAGGAAACTAAAGGTGTTCTTACAAAACTGTTGGGGTGCAATCATTTATGCTGAGCACTGTATATTGAAATGTTTTCTACATATGGAATCACCCTCCCACATGCTTTGAATGCATTTAAAACTATTGAAAACACACGTAAACATATTAAAATTCATTTTTTGAATTATTATTTAGCACCCGTTCTCAATCTCTTAGTGTCATGAGATTGGACATCATCACATATTTGTATCATCACTTTGAGGAGCTAAAAAGAAGACTAACACAACTTGCACAAGTATCCAAATAAATACCTAAAGCGTGCTTGCTTCAATCATTTCATCACCACTACTTGAAGTTTACTTTAAAACTGACATAAAAAAAAGTGTTATGTCGAACGGTTGGATCCATGTTCGTCATGTGTCCCACCCGAAGGGATTCACACACACACACACGCACAAAAGGGCATAACAATATTATGGTGTCTACTGAGAGGCTCCACCCCCCTATCACCAACACCACCCCAGTAAAAACATTTCTGTGAGAGTGGGCTTGACCTACCTCTTCTTCTTCTCACATGTATAAAAAACACAAAGCTGAGTGTATTCCGACAGCTGCTGCCCCGGGTGCCCCTGCAGAGAACAGAAGGAGAGCTTTGAAGATCTTGACCCTCTGGAACAATAAAACGCCATCATCAAACACTTTGCTGACCCTTGGACCCCAGTGACGGCTCAGGGTAATGCATATTAAACTGCAGGGTTCACTCGGACTGAGGCTCCTTCAACATGCATCAAATGGCCACATGCCAAATAACGCTGTATGATTTTCAATGGTATGGACTTAAATTATACAAAATGTTTTGTTTTTGTTTTTTTTACCTCAGCATAATATGGCATACTAGGGTCAAAATATAGGTGAGATCTGGACTTCCGTGTGCGTTGGCATGCGACGTCGACAAGACTGCAGGCTAGTGTCTGGATGTGAGCAGTGGTCGACAGCAGTAAGTGTGCACATTATGTTGACATGATTTACTTTTCTCCAAGTGTTCAATAAATAACTAAAAAGTGTGTCGTGACTCTGGCTCTCCTTTCCTACATGCAAGGGCATTATAGTAAGTGTATATATACTGTAACCCCCCCCTCAAAATAATATAATAATAAACACTGTACTAGTGTAATGTTATGCACCATTTTTAAATTTAGTCTCAGTTTTAGTCCAATTTCAATCATGCTTGTTAGTTTTTAATCATAGTTAGTGAACCTCATCCCATTTTTATTTAGTCTATTTTTAGTCGATTATAAATCTAGCATTTTCGTCTTTATTTTAGTATTTTAGAAGACAATTTTATTTGTCTAGTTTTAGTCAACAAAAACATTTTATTCATAACATTAATTTTACCCATGTATTTTTTTTTTGTCAGCAGATTATTGAACATTTCTGATCGAAAACGATTTCATAATTCACGTACAATTTTCTCTAATCTTTTTGATGGAAAAACAACTTCACACACAATTATAGTATATCAATACGTGTCTACTAGGGCTCCATAATACGAGCTAATAAGTTAAGCAAGCATTAGTTAGCTGTCAGATTAATATGATTGTTGAAACGTTATAGCTGCTGGCTTTTTTTTTTTTTTTGCAAAATCATATACTTTTCGTCTCGTTTTTGTTCATGAACTAAAAGTCCATAGATTTTATTCCAGTTTTTATTAAGTGAAGTATATTTTCGGCTTGTCTTCATTAGTTGCTGAAAATGCATTTAGTCCCATTTATTGTTTATTAATGAGGGTTTTAGTCTAGTCTAGTTTTAGTGAAAAATGTGCATTGATGAAATTATTTTAGTTTAGTTTTCGTTGACGAAATTAACACTACACTGTACACATTCATTTGTCTTCACTAAGTGAGTTTGACACGATTGAGATTAAGATCAAAAGGATAGTGTTCCATGTTGACTACGCTGCGGTGCTTGGACAGTGAAGAGAGGATGAAGAAGGTGATGTGGAACTTTGGACGACTTCAAACACGGGCACACCCATATGGAAATGTGTGGCTCGGAGGTAAAGGCTTTGATGACATAGTAAGTGCCTTGTAGCGCACAAGATGAAGACAAACAAACCCGCGGCTACTATTGGACTGCAGGTCTGTCTGTCCAGATTCTGATGTTGCACTTTTTCTACTTGGTTGAAAACATAAACAGATTTTTGAGTTTATGTAACTTAGCATGAAGATAGAAGCAAAAGGCAAAATGGTGTGTAGCCAGCCAGAGTGGTAGCTGACTCGGAAGGCTCCACTCCGCTTACCCAGTGTTAATCTTTTACGTGGCACTCTAGGAAGCGGTGTTGACAGCCCGGTTTTGAGCTCAAGAGAGGGGTCAAGAGTCAAGCACTTCCTCCTGACATGAAAGCACATCCAAGCACACCTTCCTCTTGATATCTGTCTTACACCCACCAAGTCATCTGTACCTACATAATCTGGGGCTCATTGGGGCCCAAACAAAAGCCATGTGTTAATTAGCTTTGAAGGCGTAATGACTTCAGGGCCGTGGACGATCTTCATTTCAAAGAGACGGCCCGAAAACAGGTTATGCTTCAGATGCGTAACAGTTGTCCTCCCCTCTACCTGCCTTCATTTCACAGGAATAAACATGCGTGTTGATTTGTCCTCTTGCGGCTTCAATCTAGTGACACAGCTCTCGCTTTTGTGGGGTTCCTTAAATAAGTAAATTAAGGAGAAAGTTCTGACACGAGATTTGGCTCTCCACCTGTCCTCCAGATGTGAGGGTGCTCACATTGATGGAATTTGGGCTTATTCTTCAAGGGTTTTATACTGACAAGAACTTGATGTACATAATGGAGAAGCAATTAAGACCATGTTCATAAGTACACAGGTATTTTGTATTTACACCTCCTAAAAATGTGTCCGAAATAAGAACTCACTTAAAGTCTCTCGAATGTCGCAGTACTAGGCCAACTCGGCTCTAATACCAGAGAAATCGCCACATTGAATGCATCAGACACGCTAACAAGAGAAGAGAATGAGAGTACTCTGCATTTATTTTTTATGGCCATGGTTAAGAGACAAATTGTACTCAAGAGACTGATAATGAACCACTGCTGCCAAGTAGAGATTGTTGAATGTAATAATTACTGCATCCAGAGCAAAGACACAATGTCCGTCCATCCATCCATCCATCCATCCATTTTCTTGACCGCTTATTCCTCACAAGGGTCGTGGGGGTGCTGGAGCCTATCCCAGCTGGCTTCGCGCAGTACGCGGGGTACACCCGAACTGGTTGCCAGCCAATCCAGGGCACGAGGCAATGTTCGCTCTGCACAAAACCAATGAGTGACCAGCAGACGCCCATGTTACACTGGCTTAAGTGGTCCTGGAACCAAAGAAATAGGACCCCATAATAAACTGGAATGAAAACAATGAAAAGCATCAATAGAGAGGAAAACAGAGTAGGTAGAATGTGGAAAGAGGGCAATTGGCAAAGCAATAAGTGGTGCAACAACTCCTAACCATTACGCCAATTTAACCAGCTAATGGGCTAAAAAAAAAAAAAAAAAAAAAGTAACTTCCGGAAAAGGCACAATGACAACAAAAAACAACAACACAGATTTCCCCATCTGTCGATTCTGGAATTTAAAAAAAAAAAAAAAGGAAATTTCAAGACCTAACATACACCAACCAATGCCACAAACAAATTCTCTGATTGGGCATACTGCAAGCCTCTTTGAAGCACAGATCCTGGAGAATTGCCACATCAGATCCAAAACAGAAGACCGAACATTCCGTTTGGACAGAATCCAACAAATGTGGTTTAACAGCTACAACGTTGTCACGGCATTGAAAACAACATCCTGCAATTAGATTATGTTCAGATGAGAGAAGCCTGTCGTGTGTGAAACTTTTGACCCACATTGCTTTCAATACTTGACACAGTAAACTCTTTACAGCTCTGATTCTACTTCTGAAGGAAAATTGATGCTTCACACACCTTAGCTTAAATAAACCAGCAATGTCAATTAATTACTTTGGACTGACAACATTCAGTGACTGTTAAGCAAAGGTTAATAGAAACAAACAATATAAAACGGTAAAATAGTTTAGTCGATAAAGCAAACCTTTTACATACTCATGATCATCTATAAGTATCGGTAAGCATGGTTAGCCGAGGAGGGTACTAATGGATAGATGCTAGTAACCTTGTTTGAAAATACCCTTTGAGCGGAAATGAGAATGTTATGACTGGATATGACAGTCAGTCACACATCAATACATAAGCATCTGTGGTGAGTATGATGTATTTTATTTAATATTTTATTTGGATCATCCAGCCATCTTCTTAACCGCTTGCTCCTCACAAGGGTCGCAGGGGTGCTGGAGCCTATCTCAGCTGGCTATGGGCAGTAGGTGAGGTACACCCTGAACTGGTTGACAGCCAATCACAGGGCACACAGAGACAAACAACCATCCACACTCACAAGCACACCTAGGGACAATTTGGAGCGCCCAATTAACCTGCCATGCATGTCTTTGGAATGTGGGAGGAGACCGGAGTACCCGGAGAAGACCCACGCGGGCACGGGGAGAACATGCAAACTCCATCCAGGAAGGCCGGAGCCCGGACTCGAACTTGCATCCTCAGTACTGCTGAGGCGGACGTGCTAACGACTCAACCACCGTGCCGCCCCTCTTTTTTGTTCATATTAAATATAAATATTCATTCTTTTCTGCTCCAGATGTACGTGGCGCAGTTAGATACTCTACGCCAAACACACCAATGTAGCATCAGTGTCATTTATACAAAACACTGACAAAGGCACAAGAATGCCTTTAGTGGAAGAGGAAGCGGCTACTCTGGTTCCAGTGATATCAATTATGACGAGTATATGAAACCCTGAGAGACAATGTCCTCCTTAGCCACCCAAATAAAAAATAAGATCAGGCCACGCGCTCCGATTACGACACTTCTTACACCGGAGTCATCAGTGAGTAAAGCCTGAGTAACTCTTTCTTCCACCCGCAAAATGACCACTTTCTTCCTGCCGAGGAAGAATGGGAGGGAAGCACATTTCAAAACAATATAGGTTACCTTTTTGTGAACAAATGTTTCCACTAGCTAAGCCAAGGTGACCGCGAAATAATAATAATAAAAAAAAATCTTCCCAGAATCAACAGTTTAGGTTGGCTCTTTTCGAAAAACACTTCCTCTACCTCGGTGAAGGTGGCTTTAATGCACCTCCATTCTGTGTTTGTAATTAGATCGTGCAATGGTAATCATACCTACTTGTGGTTTTGCGAGAGGATGTGCACTGGAATACATCAAAGAGTTTGACATGAATCATACACCATCTATCCCACTTCAACCTCTCCACCGTCCTTCTTGACATCCTCCCAGCTGAGAATAAACAAACATGCTCGCTGATCCCTTTAAACCAGAAGCTGGTCATCGTACTTCAGACACCTCTTAATCCTGGAGATCAACCTTATCTGGGAGGCAGGTAAACGATAAATAGAGAACTGATGAAGCAGACACATGGAGCTGAGGCGAGAGCACGGTTATAAATATCCAAAGCATGCTACAGTTTCCTCCAAAAGCAAACACTTTCAGATACTGCCTTGTAATTTATCACAGCACACTCTTCTGTGGAGGGAGAATCAAAGGAAAGGACCGACGGAACAAAAAGATGGTAGCGTTTTGTGTGTGCATGTGTGTGTGTGATTTCATTCTTTTTTCTTTTTTTTTTTTTTTTTTTTAATTATATGTGATAATAACCAACTTTACGAGCAACGTTAAAGTTGGGGTATCCAAAACTTCAAATCAAAGGATGTGGTGGCCATTTTTGGAAGCAATCTGTCTAGTTTACATTTGGTTGGATTCCAAAACATTTTCTATCAAAATCAATTACAGTATATTTTTAAAAATTCATATCAGATTCCAAGCTGTTGCTGTTTTGTTGTTGTTTTTAATTTACAATCGCAACTTTTTAAATATCCATCCATCCATCCATCCATCCATCCATTTTCCGAACCACTTATCCTTCAGAGGTGTGGACTCAAGTCATATGACTTGGATTTGAGTCAGACTCGAGTCATGCATTTGATGACTTGAGACTCGACAAAATGTTAAAAGACTTGCAATTCGACTTGGACAACAACGATTTGTTAATTTAATTTGAAAATACTTGCTTCTTCCATCAAAACAATTTTTTTTAAATGTATCTTAATGATTATGTGCACGTGCATGCGTATGTATGTGTGTGTGTATGCGAAATATTGCACAACTGCACCCGCAGTCTGCTCCCAGTTAACCACCTATTCACTAAGGATATTGCTCTAATCCAGTGCTTCTCAATTATTTTCTGTCATGCCCCCCGCCCCCCAGTAAGAAGAAAACATCTCGCGCCCCCCACCCCCACGCGACTATATGTAGTATCATTCAATTATCTATAAAATTGTTATTAGCACACCTCTGCATAACACTGTATCCGTATTAACGTATAAGAGAATCAAAAAAGAAAGAAATATGGACCAACTTACAACAAAGAATAGCTTTATTAACTGTAACAAAAAAGATTTAAAGTGCATCTGAAATTCAAAAATAAAATTAAATCCTTAATTAAATTCTAAACTTTTTTGACTGACCATGTCAAACCATATGATACGGAAAAATAAAATTACATAAAATCAATAAAAAATAATGCATTCAAACTGATCACCAACATTAACTCAGGAGCACAATATTAAAAAACAAAACTTTAACCTGCAAAAAATAAAAATAAAATAATTTGTGCTGAATTTGTTTTGTTTTTGTTGCTTTGTGCAAAGCGCGCATACTCAGTGCAAACAAAACCCCTACACCACCGAGCGAAAGCTCCCTGCACACTCTGCCAATAATGAGAGCGCCACTGCCCCCTAATGTAGTGGAGGTGCAATTGCACTTTATTCTAGGACAGTAAAAAAAATCAAAATAAGAAAAAAATAAAAAAGCATGTTCCCTGAGGTCAAACGCGCCCCCTTGATGGAGCCTCGCGCCCCCCTGAGGTGGCCCGCCCCACTATTTGAGAAGCACTGCTATAATCATATACCGGCGCAAACACGCCCACAAATTCTGACAGCTGGGAGCAAAATTTTCGCCTGATTTACCACACATGGCAATGGATTTGCACCAAGAATATGGTTGTTATAGTAACAGTTGCGAGAAAGATGACATTATCAGATAGAGAAGTTGGACCGAGATGTGCAGAAGTGTTTTCCTCTTTTAGCGCCTTTAAGCTATACAGAGCAGAGAGGACGACAACGACATCATTCATCCATAAAGTACAAATTATTGGTGCGATCATTGCACTACTCGTGAACAAACTGGAATTTGAAGGGTTAAAACAAAAAATATTGGATATTTTATACCAATGACAACGGAAAAACTTTATGCAGTAAAAGAAGCAAACAAAAACATGAAAAAAAATAAACAAAATCAACCAAAAAAAAAAAAAAACCTTAAAATTTTTTTGTTAATAACAGTCAGTCAAGCAAAAGTTTGTAATTGCCATCCATTTCCTATAGCAATGAATTGTCTTGTGACTTTGGGCTGGTCGCCAGCTAATTACAAGGCACATATAGACAACGATCATTCACACTCACAACTTAACATGCATATTTTGTAACGTGGGAGGAATTCCGGGTGCCTGAAGAAAACCCATGCAAGCACGGCGGGAATATCATCCAAACAGCCGTAATTCAGATTTAAATGATGGACCTCAGAACTATGAGGCAGTTGCGATCACCAGTAGTTCACCATGCTGCCTCATAAGTTCACCAATCTAATATTTTTCCATTGAAACCAATAAAATGTGACATGAGTTGTCACACACATGAAATAAAATCGACCATTAATGTAATGTAAAACGTTAAAACTCAACACACACGTTCTAACTTTTGATCCAAGGTGACTAGCATATGGCAGGCAGCCAGTTGGCGGCTCGCCAGTTCGCATGAGGAGATAACGTGGCAGGTCTGTGTCTTCACGCAGTGCTTCTTGTCACATATTACAAACAGATGGACTCAAATGCTCGACACCAATACAAGAAGTTTTGAAGCAAAGTCCTTTGGTCACAAAAAATTTGGGCAATACTGGCTCTGGCTGAGAGTCCTGTCTGCCCAACAAGTTTGGAAGAAACACAGGAAGTAGAAACACACACTAAAAATCCCTGCAATCATCACCTCGAATGTGGAAAAGGAGAGCCACAGTCGCCGATGCACTTTTCATCCATGCAAACAATGAACACATCCGCGCATGATCTGCTGTTACCCACTTACTTACTTTTTTTTGTTGAACATGACATAATTAAAAAGAATGCAAAGAATGAAACAGTTTGTGCGTCATGATTTAATACTTCAATGTGCTCTTCCTTCCTGTCTGTCCACCATAGACTCCGGGCAGCAGTATACTACAGTCATGCACACACCAACTTACAAATATACTGTGACTCAGTGTGCAGCTGTAATATGAGCCGAATATAGCTGTGAGTATTGTGATTTGTCTGTCTCTAATGTGCTGCTCCACTCTTTGTGTTCAAATATCCATTGCCTGTATTCCTAAACATACTTCAAGCACTATTGTATTGAATTTAATTTAATTATTGGCACTTGTCATGAAAATACTTTGTACAACCACATATTTTGAATGAGACCTTTTATGGCCACTAGATATTTTATTTACATATTATTATTATTATTATTATTATTATTATTATTAATTTTATTGTGTGTTCGACAGGGTGTCCATATAGTCTGATTTGAAAATACAAATGGCCCTACAAATTTCATAAATAAATGTGATGAAATCAACACTTTTAATATATAATATTGGGCTTCGTCAGGAATCTTAAAAATTGGCAAACGTTTGCAAACTGTTTTTGTTGTCGCAAGGAGATTTTGAAAATGATGAAACGTTCCTTGCAAATCCATTGATTTTCTAATGTGGCAAGTTTTCAGAAAACAGGCGTAAGAAATTGTAAATGGTCATAAGACGTCACCACTGTTAGAGACCACGTGACCTTGGTTCCAATATACTATGGAAACCCATTCGTGTGGAAGCATTCATAAGCAAAATGTGTATATCAGCACCCGTACTCCACATTGATCATCATTTGCCAGTAAAGATGAAACAACGCATAAAGAGGAGGTGTGCCTAAAGCACACTCGTTTAGTCTGAAGAAATGTAAGCTCTGTGTTCCCCATTCACTGCTAAGTGAGATAGGGGCTTAACTAAACTCTCCTGCTAGTCCTGACTCCTCAGGTGAGTACTCTGTATGGGTTATGCAGTGTCCTGAAAGGCTGGTAAGAAAACCTGGAAAGGAAGCCACCGGTGTCTTCGGAGTTCTCCCAAGCCATTGCCTTACTGTTTGTTACCAACCAATATAGATTTCCCGACTGAGGTTATCGCCATATGCATTTTTTATTTTTTTTTGCCAAGCTTTAAATTATGCGGCTATCAAGTCTTGGTGGCTCGGGACGCTAAATAAAGTGTTTTATCCGCTTACATATGAAGGTTTGTTTATAGTGTGTTTAGCCAGGATTTCTCCTGGAATTTGAACAAAACGTGGCACTCGGGGAAAAAAAATTAATTGGCATTCAAACACCATTCACAGACAGCAGAGTGAGCATGTTCACAAAAAAAAGTTCATTTTATGATTGGCCAAAATATGAAGAAGTTCATTAACTTTTGTTCATTAAACTTGTTAAGGTACAACACTGCCAACTGTGACTGTACATATTCTCTGTACGCAAAACATGAAGGTGTGTGTCAAACGGTGAGAAGACGCCAATGATGGTTTACGATTACTCTGGGGAGAGAAAAAAAAAAAAAGAAAAAAGAAATCAGAGGCCTGGAAGAGCCCACGGAAAGTAATCAAGTAGCAGTGATGTCACGCTGATGAAAAGCCGCCTGTCAGACAGTTGGCGACGACGGTTGCTCATTGGCAAACGACATCAGCTGCTGTACACCCCCGCCCAAAAGAAATTACATCAAAGCAGATAGTACGAAAGCTGGCACTGATCTTTGTCTTCTTTGATTACAGTAGCTTCATCCTTCGGCTGTCGGGATAAAAGAAAACGGCTGCTTGTTGTTAAGAAGTGTCCAGGATAATGAGACACAGCATGTAGTAATGGCAGCCACTGGGCCAGCTCAGAGTGTATAGAGATGACGAATTTTCACCAAAACGATCACCAAATATTTGAATCCTTACTCTGCATCCATGGAGTCTTCCCAAAGCAACGCCACGGACCATTAAAACATTCAACTCAACTGGAATTGCACTTGGCCTTCACGTACAAAATCGCTCCAAATTTGCAGATTTACTTTATTCTTTTTGTCAAATTCAAGCCTTTCACATTTTCATTGTTTCATTTTATAACTAAAAGCATTGCATTACCCTCTTTATAATAATTAGTTTATCTTGTGTTATTTTCACAACTTCAATTGGCTGGCAACCAGTTCAGAGTGCACCCTGCCTACTGCCCGAAGCCGGCTGTGATAGGCTCCAGCACCCCCGCAACCCTTGTGAGGAGTAAGCGGTCAAGAAAATGGATGGATGGATGGATGGATGGATGGATGGATGGATTATTTTCACAAGTTTGGGGATTTCTTGGGCTAACATGGAAACTCAGGGTTTGTATTTTGTGCTATGTCATGTGGAAATGTGTGCATGACACCCCCCCATTGGATATACTTGTATCCTTCAATTGTGAGGGAAATAAAACTCTGTCATCCTTAAAGCCTGAATAAGTTAAAATAAAAACGTAAATAAAAATACTGTACGCTAAAACAGTTATTGCAAAACAAATACTGGGTGTTCCTGCATGTTTTGGCCTCTTAGGGGGGCGGCAGGGTCGTGGCAGGTGGTGGGGTGCTGGGTTCCTGGGGGGAATGGGGGCCTGTGGGCTGGTGGGGCCCCAACCCCCACCGGAGGGGGCGGGGCCTGTCGGGCCTCGTTCTGCTGCGTTGGGCCTGGTGGGCGCTCCGGGTGTCTGAGTTGGCTCTTCAACTGGTGAACCCCGGTGGGCCCTGGGTGTGCTGCGCTGGCCTTGTTGGATCGCGGTCGATGGCTCCCCTCTTTGGTGGCGGTCCTTATGCATGCCAGATCCATCACACCAGCATCTACTGAAATTCAAACATAATTTCTTCTCCCTCCCACAGCTCGCTGAATCAGTGGAGGCTGGTGTCTGTGGATCTCATTCTGCTTCATCTATCCTTCCCTCGTTCCTCTCTTTAGTTTTTCCTCTGGTCTGTTGAGATCTCCCGAATCTGTTGGAATTTAGAGGTTTCTGGGGTTGGTGTAAGATTCTGGTTTTGTAGCCATGTGGGTGGCAGGTGGTCTTTAGTTGGTGCTGGATTTCACTTTGATTCAGCTTTCTTTCCTTTGATCTTTCCTCTGGTCTCCTGACCTTCTGAACGTCACGACTCTGACTTTAAAGTATCTGGCTAAGGTGAAGGGATTTTTATTAGTTTTCAGGTGAACACAAATTCAAACGAATTCACACGCATGCGCACGCCCCCAGACACACGCATACGCACATTAAAAAAAGAAAAGAAAACAATGATGATGATATGATGTTGAATCAGTAAGACTGCCGATTGGACAATTCTAAGCTGTCAAAAAAAAAAAAAAACTGTGTGGGACTCTTGCATGCCAAAATTGACGTATTCACCGCGTTAGGCCTGTGCATTCAACATTATTTTCAGCAGGCCGTGATAGGTTGTTGCAGATAAGACAAATCAAACAAAAACATACCATTGTTTCGTTATGTTAATGTCTTAGTGATAAATAACTCAACATTAATGCTTCACACCATAAAAATATCTACTCTGACAAAATAAAATACAAATATTATATTTATTTATTTTTAGAGATCTGTGCAAGTGTGTGTGTGTGTGTGTGTGGGGGGGGGGATCTTGGTGTATGACTTTATAGAGAGCCGAATTGTTTGATGGATTGGTTTCATCTTGTTGGCTAAGTTCAAGTTGATGAATTTTAAAGTGGCCCTTGTATCCTTCCATTTTGCCACATGAGGCCCTCAGAGAAAAGCTCTGCTGTTTGGAGGCAACAGCAGCTATTCTGCATCCATGAACAACAAACAGTTGACCGCAGAGACTCCTAATGCAAGCTGTCCGGTCTTGAAAGAGATGGTTCCTATCAAGCTGGGGGCATCATCTGCATCCAATAGCTGGTCCCCTCTTATGAAATGAGAGCCTGCTCAACAGATGTCTCCTGCCTCACTTACTCTATCGTACTCCCCATTTGTATGCACATCTTAGATGGCACCTCTTGATTTAAGTCAAGGCTCACGGTCGTCCAGCATCACTTGGGCTAGTGTCAGGGACGTGGTGAGGGCACATGAAAGCAGTTCAACGATGCGTTAACACCCCCGGAATCTCTGTACATGTTTGTTTTGGGTGGCTTTTGACAACAGCTTCAACGTGAAATTAAGGAGACCCGCATCCGGAGTTCAGCCCCGAGGTGACATAGAACAGAAGCTCAAAGTGTTCCCAAGAGCGGATGGCCTTTAAGTGCTTGAGCATAAGCAACAGATAAACAACTTCTTAAAGATCAGTATTTAAAAAACAAATAAATAAAAAAAGTAAGATAAGGCTTTCCAAAACTGTGGGTCAGGGTCCAAAATGTTATTCTATTCATTTGCAAACTGGATATTATTTTTTTTCTTAGCAAAGGGATTTTTCCATTTATGTTTGTTGCAGTAAATTCATTTATTCTGTATTCTGTTAGTCGATGTCTACTGCTGGTTTAATTTTATTTTTATGTTTCTTGGACAGGTTGAGACTATTACCGGTACATGAATTTTGTTGCTCTGTACTTAAAATAAAAAAATAAAAAACACACAAAAAATCAGTTTCCATTTACATTCCAATTCCCAATTCAATTGCCATTGTTAAAGGGATTGTATGGGATTTTTTCCATTCTTATATGGATTTATTTTTAAAGGGATTACATCACAGTATTTTAAGCCCTCCCACAGTTAACTATAGGCATATAACGATTAAATCTTACCTAAACACCGTGGTGATGTAATTTTGTTAAATATTAGGTGTTATACTTGTTATTATTCTAACGCGGAGGTAAAACGCCAACCTCACAAACCAGATTGATAATTGTGATTCACCCAAGGGAGTTCATCACATTATCAATCTGGCACTTCTCTCGACAGATCCGCTCGAGAAAGGAGAGACTTGCTGTACAATACTTCGAACTGATTGGGCAATGCGGCATCTTTACACATTTATTTTAACCAATCAAGGCAACCGATGAAAATGTCGTCTTCTGTCTCGTCTTAGGGAGGGAAGGGAAAGCACAAACAACTTTACCAGATAAAAATGCACAAAGCGCCTCTCGGTGTTCAAATTCAACAAGGAAACGGTGAGTAATTCGGCAAGAACA
This sequence comes from Festucalex cinctus, assembly GCF_051991245.1. NCBI lineage: Eukaryota > Metazoa > Chordata > Actinopteri > Syngnathiformes > Syngnathidae > Festucalex > Festucalex cinctus. Next base: position 29,110,119 of record NC_135411.1, read on the forward strand.
GAATTAATTGCAGTGTCTATTCGTCTGTTAGGTTTGTTCGTTGCCCCCCCTCGCCATCGGCACTTATTGGTTTTGTCCCGCCCTAAACAACGCCTGATTGGGCCGACCTAAAAAAGGTTGGCAGAAAACGTATTAGCAGGAGCCGTACAAGATCTATTCTCCAGAGTTTGTGAACTCACAAATACTGCGAGAATTCAGCATGCTGGCAAGGTTAGTAAAACGCCAGCTTCAGTCAAACCCCGCCCCTCCCCGTGTGGTTGCCGCGCCCCCAGCGAGCCAGCTGCTGCTGGAGCTCTGTGTTCGAGCAGTCCTGTGAATCGCCATCAATTCTTCAATAAACATTTGAAACAAAACGGCTCCTTGCTGCAAGAAATTGTGGAGGAGGAGGGAAGGAGAGGGAAGAAGGGGGGGAACATGAGTGGGTCGCAAACCAGCAACCTGCTGCTTATAAAGCAAGCACACTAACCACTGCTACACTTTTCATTTAGTTATGTACAACAGTGCAAAAATTTTCCTTGTAGTTTACACAAGTGTCAGCCACGTCCTGGGAATTTAAGACGGCCACTTTGGCATTGCAAATATGAAGGATAGTTGATTGCTTTGAATTTATTTGGACAGAATGTTTAAAGCTGCTGCCCCGCGACCTGACCCCAGATAAGCAGTAGTTTGTTTTTTGTTTTTTGGAGAGAGAGAGCTCAGAATTGTTCATTTGGCAGTCTTACCGATTCAACATATCATCATTGCTCTCTCTCTCTCTTTTTTCTTCCTTTCTTTGTGAATATGTGTGGATAGTAGGGGTGTGAATTGCCTAGTACCTGACGATTCGATTCTTATCACGATTCACAGGTCACGATTCGATTCGATACCGATTAATCCCGATACGAATTTATAAGTCGATTGTTGCGATTTTTTTTCATTCAAATTTAGTAAATACTAATCAGTAAGCTTGTAGAGTGTAAGATTTATATGAAAATGTATTATTTATTTATCTGAAATTTCAGTCTTATAGAGGTTGTAATCTGTTTCATGTTTGAACAGCATTAAAATAAAATATTAAGGCTTAATGTTCCGTTCATATAACATTCTTCCATGCTCAAGGTGTGAATCCTAACCCGAAGTCAGACGTTTTGTTGAATATTTTTCCATTAAAAATGGAAGTTTAAAAATCGATTCACACACACACACACACACAAAAAAAAAGGCAATGATGATAAGACGTTGAATCGGTAAGACTACCGAATGAACAATTCTGAGCTCTTTAAAAAAAAAAAAAAAAAAAAAAAAAAAAAAAAAAAAAAAAAAAAAAAAAAAAACAGCGATTTTTTTTTTATTGAATCGATTCGAGGATCGCGCGATGTAGTATCGCGATATATCGCCGAATCGATTTTTTTTTTTTAACACCCCTTGTAGATAGTGCAAAACCCACCAGCACCCCAAAGGGTGGACAGGGCCAGCGCGGCAGATAAGCGGTAGTTGATGGATGGATGGATGGATGGATGGATGGATGGATGGATGGGAATGTTTACTGATAAAGGCTACTTGTATCACTATCCCATGGCGGTCTCAGAGAAAGTGGGTGTGCGTTTAGTCCGCAGAGGCGGTGCGTAGCTAGGTCTGCAACTAATGACATCACAAAGTGAGTACCCGCTCATTTTCTCGGGTTGGGAGGGGCTGGTGCTTGGAGAGCGGAATGACATAGAATTTTTCAGAGAGGAGCGAATGTCGGAAAACACCACTTCGGTCATGTTTTTGGTGAGGAATTTAACAGGCATTTTAACATGGCTAAAAGCGCCAGAAAGTTGATTGTTCTCATTACCGTCCCTTTAACTCTTTGTATACAAATTGTTGGGTCTCTGGAGGGCATGTGCATTGGCATTTTAAGACTTAATTGCACTTTCAGTGGTCATTAGAGGACCAGTAGTTAACCACTGAAAGCAATATCATCAGTGAACTTTTAAGGAAAAAAAGTTTTTTCAATGACTGACTGACTTTATATGAACCTTTCAAAGACTAAATTTATCATTTATCATACTTGCTGCATGATATCTTCCATTATGGACTGAATAATTACTTTATTTACTAAGCATTATGAAAGATTACTACAGTCCCCAACCTTCTTTGTTCCATCCTTGTTTTGTGTGGTTTGTGCTCTCAATTGAAAAGAGTTTAAAGGAACTCCTCCATGAAACATAAATGCTTTATGGATGGTGATCTTTGCTTTGTTCTCCCATTGAGGACCTCCACCTGTTTCTGATGATTTGAGCCAGAGCCTGTCCCTTTCAAGAGGCTGATCCCTCCTGATCTCTTTGATGTAACTTGACCTAACAGTTCCAACTCGCCGCACTCGACGGACCATGCTGGACGGACCCACAATGACAACAGCATGTGCGCATCAACGCTAACAGGCGTGCCGAGACGGATGATGGAGGTGTGCGAGCGGAACCGTTGTTGTGGGGGTTGGACGTTAACATTCGTTGGGGGGCAACAGTCGCATGATCACCGCTGCCAGCGCGCTCTTAAGCAGTAAAACCTGTGGATCTGCAAGGGGCACATGCAACTGATCGGAGATGAAAGAGTCGAGGCTTTGACTTTCACAGGAGGCCTGGCGTTGGGGTGGGGGCTCCAGAGGAGGGGAGATGCGATGGAAGAGGGCACCTTGGTGGTGGTGGGGGGGGACTTACTTCTAAAGGACTGCAATCAGAACAGCTGGGTCATTTTCAAATGACCTAATTCCAGAATTAATCCCTGCCGACCTGTATGGTTACATGCATTTGTTTCCACAACCAGACAACGGGAGGTGGTGGGGCAGACTAAAAGGAAACAAGACGGGGAGCCAAAGAGGCCAAATGCAAGGAGTTCAAATAAGGTACACGGTCAAGTGTTTCCCAAGAACTGCAAATGTTATCACCAGAGAGCATTTTGTTTTAGCCAGGATCAGGCAAGTTTTCCCAAAACTCAGAGGGATAGTTCCCCAAATGGTTACAGTTCATCTCCATGTAGACACCCAATATGCTATTTTTTTAAGCCATGACTTCGTAATCAGTGGCTTTCTCTCTAGCTGCTGTTAACTTGGTACCAAACATGGTGGAATAAAAGTCCTCAAGATCTCAATCAATCAAGCTCTCAACCATGACTGACTCAACTTTCTCTCTTACTACAATGTGAAAAAAATGACCTAAGTAGTATTTGTGCTGCATTACGTCCTACCACAGCAGTGGTCCCTGGAAAATTGGAATTAATTACCTCCTCACAGACTCAAAATACCCCAAATACAGTAGCTATGTCTATCATGACACAATGAAGTGCACAATATTTAACTGAAAGTCAGACATTATGGTTTGGAGTCCATTAATGGATGGATATTTCCTAAAAATCCGAGGCAGGAATTCAATAACCAATCTGGTTTGAGTGTGGCTTCAAAATTTGATAATTATTTTCAGGATTTGCCATGAGCAAGTGAGTGTGAGGGCCCATTTTAATGTGTTCTTAAAATAATACTTCAGAGAGCTGACACGCCCTGTGCGCTCCCGCCCATCGACGCAAGCACACGGTTGGGGGGAGATGTGAGTGTTGGAACGCGGCCCACACATCACAACCCGTAATCGGAATCAAAGCTGATTTGCAAAAACACGGAAGTCGGAAGTCCGTCTCTTCCGTGGCATGTAACCCATCCTGATCACGTGACCGTGATAATGTATTTCGTGCGGAAATGACAGCTGCTGTCGTTCACTTGAATGGGAGTTTGCTGACAGAATGGACAAGAAAAATCTATCTTCTATCCCAAATACTGCGCCAATTCTGTTCAGAGTAAAATCCTCAGCACGTTCGATGTCATGTCATTCCGTGTGGGGGTGGGGGAGGTGATCTCCTAATGTGGGCTAAAGCGTGCTAAGCACACAACATGTAGCATGGCTTGGAAGAGTAAAAGTCACCCGGATGTTTACCGTCGGGGTTAGTGACCGTCCACAACTTAGATTTCAAGAGCGAACAATGTCAATGGTGACTTGACTGGTAATTTGAGCTTGCAGACACTCCCCAGTCCCCATCTTCGACTCGCTATGAGCCGACCGGCTGAATGTGTCCTCCTTATCAGCTGGTTTCATCTTCACTTTCGGCTGGACACAAATGTTTGGCGTGTCCTCCGTGGCTGTACTGCTTTTGAAGAAGTGCTTCTTTGCTATAAGGCATAATTCCACCTTTGATGTCCGCCGTGGCATGCAATAATTCCTCGTGAGTCTCTTTGTTTTCACTGGCAGCCATGTCATGCAATGTGTATTTTACGCACGCGAGACGTCACGATGATCATGTGACTGTCCAAAATGGCCGATACTCTACTTAATGCAAAAATATTTATAAAAAGTATTATAAAGTCAAAATCGCTCAATATCAGTTGACAATTGTTTTCAGGGAAGAGTTTAAATTAACCATTTCACAGAATAGCTAGTTAGTTTTTCATAAGTCTTGTGTCTCTTTAAAGTTTACTGATGAATTTGCTGGCTTCTGACAGTATCAGACATAATGCTCCCAGCCGCGATCTTAGTGTGAAGTTTAACATCCGGACTCCATGACTACATTTACATGCAGTCAATATGCAGTCAAGAATTACGGTTTCTGAAACAATCAGGTAACACGTTTACATGCGTGGCGGACCGAGTTACTATCGTTTACACGTCAATTGTGCTTGATTGGAATATCCCGTTCAAACCGTGATGCGCAGAGAACGTAATTACGTAAAATAAAGTCTTTTCCACTTTTAACTTACTATGTTCAATGAAAGACATTATATTTATGTCACTCACCATGCTAAATAAAGTAGTCAGTTTCATCTCGCTCCAGAAGTATGGTTCTTTGCTGCAAGCGTTTCAGAGTTAGTTTACAGGGGTTTGAGTATTTCTGGTGGGTTAAACGCGAGAAGCGCACGCTTACCGTATTTTCCGCACTATAAGGCACACCGTATTATAAGGCGCACCTTCAATGAATGACATATTTTAAAACTTTTTCCATATATAAGGCGCTACAGTAGAGGCTGCGGTTACGTTATGCATCCATTAGATGGTGCTGCGCTAAAGGGAATGTCAACAGAACAGTCAGATAGGTCAGTCAAACTTTATTAATAGATTACAAACCAGCTTTCTGACAACTCCATTCACTCCCAAAATGAATAAACAGCTGTTTTATTATTTTCTCTGAGGTAAAGTGTTAGTATTAGCTAGCGATCCAAGATGGCGGGATCTTCTGCGCATGCGCGTCACCGATCGTGCAGGGTCACCGATAGTGTCTTGACAGCGAGACCTGTTGCGGCTCAATATTGATCCATATATAAGGCATTATAAGGCGCATGGTCAGCTGTTGAAAAAATTTAAGGCTCTTAGGTGTGCCTTATAGTGCGGAAAATACGGTATATACTTGTATAATAGGCACAAACTGGCGTTTTTGCCGTAGAGACGTCAAATAATGTAAAAAAGCCACAGAGAAATCAATGTATTCAAGCAAGGCTCCTTTAGCGAGTGGGAGGGAGCTGTGCATACAAGTCGTTACTACAAAGACCAAGATTCTTTGCCAATTAAAATAAGTGAAGAAGAAGAAAAGTAGTGCTGTCAAACGATTAAAATTTCTAATCTGATTAATCACACTTTTTAATTTTGATTAATCACGATTAATCAGCTAAATTACTTGCGTATTCGCCTAATATAAAATAAATACAAAATACCGTAATATTTTGACATTAACGCATTTTATTATCTGAATGTCATTTGCAAACATTGATTAAATGCATGTACGCAATTGCATTGCGTGTATTGCTCAAAACGTAACATCATCATATCAATTGGGTGCAATTCAGCAATTATCAATTAATTAATTAAATGCAAATTACTTTTGTTTTATCTGAAGTCCCATCTGGGTGCTTTTTAAAGCGAAATTTACCACCGAGCACACCAACTGGAGTCACCCCGCTCATCTTAGAACAACAGGCGTAGGAAATGCCGTGCATTGACCTAATCATTTACCTGCACAGCCTTCAATGTAACCATCCGCAGTTACGTTCAAGGCTCAAGTGTGGTCGAAGAAAAATAGTGCGATTAATACGCGTTAATATGTGATTAATGTGACATTTTTCTGTGATTAATTAATCTATTAAGGCTTTAACTTTTACAGCCCTAAAGAAAAGACAACGAAGAAGAAAACAGAAAGCATGCGCACAGCGAAAAACAATGTGTCGTTCAATCGAGGTCTTCCGAATGTGTTTATATGCACAAGAATTTGGGTTTTGAAAGGGGTAACCCAGGGGGTCTTATTCTGGTTTTTAAAAACCCAAAGAAGAGCATATTCTGGTTATTGCGTGTGTTTACATGGCCTTGCAAAACCCGAATTTTGGCAATGTTCGGATTTTAAAAGAGTTATTGCCTGTATGTAAACGTAGTCAATGTCGACACGCCTTTGTGTTGAAAGCAATTGTCCATGTCACTATGCATCTAATTATCTTAATGGGGCTGGTCAATACAGCTGTGTGAACTTGCACTTCAGACACAGCAATGTCCCACTTTGACAAGTTCTGCCTGAAAGGGACTTTCAAATAAATCCCAGCTACAATATTACGCCTTGTTTTCTGATTATTTATGTGACAACACTATAGCGTGACATACAGCCTTGGCAAACTAAATCATGTATCATCATTTTAACTGGCTTTCTGTTGACAAAGATATTTCCTGATACAACTCTCTCTTCAGGTAACTGGAATGGCCTCAATATGTTTCAATCAGTTCCTCCCTAAGCATCTGCCACTCATGCCAGGGCTGTGCAAAATTCAGAATTTCAGACTTCAATTAAATTCAATGGATGAATTTTAATTGATTCTGCCACTGCAGGATGTTGAATTGAATTTGAATGACAGGAAGTGGAATTGAATTCATTACAAGTAGGAGAAATTCACTCTAATCTTACATCAGTGGGAATGAGACTTTTAATATACATTTTTCTTCTATTCGGAAGTATAGAGACTAACATTAAGTACAAAATTCCTTCATGTAGGAAAGTTTTGCAATATATCTTTATTTCAATGTAATGAAATGAGAGAATTTTTTTTGTAGTTATAGGGGCGGGATGCTCACAGGAAATTTTGGACGGCCGGTACGTTTTTGGGCTCCGCCAACCCCACTTCAGAAAGTCACAAATTTGCGACTTTCTAAAATGGCAAATTTACGAGTTTATAAAATGGCAGATTTGTGAGTTTATAAAGTGGCAGTTTTGCGAGAAAAAAAAAACTCAGAAACTTACGAGAAATACAAATAGCGTAGCTATAGGCTAATCATTTGAGGATTTGTTGGTGGTTAATTTGCGATTTTCTAAAGTGACAAAATTGCGAGGTTTTTTTTCTCGGAATATTGCCACCGCCCTCTAAAAAAAATATATTTATACGTGGCCCTAATACGCCGTCGTATATTAGTGTACCTAAAGTCCCAACAATATTTGTATGAAATTAATGTTGTAAATAGGCTTATAAAGTAAAGATTGGTTCAATACACTTTAATTTGTGTTATGAATTTCTTGGAATTTCATGGGATTTAAAAGCTGACCTATGGAGGAATTTGCCTAAAAATATATTTACAGTAGTCTTTTTATTTGACCGTTTATAAGTCAAGTAAGTATAACTCAAACGTCTTCTCTTTAGCAGATGAACACCTTAGCTGTTCACAATGGATACACCTACAAGCCTTTAGCCAATAATTTTCAGACTAAATTTGGGTTTGAATTTCCCGCCCTCTGTCTGTATATGTGACGGCATGTGCGCAATGTGTACGTGAGGGCTTGTGCAGTTTCATTTTTCGGCTACACATGGCAGTAGGGATTCATCCAGCCATTTTTAATAATAATAATAATAATAATAATGATAATAATAATGCATTAGATTTCTCAGACGCGTTCTCTTTTGCTTTCCTGTCCCAGCTGACTTTGGGCAAGAGATGAACTACACTCTAGAATGGTTGCCAGAAAGTCACATAAATACAGATGACCATTTACACTCACATTATACAAATAGAGTCTTCAATGAACCGAACATGCATGTTCATGGAAAGTGGGAGGAAGCTGGAGTATTCGAACAAAATCCTGCAAGGCCATGGAGCAATTCTGAACCCAGAAGCTTTTGACTCTGAGACAGACATGCTATGCACGTTCCACCGTGCTATCTAAGACAAAATCAAAAATGTGTTTCTTTTGTAAGGAAAGCATACGATTGATGTCGGAGTTAGAACCAAACTTTGTATGAAAAATACTTATTTAAAACACGAACATCCTGGCGTCGAACCACTGTCATTCATGACATGAAACATCAATATCACACCTTGCGTTTTCCTTAGCTTTTTAAGAACATTTGTCCCAAAAGAAGGACATTAACAACAATGTAGACCAAAAGTTACGCAAGACTCTTGCATCACTTATTTATCAAAAATTCTCACTAGTAAAACCTTACTTTTTACGCTTAATAATTTTAATACGTGTGTGGTGCATTAGCCTTTCACCATTTTTGGTCAACCTATATTTACACCCAAACAAACACAGGAACTTCTATTTTCATTATTTCTGATGGGGAAAATATATGCTGATATGCCCTATCACATTTTAGGTGTTTTATTTATTTTGCTATTAAAAGTGCTTATTTAATTGCATACATTTGCATATCAATGAAAATGGTGGGTGCTCAGTGACCTATTCCTGTTTTCCTGCTTTTTCCAGGATGCTCAGCTTTGAATATACAGTCGCCCAGGAAAGTATGGAGCGAGACAGAGCGGGAGAGACTGATGGAGGGAGGGGGGAAGAAAGAGTGATGGCTGCTTTGATCTTTGGAGGCCCTGTCTGGATTAAAAAAAAAAGAAGAAGAAGAAGAAAGAAAGAAAGAAAGAAAAGAAAAACAAGTATCCAAGTCACTACTATACCATGAGTTTTTTTTCACTCTTAAATTAACAAAGAAAACTTTTTAGGTGACAAGTATTTGCAAAGAGGCGGCACGGTAGTCGAGTGGTTAGCACGTCCGCTTCCCAGTTCTGAGGTCTCCGGTTCGAGTCCAGGCTCGGACCTTCCTGGGTGGAGTTTGCATGTTCTCCCCGTGCCCGCGTGGGTCTTCTCCGGGTACTCCGGTCTCCTCCCACATTCCAAAGACATGCATGGCAGGTTAATTGGGCGCTCCGAATTGTCCCTAGGTGTGCGTGTGAGTGTGGATGGTTGTTCGTCTCTGTGTGCCCTGCGATTGGTTGGCAACCAGTCCAGGGTGTCCCCCGCCTACTGCCCAGAGCCAGCTGAGATAGGCGCCAGCAGCCCCCGCGACCCTTGTGAGGAATAAGCGGTCAAGAAAATGGATGGATGGAAGTATTTGCAAAGAGGCGAACAAGAGGAGTATTTCCACTTAATAAATTGACTTTGCAATCAGCATTTCTGTCTGGATTCCTTCAAAGGCATTACAATGGTAACCTCGACTGGTCGGTGGCCATCACAAGTATTAATTCATTTTTTTTAAACCTATGACTACATTAGTCTTATGTGGTATGTATGTGGATGACCTACAAGATGTGGACTTTGGACACTTTACAAATTGATGTTGCATTGACAATCGGGCGTTTTGAATGATTTTTTTATTTTTTTAATAAAAGCATAAAAAACAAGTCCTCAACATAGCTTTTCCACTTCATAAATGACAAAACTAATCTATCTTAGTGAATGTGCATCCAACGAACAAAATGTATAATGTAGTCACTTTATACTTTTCATTTGAGGGCCACATACAGAAAATCAGAAGGATGCAAGGGCCACATAATGTTATGAAAAGAAATTGTGTTTAGTCCTAAAAATTGTACAAATAATTTATTTGTGCTTTTGCATATTTAGAAAAATACTACAGTATATAAAATAATTTATTTGTAAGATGGCAATAGGGTTATTATAGCTTTGGAATTTTTCATTTTAGTTTTTATTTTGGTTTGAGTTTTTTTTTTAATTTTAGTTAGTTTTAATTAGTTTTCATGGTGGCTCTGTTAGTTTTTATTATTATTAGTTTTAGGTATTTAATAAATGCTTAGTTTTAGTTTAGTTATTTTCAGCATTAGTTTTAGTTTTTATTTTATTTTATTTTTTTAAAAATGTGTATTACTTGTGCGCAATATTTGAAAAACACCATGGCCGCAACGTCATTATTCCGGTTTATATTAAAAAAATAAAAAATAAATAAATAAATCCACTAAAAATCACATTTAAAATCATCCCCAAAGGCTCATGCATTCATTTAATTACTAAAAACTAAAACGAAGGACATTTGCTATACTTATAGTTAGTTTTATTTTAGTTTAGTAAACATAAAATGTAGTTTCAGTTAGTTTTCTTTTTTTTAAAAAGCATCTTTGTTTTTATTTTATTTCGTTAACGAAATTGTAGTTTTGAATTTTAGTTTTTTCGTTAGTTTTAGTTAACTAAAATAAACTTTAATAGCACCTGTGTTTTTCGACACCATTGCTTCTTACATTGACCATCTCCAAACATTTTTGTTTTTATTTTATTTGAACTGAGTCAAATGCCATTTTTAGCATATGTCGCGGGCCACTAAAAAATGGACGCCGGGCCGCAAATGGCCCCCGGGCCGTAGTTTGGACACCACTGCTTTATACATTGGTAGTGCAGTGGGAATTAGGCCACTTCTGTCTGGATAAAAAAAGAAATCCAAGTCATTACCATGAGATGGATTTCCCCCCTTAAATGACTAAATTAATCTTACTTTATTATGATGTGACTGTGCATCTGACAAACAAGATGTGCATTGTCACTTCATAATAAATTGGTGTTGCAATGGGAAAATGGGCATTTCAAGGCCAATAAAAGCCACCACATCAAAATAGAACATCGTAGATCAAAAGAAGTGTGTGCGTGTTTGTGTCCGCGCGCGCGCGTGTGCTGTTTTAAATATATAAAAAGTGGGTGGTGGAGGTGGGTGGGTGTTGTTCTGCCACGCTTGAACGTGCTCTGAGTCCTGCCCCGCCGTTGCCGATTGGCTGGACGCGCACCCAAGGGGGGAAAGTTTGAATAAAATACAAGAGCATGGCACCAGTGTCGAGTGGAACGTCTGCGAAAATTCCACGGGTGATCGAACAGGACTTTAAAGTGAAATTGTGAAGTTGCAATTACAGTAAATAAAAAAGGGACGCTGACGTTAACTATCAGGGAGAAAGATGACAGCAGTCAGGGCCGCCGCATCGTTACTGCCGCTGTTGGTGCCACTCCTCCTGGTATTGATGCAGTCCGGAGCCGGGCTGTGCGCACGGAGGTTCCGCGGTGGCCGCAACCCGCAACCGCGACGCGCGCCGCCGCCGCCCACATACCGGGCGGCGAGCGGCAACCGGGGTGACGCCACCGAGAGCTTCCCACTGGATTTCACCGCCGTGGAGGAGAACATGGATAACTTCATGACGCAAGTGAAGAACCTGGCGCAGTCGCTGTACCCGTGCTCGGCGCAGAAGCTCGACCATGACATGAGGCTCCACTTTCTGGAGAACGCGTCGGTCACTTGCAACGACGGGAGTCCAGCCGGGTACGTGAAAAATGACTAATTGTAGCTTTGTAAAAAGGGTGTCAAATATATGTTATCATTGCCAACATTACCTGCAAGTTTATGACTTTTATGATCTTTAGAAGGGGATTGTGGCACAGATAAAGCTATAATGCATTTTTAGTCCACGCCATTTCTTATAAATTATGTAATGTCTTCTTTCTTGCTTATCATGAAGCTCATAACATGTTTCCCCAAACTGTGAAGCAGGGCACAAAATGGGTCTGGTTCCACTTTAATGGCCTGTACTGTCAAATAAATCTCATTGATTTTAAAGATGACCTTAAGCAGAGGGTTTCCCATCCTCTGAAAAGGGCCTCAAAATATGTCCAGTGCAACTTTTTAGGTTGTACTGTAAAATGTTGCAAGCAACTGGCAAAGGAGATTTATGTTTGCTGTAAACTTTGTAACGTCTATTGGGTTTATGGTCATTGTACAAGAGAAAAGTGTTTCCCATTCCCAACCTGTGTATCCGGGGCCCAAAATGGGCTATTTTGATTTGGTCATAGCATTCGTGTAGACATTGAGTCCTTCTTAAAAAGTTCATTATATTCTTAAATGGAGTGCAACATGGGAAAGAATACAATGCATTTGTGGTCACCAGTCATCAAAGTGAAATGCCCTATTAAGGTTGTTTCTTTTTGTTCTGATCATATCCAAAGATAAGGGTGTTTTATTCAAATTTGTGATCTGTTGCATTTTGTATGCTGATGTTATGGTTTTAAGATGAAGAACAACAGGACACACTGTCCTTTTTTTGGGGGGGGGGGGGGATTGTGATCCTTGAAATCACTACTTGACGCTTATGTGGCTTTAACAGAGAAATCCATAAACCATGCGGAAATCCAGCACGATTTCAGTGGTGAACACAAATTAAGTCATGGAACTAAATACATGATCACGGCACACACAAGTCCTCTTGAAGTAAAAGTATTGCTTTTTATAATGTTGTGTTGTAATGCATGTTGTAACGTTGCTTTCTAACATATTTATAAGACACTGTCAGGAGGCATAAAAAAAATCTTGAAAAATTATTATACAGTCTGAGCATTTGTGGGTCATATGCTATTTGGGTTATACATTTATTTATTGTTAGAATGGCTTGGCGGGACAGATCAAATGGTCTCATACCCACCATAATCATAATCAAAGAAATTGTATTTCCCTTTTGTCTGAGAAAAAATATACAGACTATAAATATACAGATACTGTGCATGTCATGTATTTTTTGCTTTTTGGAGAGCTATGCCTTTATTGGATGCTGACCATTAGATTTGCATGGCTGCCATTATTATTATTGCTATTATTATTATTCTTAGATTACAATAGCGATGTGCAGACGTGACTGAAAAGCTGGTAATGATGCCTTGTCTATTCATGGCTTTAACAGTAATAATTCTGCATAATTCCTCCTTTAAGAGGAGTGCGGTGAAGCGCTAAGCTCTTTAGAGACAGCAGGAGTCACAGTGCAGTTGGCAGATGGCCTTTTTGGTGTTCCGCACTGTGTTGGTTGTCAGTTAAGATGCTAAATCCAACAGCTCACATTTGCTGACAAATAAAATCATTTAGTATTGTGAGAATGTAGGATTCATCTTAATGCGTTTGATCATGCATTTATTTGGTAGTATAAAGAGCTTTGAAGTTTACATGATTGACTGTGGCTTACTATGATAGTATAAAGTCATTAACTCATTCACTGCCTTTGACAAGTATACTTGTCAATTGTATTTTTTAGAGCGGTGCTAAATGGGGGCGAATCTGAGCATGCTCCACTGTAAATATCAAACTTGGAAACAACTTTACTGATGCCCAACCACCGGTAGATGACATCATTGCCCCATTTTATAGGAAATAAACACAGTTTCAGAGTCCATGGGAGAAATGGCTGTATTTTGGCAAACCTACATTTTTCTGCTGTCAATTATAAAAGAACGGGACGGGACAAAAAGTAGGGAGTCTATTCTGTTATTTGGTAGATTCGGTTTATATATAATTATTGAATGGAATATCACGTGAGTATTGGAAATGTAAAAATTTTCTATAATGACTGGCAGTGAATGAGTTAACTACGGCCAAAGTATGACTCAGCATCTGAGCAAATGGATTTCTATGCAGTCACTGAAACGTGTTTGGCTGTTGCTAGAGTTTAGTCATGGGTAGTTGCGTGCCTTATTGACACACCCGTTATTATTCGCTTCAGAAAGTCCGCTTTGCCCTGGAATTTCTTGCATGTGACTGCGTCGATCTACATACATATCGAGTCAGCGATTGTACGATTAACACAATCTAAAATGCCAATCGATTAAGTCATTGGTGTTGTTGTGAGATCACTGCCGGAGAATGATGATCTCAAAGGAACTTCCCACTTCTTGTAATGCTATTCACCGTGAAAGCGGCATAGGGGAGATTGAGATAAGTGGCATCAGTGATATTCAGTTAAAACTTTTGCCATTGCTGCAACTTAGTGTCTCCGTTTTCTTTTTTTTTAATCTCCAGAAGATAGGAATCAACAAAGCAGCAGGATGCTAACATTCAAGATAAAAGTCTGACTAACTGACAAGTAAAATGGTGATGGTATTACGGCAGTTGATTATCTCACCCAAAGATTTGGAAAGTGCGCCATATCAACACTGGAATGTGTTTGTTTAAAATAGATTGTCATGCCGACTGAAAACTAAAACATATCATGTAACTGGGGATTATATATGACACAATGTTGTATTCTTGAATGTCCCTCAGGTATTACCTGAAAGAATCCAGAGGAAGCAGACGCTGGTTGATATTCCTGGAGGGTAAATATAACCATGCATATCGGTCCATCCACTTTCTATACCGCTCATCTAAAAATGGTTTTTGAATAACCATATATTGACTTTTTGTGGACCCCCTGTGCAGGCGGCTGGTACTGCTTCAACAAAGAGAACTGTGACAGCCGATATGAGACCATGAGGAGGCTGATGAGCTCGTCCAAGTGGCCTCAAACTAAAACAGGTTGGCCTCACCTAATCTCGCCGTAATCATTGGCACCCCTCGTTATGTGGTCTTTATCTTCTAATAAATTCCGTTGTTGTTGTTTTTTTTTCTATAAATAATATAGGACCAAAAATTTTAAAACAAAGATGAAAATCAACCCTTTTATTGAAATGCATTTATTCAGGTGGGAAAATACCACATTAAGAAATAATTATTTTACATTAAATAATGTGTGCCACAATTATTAGCACCCCTGATATCAGTACTTTGTAAAACGCCAATTTGCCAACAAAACAGCGCCTAACCTATCATGTTTTAAAAGATGGGAGAATACAGAAAGAGGGAGCTTCAACTATTCCTCTTTGCAAAATCTCTTTCAATCATCCAGCGACCCGAGTCTTTTCTGTACTCTCCTCTTTAGCTTACTCTACATTTTTTTTCTTTTTCTTTTTTTAACGGGGTTAAGGTCTGTGGACTGAGATGGCCATTGGAGCTTGATTCTACAATTTTCAATATGAGAGTATGCTAATTCTTCAAATTAAAAAAAATGAATTTATTTAAAGGCTATCAACACATTTTAACAAGGGATGGCAATAATTACAGAAGAACAACACCTCATCTCAAAGGTTGCAAGGGCTGGTCATAACCTTAATCACCCAGGTTACGATTCAAATCTTCACAATGAATCAGCAGTCATGAGTCTGAGGTCTCTGTTAAACCAGCTTCTATAACTCCCCTCAAGTACTTAAAAAGACAGCAGACTTGTCTGAAACGCCGCAGACTTAGACAAGTTTGTTTTTTTGGTTTGCTGGCTCAAATTGTCAACCTGACAGTCCAGGTGAAACACCGCAATTGATTCAGTTCGTGTATTGGAGTTGGCAGACCCACTGGAAATAAACTCGGATGATTCAGTTGATCATGTCACTGAATTCAGTTGTGGGACTCACTAATGGAAACATTGAATGGCATAAAATCTTGGTTAACCTCTGGTAGAGTTCAGTGTAGGCTTTGACTATAGTTTAGTTTTTTTGCATTATGTTCTTTTGCCATATCAACTTCCAGGTCAATTCAAATACATTTTGCACAAACCTGCTCACTAACAATGCAAATACTGGCCTTGCTCTGCTGTCAAGACTGTGAGCAAATCGTTTGCGTCTGTGGCACAAGTCAACCTGGCGCCCGCTGCTCCATGAGCGTGGACGCCTTCGTCTTTCATTGTAGTGTAATAACTATAATTCATGTGGTAATGATGATGATGAGGAAGAGGATGTGTCTGGGAGTGCCGGAATGGCTAATGATACATGGTGATCTGTCTGCGCAGGCACTGGGATCCTGTCTCCACTGCCGGAGGAAAACCCTCACTGGTGGAATGCCAACATGGTGTAGGTTGACTCGTGTTTACGTTTAAAAAAATATATGTATATTTTAAATTACAGACTTCAATATTATTTGTACAGGTACATCCCATACTGCTCCAGCGATGTGTGGAGTGGTGTCACCGCCAAAACAGATCACAGTAAGTAGTTGCTGAATGCGCTGTCATTTGTTCCCAACGTTTTTGGTCTTGTGTACCATGAGTACCCCGATATGTGTTGATGATTCTCCAACAGTGAAATGTAACAACTGCACCATTTTAGTTTGTCTCCTTAATTTTGACATTTAATTTCATATATTCTTATTTTTAAAGGTAGGGGCCAAAGGCAAAAATAAATGCTGGATGTATACAAATGAAATCCGTCTCAATCAATGCCGCTGAACTTCTGTTCATCTGTAGTGGTGATTTTGTCCTCGATCAGCACTCTCCCCCACCTGTATTTATTTTGGACTTTTGCTTTGTTGTGGCCTGTTCTGGGTGGAGAGTCAATGTTTTCCCTCCAGCCAATGACAAAGCGGAGGGCGTGTCACTGTGGGCTGGTAGGGTGGCATTTCAGCAAAGACTGGAGCGATTGTTCAAAAACAATTGCTGACAGTGCCAAAAAGAGAAACTATTCCACTACGAAACATGTAGCGTACGCTCGAAAACCAGAGTGATATCGGCTTTGGTTTTACCTGCTTCCGAGTCTGGAAAGAGAGGCTTGCGCTTAAGAGCGATGTGGAGTTGGCCTGCTTGATGTTGGACGGATAAATGCCAAACAGACTGTTAGCCTGCTAATTTAGCGACATGCTAGGTTGCAATCTAGATTGAGGGACGAATGCTTCTCCGGCGTTTTAGCTACTATCAGTGACGGTACAGAGAACCAGTGGGGCAGTGCGCACAGTCTCTGATCAGTCATGTATCTGCCTTTGTGTAGCAAGAGCAGCCGCAGTGGCTGCGTGTCATGTCAGCCAGTATAGTTTGGATGTGTGACTTTATATGTTTTGCTACAGTGTCATCAGGGCTCTCACACTTTAGTGTGTGGCACTGTTGCTGGACTGGGTTGCTGTCATAGGCAGGGGGCGTGAACCGTTGAGCCCGATGGGAGGAGCGTCAATCTTGTGTTCACAAACTGCAACGGAAATCTTTCTTCGGACCCTAGCTTTAACTCAAATTAAATTTTGTTACATAAAACTCTTGTAATCTTTTCCACACACACAAAACAAAGGAGCTCGTTTGAGTAAGTCCCCTTTAAACAGGCTTCCAAGCCTTAATTATCAAGAACTAAACCACTTGTCTCAATTATTGACTTGTGAAATATTTACTTGCCATCGTGGAAATAAAATGTTTATACTTACTCCCTTCAATTTGATCGAATAACCTACCCTGGTTGGGAAACACTGCTTGAAACAAACTCAGAATTCCTCATGTTCTTTCTTTGTGGTGAGCAGGTGGCTACGCTTTTATGGGCTCACTGATAATTCAAGAGGTCGTTAAAGCATTGCTTAAAAAGGGTCTGGACAACGCCAAGGTTCTGCTGCTAGCCGGGAGCAGGTATGCACACAAGTGCAACCACGTGAACATTCTAGTGCTGTGATTAGCAATGTGAACATGTCGCATCTGCATGCAGTGCCGGTGGGACGGGGGTGCTGCTGAATGTGGACCGTGTGTCGGAGCTGCTGGAGGGTCTGGGACACACTGGGATACAAGTGCGCGGCCTGGCGGACTCTGGCTGGTTCCTGGACAACAAGCAGTATGACTTTACAGACTGCTTGGATGCGGTCAGCTGTGCCCCCACTGAGACCATCAAGAGAGGCATCAAGTAAGCATTAAGCAGCCATAATCCAGAGGCTTTACATGGCTATTCTATTTGTTTTATATGAGCAAAGAGCGTGTTTTGCTCTTATAGCAACTAGGGCTGCACGGTATATCGGTTCCATTTTGGTAATGGGGTACTGAGGCATTTAAAACTATACCATACTGCATTTGAATAACTTGCAGCGCCGCTGCAGCTCCCCACGTTACGGTACCGCAGCATAACAACAGTTGATTTGACAAGGAGCAAGCCAGAGGAAACAGCACATAAGCGAGCAGTGTGGATGCGGGGCAAGAAAAAAGTTTGGAGAGGGCAGAGACAGAGAGAAAGAGAGAGAGAGAAAGAGAGAGAGAGACAGAGAGAGAGAAAGAGAGAGAGAGAGACAGAGAGAGAGAGAGAGAGAGAGAGAGAGAGAGAAAAGAGAAAAGAGAAAAGAGAGAAAGAGAGCGGATTGTCTTTGTTCACTTTACAAAAACAAAAGTGACAATGTTAACGCAAAGTATCCGTGACGTGACACGCAAGCACACAAAGCACGACGACGAGTGACACGCACAAAAGACGACATCAGGTGGCAGTGTTTATGGAATTAATTGCTCATTTTTTTTATCATCTCATATTGACAGAGGAGTGATGCGGGAGAAGGTAGAGATATTGGGGAAATAAGGCGACATTTTTCCATCTCCACATTTTATTTAATGACATCTACGAAAGATGACATCACGTCACTGCCGTGTATAATAAATTATGCTGCATGTGAGGATGGTCGGAAGTCGGACTTTTCCGACTTCAAACCAGGAAGTGTGTACGGATCGCCCCCTTGAATTCGGAAATCCCACTTGCGAAGTCGAGGGGAAAAAAAAAGGACCCCGACTGCACCGACGGACTACAATATGACGTCACTCTACAATGGCGACCCCTTTGGAAACACAGACCGTGAATGGTAAAACACAATTTAATCGAGTGTAAAACGAGATAGCTTTCTTCATTCATAAATATTCAACATAACTTCATGTAACACAACGTACGTGAGAGTATGTTGCCATCTCCCTGCATGAAATTTATACGGTGAACTACTGAACTGTATTGAAATGCTTATGAAATAAGATTAAAAAAAAGAATTAAAAAAAACGATAAATGAAGCAAAATTGCTGTAGGTCAGAATGAATTTTGAGGACCAAAATATAAAACAATTTATCACTATCTACCATTTTGGTTGTTTACTTTCGCTTCGAATGCTTTCAGGTCGGAACTGGGAAAAAACAACTTGGATAAAATCGACTTCCGACCATCCTCGAATGCAACATTAGCTGCGAGACTGAATTACTAGCATCACCACAAATGTCAACTTTATGCTTCATGTTTCAAGTGGGATTAGATTAAAGTCAAATATAAAGTATTAAACGGACGATTGTAGTAGTCAATTTCCTAACCACACAGAGTGCATATCGGGATTTTGATAACAAATAGGTTGGATGCGTACGGATGAGTGTTCATAGTGCAGAACGATTGTAAACATATCCAATCTCAAACATACAGCAGTGAAAAATGTTTACCGTTAGGCAGCGATCCTCTACCTTTACTGAGCCAAGACCAAGGCACATATTTGAAGTTTTTAAAATCTCATAGCACACCACCAAACAAGATTTGAGCCTATCAGCCTGCCAACTTCGGGCAGTAGGCGGGGTACTCCCTAAACTGGTTGCCAGTTAATCCAGGGTACACAGAGACGAACACGCATTTACACTCACAATCACACCTAGGGACAATTTGGAGTGTTCAATGAACCTGTTGTGCATGTCTTTGGGACGTGGGAGGAAACTGGAGAACCCGGAGAAGACCCACACAGGTGTGGGGAGAACATGTAAAATCCACCCAGGAAGGCTGGAGCGTGGACTCGATCTCACGCTTTTGCACTGGGAGGCGTTTTTTTTTTAATTCCTTTTAAAATTATGTACATTAGAACTGCTTGTCTTTGTGGTGTTACAGATCGATATGTTATTGTTCAAAGAAAAAAAATCAGTTCTTTATTTGAAAAAGTGTCGAAAAGCATCGAAATACATGTTAGTACATGTGTCAATACCGATACCAAAATGTTGGTATAGTAACAACCCTAATAGCTTTATCTGAGCCAAAGTCGCACACAGCAATGCTTATCTTAGCTCTCCACTGTTTTTTTTGTTTTTTTAATAAACATACAATATATTTAGTTATTTTGTGCCATTTGAAGCACACATGTTTTTATGCTCATCCATTCACCACCTATTGTGAACAGAGCATGACTGTAACTAGAAGAGCTGGGCAAAACTGTTGTTACATCTGTATAATAACGACACGAGACACCGTGAGCTCTTGTTAACACACTTTAGTCGTTACCCGGAAGACTCCATAACAGCGAACAGCACAAAGCATTATGGGACATGTAGTCCCGCATACCTACTTCTACAACATCGGCCCGTCACTGAAGGATGCCCACCTTTCAGCAAGTGCTTCCTCATTTTCGTCAAGTACTTTTTGACGGGAAGCCTTGCAATAATACACATACTGAGAAGGACCGTCTGTACTGACTTAGAACAACGGCTGTAAACCTGCTTCAGTGGGTGTACTGTATTTTCTCTTCACATCATAAAGCACTCGCCAAAAGGTGGGCATCTATCACTGACAAGGCAATATAATAACGTTTTCGCCCAGCTCTAGTAACTTAACTAGGCACTAGTTTAACAATCTCTGGTGAGATTGCAAATGCTTCTGAGGAGATGGGGTGCATAAAGACAATAGCAATGAACAAAACTACAGACACAAAAATGTTTTCTAGTCACATGACAGGTTATAGGAGGCAGATAATCATAAAACACCCCAAGTAGAGTTAATTTCGTCAACAAAAACAGACTAAAACTAGACTAGTCTAGACTAAAACCCAAATTAATAAACAATAACTGGGACTAAATCAGCATGCATTTTCATCGACTAATGAAGACAAAACGAAAATGTTCTTCACTTAATAAAAACAAGACTAAAATCTATGGAACAAGACGAAACATCCGTGACACGGTCACGTGACGCACAGCACAAACACATGGGACAGACAGGAGGTGCATTCAAGGTAAATTATAGTTATAACATTAATCCAACGGCTATAACGTTCCAACAATATTGTTACTGCAATTGATAAATAATGCTGGCTTACTAGCTCATAGCATGGAGCCATAGTAGCCACTGTAATTGTGTGTGAAGTTGTTTTTCATCAAAAAGATGGAAAAATTTTACGTGACATAGTTTTAGATCCCAAAAGGTTCAATATAATCTGCTGATATATACAGCGGCAAAATGGTTGTCCTGACTAAAACTAGACTAAAACGTTGACAGTAGGGCAACTACACAATTTAGCCACAAAAAAAATAAAAAAAAATAAAAAAAAATGAAGGACTGAGAGACCTGATAGCAACAGTGTCAAATTCAGACAGACACTCCAGAATTATGAGCTCATCCGTACCCTTTTATATTGCATGAATGGGAATTTGGTACCTACTCAAGGTGTAATAAAGTCACCAGATTTTTTTCGTTATGCAAGTGCACCACCTGCTGGGTCATGTGGCACAATACCACACTTGGCTCTTGTGAATTGGTCACTGATCTATGTATTTGACCTTATCACCAGGTACTGGGGAGGAGTGGTACCAGAGAAATGCAAACAAGCCCATGAAGGAGAGGAATGGAATTGTTTTTTTGGCTACAGAGTCTTTCCATCTATAAAAAGTTCGTTTCAAGCACCACATAAACCACATTCAGTTACCCCCAAAAGCACACAGTACATGATCAATGTAATTTAAATTTGGTCCTATTATGCCCAATTCTAGGCCCAGTCTTTGTGGTCCAGTGGCTGTTCGACGAGGCCCAGTTGACAGTGGACAACATTCAGTTGACAGGACAACCGGTTCAGGAAGGCCAGTGGCGTTACATCCAAAATTTGGGTATTGAGCTAAGGAATACCCTCAAAGATGTACCGTAAGTTTGCCTTATGTATTTCCGTGGAAAGGAGAATGGATTTTCACATGTTCCCTGATTAAAACTGTCTTCCATTTTAGAGCCATGTTCGCCCCAGCATGCCTCTCTCATGAAGTCATCGCAAGAAAGTGAGTGCTACAGTGTGTCGTTTAGTGGGCTGACTTGTGAATTAACAGCACCCTCTTGTGTCATTTTCCAGCTACTGGACTGACGTGCAGGTCAAAGGCACTTCCTTGCCCCGGGCACTGCATTGCTGGGACCGCAGCCTCCATGACAATAGGAACAACAAAGCCCCGCCCAAAGGCTGCCCTGTGCATTTAATAGACAGCTGCCCATGGCCGCACTGCAACCCTACCTGCCCAACCATCCGAGACCAGTTCACGGGCCAAGAAATGAACGTCATCCAGTTCCTCATGCACATGGGCTTTGACGTGCAGAAGATGGCCCAGCAACAGGGCATGGACCCCAGCAAGCTATTGGGCATGCTTAGCAGTGGCAGCTAGAGACTCACACAAACAAATAAAACACACTTAACAGTATCTTCAAGCTAAACCCCAAGTAGGGTTGTGGCTGGTCTCTCTGGCCAGTGTCCATACATGATACCTCCAACCACTCTCTCTACCTTAGTCTTCCCCCTTATGACATCATTTTTACTGTTGTACCTCAAAAGCAAAAACAAAACAAACAAACAAACAAACAAAAAACAAACAAAAAAACAGCAGATAACAGATTACCATATTTTCACATCCCCAAAGCAGGGGGTATTTACCCAAACACAGATGGGGAAGCAGCCTATTATGCATTTATTTATGTAAATGCATTTTTGGAATAAGTTTAAAACAAAATTACTATTATGAAGAAATTCTGCAAAGACCAACTAACCAAGCAAGAAGTAGAGTACGCTAGAGTAAGCTACCCTGCTACCCACGTCGGAATGTAATGAACTCAGAACTTTTTTTTTTTTTTTTTTTTTTTTTTTTTACCATATGGGCTAAAAATCCATACTTAAATTCCACTGTTCTTCAGAGCTGCTGTTTTGGTTAGCAACCGCGTTAATTGAGTGCAAAGTGTCTATGAACTGAGGATTTACACCAGCGTCTGAAATGGATGACGCAGCATGCAGCAAATTGAGTCGAGGCGTCAATTACTGGTCAAGAGTTGACGAAATATGGTATACTTGTCCCATTATTCCTCCTTAACTAACTACTGGTCACAAGTGCTGGGATACTCAAAGCAATGATGCTTTGTTTGACATCAGCTTCCACCACAGTGCCATTTAATCTGAAGTGTACCTCTTGAATCACCAAAAGCGGACCACTCAAGGCCCAAAGAACAGACTGTTTTTAGGCTTCTGTCTAAGTTAGTCCTCAGATCAATGCAATGAGCATCAAAGCATAGGTCTCAAATTCTGGTCATCGAGGGACGCAGTCCTGCATGTTTTAGAGGGTTCCTTCCTCCAGCACACCTGAATCAAATGATCAGATCGTTATCAGGTTTCTGCAAAGCTTGCTGATGAGCTGGTCATTTGAATCAGGTGTGTTGTAAGAGTGTATCCTCGAAAGCAGGCTGTACTGCGGCCCTCAAGGACCGGAGTTTGAGACCTATGAGCTAAAGGGAGAAAAATATTGTGTTTGTTTATGTTTAGTATACGTTTTCAGGTGATTCCATTGTCAACTCCATACTTATATGTCATAATAGAGATAAACTTTTAATATAATGGCAATGCTGTATGGACTGGTGTCCCTTCAAGGACATATTTCCTCACACCAACCACAGAAGGAATGGTATTACTAATTGTAATTTAATTCTGTAACATATTTTTAACAGGAGAAACTCGAGCAAACATTGGTTATTTACATATTTATTTTGTTATGTAAATCATATTTATAAGTGCTATTTTTTTCGCAGAGAAGTAATTCTTTGTAATATTGTAAATACATGGCTTGTTTGCCCTCTGTGTTGATTGCATGTCTTTGTATTAGACCCAAAAGAAAAAAAACAATACATACGTACAAAGGAAAAAAATAGTGTTCTCCTGTTATTTATTTTAGACGATCCTCCTTACATATCTATTGTATGAATTATCATACTTTTTTTCATTATTATTATTATTTTTTTTAACCAGGTCTGACAACCTTAAAATAAGAAAATGACAAAATAACTGATTCCCATGAAATCCGGCAAGATTTTCCATCAAGACAGGATGCACAAAACTCACAAAGGACTTCCAGTGTAAAATCTGCTGTCTCTGCCGCTCAGGTAGTGCGGAACACGGGGACAAGCCCCTCCGAGTTTCCAATTTTTGAGCTGTTAGCTTATTAGCCTGAGAGTTAGTTTTATGCAGCTACTGTTGCGGTGGTGCTTGTGCTATTGTGCTTATATGTTAGCTATGTCAATTTAAAAATAATAATAATAATAATAATGAAAAAGCACCTTGGTCGTGAAACACACAGTTTATCAGGGATTTTGATTTGTTTCCTGAGGTCCTCTTCCATGTATCTTTTTTTTATTTTATTTTTGTTATTTTTTTATAGCTTCGTCATTGGTGTGCTTGTTTGGGAAAAAAAAAAAAAAACACTAGCGAAATGTCTTGGTCCTCCAAACTCTATATTAGATAAAACACAGTCATGAAGTTCATTCTAAAATACAAAGTGTTTTCTCAGAACTAGAGTGTAGTGAGTTGGTAAATGATACGTGTCCTTTTTTAAAGTGTAACTCATCCCCAACCACACTACTGCTCCACCCCTCACTAATATTTGAAAACGGCGCTCAAAGGGGATTTTTCCTGGAAGAGTCTTGGGCTTGTGAGGGAGGGGAGTGTTGGACTTGGTCTGGCTGTGATTGACAGCAGCAGTGAAAACTATTATCTAAATCATTTCTATACTATGACCAGCTATGCTAACCAAATGCTATGCTAATATTTTACTAACCTGAAAATCGATATAAAGATGTTCACAAACGTTACTATTCCAACTCCAAATCACTAAGGAGGCGCATACGAGACTTAGCCGGTAGGTGGCAGACACGGCCTTGCATATGAAAGTCCGTGGTGGCAGAGAAACTACGACAGTTTCACGGAAGTGACGTCGGTAGTACATGCTCGTTCAGTGAGAGGACATACAGCCAAACAAACCTTTTTCTCACTTGGGCATTTTTTCCGGAAATACGTAATCGCTGTGGATTGCGACTTCCGGTGTGGCGCACAACAATTGTAACAATGGCGCAGGCTAAAAATAAAAGCCACTGTATCATACTTGGATGCTCGTCCTACGTTTGAAACTTTATTAAAGCTGCCATACCTTTCATTTTATTTGCTTCCCTGCGACACGGAACTAAAACAGAAGTCAAGCGATTCAACACGAAAGACCACATTTTATGATCAGGAAAGGGCAGCACACGAGTCTACAGTAGCATTTCACCTCTGAGGATTTCGTGTTGGGGCTTAAGTGTCAGATGCCTGAAACTCAAGGCTGCCTTTCCCCATGGAACAACTTTTCACCGCCTCCTACGAGGGAATGTGTTTGATCGATACCACAAACAGACGAGCTTTCACCGAAAACTTGGTCATCCAGTACATGCTGGGATTATGACACACGTACAAAAACACACGTTACCATCATCATCATTCAAAACAGACTGCAATACTTAAAAAATGTCCTATATATCCTTACTATGAATTATATGCCAAGAGAGTTGTTAGCTTCATAACTTGCGACAGACTTGCTCAACATCCCTTAATTTCAGAAAACTACGACCAAACGTTATCGAAATTCACATATCGACGTATGCCTGCAGTAATCTCTGAAAATATGAAAGCGATCGACACAGAATTTTGGCTTTTATTGGCATATACTGGCTTGCTCCCCATAGGTGCGCACTCAGTTGGTCACGTCGATTAATGGCCGTAAATTTCAAACTATTGGACCGGTCTTATTGATATTTTAAAAGATTCATGTGGGCCTAAGTAGAGATGTGCATGTGAATTTTGGAGGCGACTGATCGTAGATAACCCGTTAAGCTTTTTATAGTGAGTGTCTACTGTATAGCAGTGGTGTCCAAACTTGGTCCTTGAGGGCCGGAGTCCTGCAGGCCAACACACCTGGTTCCAATGAACAGGATCGTTATCAGGTGTTTGCGAAGCTTGCTGATGAGTTTCAGATGTGTTGGAGAAGGGAAACATCCAAAACGTGCTGGACTCTGGCCCTCGAGGACCGACCAATATAATCCAAAATACTGTGGCGATTGCTTTTATATTTTCAGAGGTTGAACTGGGCACAATTAGAGATGTGTGGGTTAATATTGGTGACCATTCAAAAAAGTTTTCTGACATTAGACGACAAACCACATAAAGCGTTATAGACTGACACCTTTTCGATGGGTTTCTCGTTGAAAAATGTGTACCCTTTCTTCGTTCTTTTTGTTGTTGTTTTTTTGTGATGGAGTTTTCTTGTACAATGCTAGTTTCCACATCGGCAAAGGTGATTTTTGGCAAATGCTTGAGAAAGTGTTTAATATTGACCTATTCTATGATCCATCTTGCTTCTAGAGCTACATATAAGGACTGGAAGTTGAGATTCCCAGTGATGACGTATTTTCCGTTTTCTGGTGGGGAAAAAAAAAAAAAAAAAGTCCATTGTGTTAACCCGGTGTTTAACGTCTAGATGACATCACACAGATATGTTTTGCCACAAATTCAAGCTTTCACACAAACATGCACTATAAGGTCAAAATAATGACGAGGACATGTAGACGACATTAGTAGAGACTAGGGCTGCACAATATATCGAAAAAATATCGATATCGCGATATTGGTCCATGCAATATGCATATCGCAAAGACATGCAATAAGTTTCATATGGAATTTTATGCTTTTATTTGAATTTGACCAGTCACTCGCTAACTAAAATGTGCATCGCCATCCAATAGTTGAACATTATTGAGGGGTAACTAATTCCAATTAATTTACTAAGAATATATTTAGCTTGCTTATTTTGCTGCATTAAAAAATTTAATTATTTAATTAAATAATAAAAATGTCATTTCTGTAGGTACATGTTAAATATTGCAATAATATTGATATCGCTATATTCAACAGCTACATTGCATAGAGACCCATTTTCATAGTTTTCCTTAGGGAAAAAAATAAATAAATAAAACATCAAAAAAGCTGATTTACCCTCTAACTGCATATTTGGAGTATTGTAAGTGTTGTTAGATCATTCTGTGGTTCAGCAAAACAAAATTTTGTTAATCTGTTCTAAGGAGGAAAACACTTCATGTTTCTCAGCCTCACATTACTATACATGTTTCTGAAAACACAGTAGTACTAGTGAGACCCATTTTTTTCACACTAATCGGCAATCAACAATGTAAATTCAATGTCCCAGATTACAAATATCACAAGTATTTTCAGTAACTACCAATTCATGTTCACTTCCTAGGTCAAATCTACCACTGCTTCTGTATAATTTTCTCGTTGGATCATGTGTAATTGCTGTCTCTAATGGGCGTCACAGCCTTCCGCCCTGTCATTACACGGTGTATAAACGCCAGTTTCTTATGGTAGAAACTCTGACTCAGCCTCCGAAGAAAGACGACTCCACTACTGCGTGCCACATGTAGCCTCCCACACTGCTGTGGATTATAGAGCCCCTATTTTTAGCCGTAGCCGGGGCCTGTAACCCTGGGCATGGCTGCAAATTTCATTTAAACAGCCATCCTGTGCAATCCACCACGACACGCGGTCAGACGAAAGACAAACGGGGACGAGGAAGGATGACCAAATTTTCATCGTTTTTCGATGGATGGCTACAAAACACAGAGGAATTTCACTGACAGAAACACAAACAACTGCACCTGTTGGTCACTGACGGCTATTGTTGGATCACCGATTGACTGGTATGACCTGAAGAAGGCTTGCGGAGCAGAAATGACCTTGTCATACACTGGAGAACTTCTTAAGAGAGCAAGCAAAGAAAACTTTTGATGGACAGACTTCAACAAATCTCAACAGTTTTAGATTGCATTTTCATAACAGGACTGACGCCGTGTTTTATTGCTTAAAGCCAAGCACAGCAAAGACAAATTCTAATCGAAGGTAACTTATTTTCATCTTACTCTACTTACTTTAAGTAATAGAATCTACTGTAAAGGCTTCTTAAGAGTGAATCTGTAATGCCAGCTCTGGGAGAAACGAAGTACAGACCCTTGTAATTAAGGAGCTATAAAAAGCAACCAAGAACAGGGCTGAAAGTGTTTCCATAAGAATTTGGACAGCTGTTACCAGGGCACAGCACTCATACACGATGGATGCTCACGGTGGACACTACCTCAACAAAGAAGCCGTGTTGTCACCTTTAGGTGTAGCCCGAATGTGTCAGCTGCTCTTCGGCTCCACCATCATCGCCCTTGTGTCGCACAGTGCGGGCTACAGCGCCACCTATGGGTACTTCTGCATGTTTGTGTGGTGTTTCTGTTTTGCTGTCACGCTGGTGGTTTTCAGCCTGGACATCACGCGACTCCACGTCTGCATGCCAATCTCGTGGGACAACTTAACGGTGGCTTTCGCCATGCTGGCCACCCTCATGTACATCACTGCCTCCGTGGTGTACCCCGTCTACTTCCTGGAAATGGACTGCCCCGACGAGGGCTGTGTGGTGCAAGCCTACCGCATTGCCGTGACCGTCATCTCCAGTGTCTGTGTCTTCCCTTACGCCACTGAAGTTTTCATAACTCGTGCCAAACCGGGCGCTGTGGTGGGGTACATGGCAACTGTGTCTGGTCTACTCAAGGTGGTCCAGGGATTTGTGGCCTGCATTATTTTTGGAGCACTGGACAATTACAGTGGGTATGAAAACTACATAGCCACTGAGTACTGTGTGGCTGTATACAGCCTGTGCTTCTCCATCACTGTGCTTGTGGTTATATTGACAATATCCGGCAGGACATCTTCCCTGCGGTTCCCTTTTGATCGGTTCGTAGTCATCTACACCTTCATGGCTGTGATCCTCTACCTCAGCACCGCACTGGTATGGCCGATCTTTAGTTTTGACAAAAAGTACGGCTTGACGACTCGCCCGGAGGTCTGTCCACGTGGAGAATGCCCTTGGGAAAGCAAGCTGGTGGTAACTGTGTTTACCAACGTCAACCTCATTCTTTACTTTGTTGACCTTATCTACTCACAAAGGATTCGCTTCATCACCAATGCTGCTGTCTGAATGTCCATGTCAGGTATTTGGTGGGATCATTATTTTACTAAAGAGTCAACTCAGCAGGACTAAGCATTACATGAACCTTAAAAACTTCAGCAAAAACTGCAGGGACTTCCTAGCCTGTCGTCTGCTGATTATGCCCGCCAATAAAAAACAGAGTAGACATATACGAACAATCAGGCCAAATTTGAAAACTGTCCCTATCTTGCAAGCCCTGTTATCTGATGTGTCTGAACGATTTCCTCCCAGATCTGACGGGATGGCAAACCTGTTCAATATTAAGGGTCGGAAATCATCTTTCGTAGTCAACACTGAGTTGGGCCGATCCACACAATTCCAGATTATGACATGAACTGAAAGGACAGCCAGTCAAGAAGTGACCCGACTCTCACACTGGTCCTACTGAGTGTTTGTATAATGTGTCTTAGAAGTCACAGTAAGCCTAGATTGTTCTGTTTTTCTACTAATATGCAACATCTTTGTACTGAATTTCCAGCAGTTTGCATGCTGCCTCTCCCAGGTCAGTATTGTATTACAACAGACATTCGTGGTCATCTCACGTACACTAGACTATAAAAGTAGGAAGCACACGTGCCAAAAACAATTTCGGAGCGTGGGATCTCTCAGATTGAAAAATATATACGTGTGCACCACACTTATCTATTTTCTTGGTAATGATTACAATAGGCTATTCTGTGTAAGTCAGATCTCTGAACAAATGGCTGTTTGCACCTTGTATGTCGTGGTTAAAAGCATATTTCATATGGAAACATATATATTCAACAGACAGTTTGCACTGTGTATAGCTTTTTACGTTTGGCTCCCTGGCCATTTTCCTGTAGTCCTCCTGTCAAATGTTCATATACAATCATGTTTCTGTATAGAATCATGTTGAAATAGAATCATATATCCAATGAATGTTTGATCTGTTGTATGTATTTGTAAATGTAATAGATTGTCTACAGTATTAATTTTGATATTTATATAACCATTTCTTTCTCTTTTACCAATAAATCACTAAAGAGTTGTTTTTCACACACTTTACCAGGCAGATCTACAACATTGACCAAGAACCTAAGTATAAAATACATGATTTGTTGGGATTTTGAATTGGCTGCCCCTATATGAAAAAGTAAACTCTTCCAAGGCCTGTCTTAAAACCTTTACTGAATGTACACTCTAAAAAGAGAATTGTTGAACCAACTTAAGGTAACAAATTGAATTGTTGACCAACTTAAAAAAAAATAAAAAAAAAATAATAAATTGCTTTCATTGGTAACATACAATTGACTTAAGTTAGTCCATAGTGAAAATATTAAGTTTAATTAATTATGAGTTCATTATACTAAATGGTTTAGATTGGGTTAACTTAATTCAGGTGAATATATTAAGCGTAATTAACTCATAATTATTTAAACGTAATATATTCACTTTGGACTAATATAATTCAATCATGTGTTACCAATTGAAGTGATTTTTTTAAGTTGCTCAACAATTCAATTTGTTATCTTAAATTGGTTCAACAATTCTCTTTTTAGAGTGTACTGTTGAACAAAAGTGAAAGTCAGTTATTTATCAAAATTAACTGTAAAACAAAAGTAAATACAACCCAATAACAAGTAAAACAGTACTCACTCTTTGAATAAGCCTGTTGAAACTTGGAAAGTAGTGGTGCCCCGATCACAATTTTCTACCGATCACCAATCCCCAATCTTTTAAAAAGTCTGACTCTGACCTTTTTTTCATTTTTTTTTCATAACAAGCAGCATACACCTTCAGTGTTCCAATCTTGTTTTATTATGTTACATTGAGCAATATCTGTGAAATAATAGAAACTGCTACACACATGAAGTCGTTCTCTAAAATAAAAATGACAAGCATATTCGTCATCTCAGCAGAAGAGGACAGTGGCTGACTTATTCAGACCTCGAAGGGAGATGAGATCAGTGGAAAAGTTCGGTTTATTTTTAAGGGATCGTCCTTTCGCCGATCTTCCAAAATTAAGGAAACCAGGGCCAATAAATCAGCTGGCTGATCAATCGGTACACCCCTAATGGAAAGGTGTTTGTAGAGCATAATGTTCTCTAAATATTGCTAGAATTAATGATTGCTGCGTAGTTTAGAGTAAATGTATTAGATTATTTAAATTAATATGTTGATGCACTATATTGCAATAAATTCCACTTTGTGTTGTATAGTTACTGACACAACGCCAAGCAACTTCACAAGGGAGAGACTGAGAACCAAACCCTCATTATTCCATCCATCCATTTTCTTGACCGCTTATTCCTCACAAGGGTCGCGGGGGCTGCTGGCGCCTATCTCAGCTGGCTCTGCATGGGCAGTAGGCGGGGGACACCCTGGACTGGTTGCCAACCAATCGCAGCCCTCATTATTGGATTTGTGGAAAATATTTTCTCACAGTCATGTATAAAATGTTTGGCTGGATTGTCTTTGCGTAAATTAGCAAAACATAATGGCTAGCCTGCTAGCTATGGCCAGCTCAATAGCATGCTGTCTACATTTAATTCTGAGCAACAGACCACACCACACCATGTAAGTATGTCTACATTTCAACCACATCTACATTTGAATCAACTTACCTGTTTAAATTTAAATAATGGCCGCCATTCCATCTTCCTCTCAAGGAATTTCCTCATGTAACATTCTTTTCGACGGACACTTCACACAAACTACAGGAGTGGGAAAGAAGGTTGTTAATCATTTCACGTATGTTTGTTTTGTTTTTTTGTTTTTTCTTCAATTGGTCTGTCTTGGTCAAATAACATACAGTACAAGGGGTTTGTTTTGTTTGTTTTTGTTTGTTTTTAGCTGTTGTTTTCGCCACCCCTACCATATAGGCCTATGTGATGCTACGATGATTCAAAATCGCTAAAAAGGCAAATATTTTTTTTTATACTTTTAGCTAATTGCCATTAAATAGCAACAATGATTATCTTTCTTCGCGCTAATAATATACGGGTTTTTTTTTAGCCTCGGTTGAGTCACCTCTTATTATTTATTTAGGAAAAATTACCACTACTTACATATTTGCCAAGGAGGGTTGTACCCTCAATACAGTTGTCATGTACACATTCCGCCAGCAGATGTTAGCATCGCACCAACTCTGGCTGCCATGGCTGGGCATCTGCTGCTGGTTTACTTTCCCCCCTGCGGCACAAACTGATGCAACTGGTTCCGCCTTTAAAATAGCCCGTCCTCAATTTGTCATTTCCGACGACAGGATTTGTCGCTTAAGTCTCACGTGGACAAAGCATACGAGGTCATTGGTTCTCGCATACGTCCGTCAAATGTTTCGCCCTCAGGTACAATTCATAACAAGGCGACAGCGACGGAGAAACTAGTATTTCTTGGAGTAGTTCGTCTTTATGAACGTAAGTTTTTCTATTTTTGTTTAAATGTATTTCGGTATTCGATAATATGGCTGTCACATCGGCGTCATGTTTAAGAAGCTTAGTTTTGCTTACATCAAAAGTACCTAATGTTGTGTTTACTCTTCAGTGCGTTCGAGCAATTTCGCAACACAGATAAAAGTAGAAGTAATGTATCTTTACTTATGATAACAGATAATAGTGTGACGTCTTGCAAGCATGCCTCCAGCAAAAGTTGTCTGGGATGTCACCCTCTTTATTTGTCTTGAACATGTGTTGCGTTTACTATCACTCGTACACAACATTGTAAGACAGAATGGGCAACACCGGAACACAAAACACGCTTAGGAAGTATATGACCAATTTGGAATGTCGGTACATTTGGCTTTAAAAAAGAAAAAAAAACAACAACAAAAAACATGTATTTTTCATACATTTTGATGTGATGTGTCATATCATATTCAACCGTATTTAGATCTTGTAAGATTACTTTAATAAACTTTTTAAATTGGTCATATATATATATATATATATATATATATATATATATATATATATATATATATATATATATATATATGTGTATATATATATATATATATATATATATATATATATATATATATATATATATATATTAGGGGTGTGAATTGCCTAGTACCTGACGATTCGATTCGTATCACGATTCACAGGTCACGATTCGATTCGATACCGATTAATCCCGATACGAATTTATAAGTCGATTGTTGCGATTTTTTTTCATTCAAATTTAGAAAATACTAATCAGTAAGCTTGTAGAGTGTAAGATTTATATGAAAATGTATTATTTATTTATCTGAAATTTCAGTCTTATAGAGGTTGTAATCTGTTTCATGTTTGAACAGCATTAAAATAAAATATTAAGGCTTAATGTTCCGTTCATATAACATTCTTCCATGCTCAAGGTTTGAATCCTAACCCGAAGTCAGACGTTTTGTTGAATATTTTTCCATTAAAAATGGAAGTTTAAAAATCGATTCACACACACACACACAAAAAAAAGGCAATGATGATAAGACGTTGAATCGGTAAGACTACCGAATGAACAATTCTGAGCTCTAAAAAAAAACAAAACAAAAAAAAAAAAAAAACGATTTTTTTTTATTGAATCGATCCGAGAATCGCGCGATGTAGTATCGCGATATATCGCCGAATCGATTTTTTTAACACCCCTAATATATATATATATATATATATATATATATATATATATATATATATATATAGATATAGAGAGAGAGAGAGAGAGAGAGTCTCCTCCCACATTCCAAAGACATGCATGGCAGGTTATTTGGGCGCTCCGAATTGTCCCTAAGTGTGCTTGTGAGTGTGGATGGTTGTTCGTCTCTGTGTGCCCTGCGATTGGCTGGCAACCAGTCCAGGGTGTACCCCGCCTACTGCACAGAGCCAGCTGAGATAGGCGCCAGCACCCCCCGCGACCCTTGTGAGGAATAAGCGGTCAAGAAAATGGATGGATGGATGGATGGATGGATATATATATATATATATATATATATATATATATATATATATATATATATATATATATATATATATATTAGGGGTGTTAAAAAAATCGATTCGGCGATATATCGCGATACTACATCGCGCGATTCTCGAATCGATTCAATAATAGGCAAAATCGATTTTTTTTTTTTTTTTTTTTTAGGATTCACACCTTAAGCATGGAAGAATGTTATATGAACGGAACATTAAGCCTTAATATTTTATTTTAATGCTGTTTAAACATGAAACAGATTACAACCTCTATAAGACTGAAATTTCAGATAAATAAATAATACATTTTCATATAAATCTTACACTCTACAAGCTTACTGATTAGTATTTTCTAAATTTGAATGAAAAAAAATCGCAACAATCGACTTATAAATTCGTATCGGGATTAATCGGTATCGAATCGAATCGTGACCTGTGAATCGTGATACGAATCGAATCGTCAGGTACGAGGCAATTCACACCCCTAATATATATATATATATATATATATATATATATATATATATATATATATATATATATATATATATATATATATATATATATATTAGGGGTGTTAAAAAAATCGATTCGGCGATATATCGCGATACATCGCGCGATTCTCGAATCGATTCAATAATAGGCAAAATCGATTTTTTTTTTTTTTTTTTTTTTTTTTTTTTTTTTTTTTTTTTTTTTTTTTAGGATTCACACCTTAAGCATGGAAGAATGTTATATGAACGGAACATTAAGCCTTAATATTTTATTTTAATGCTGTTTAAACATGAAACAGATTACAACCTCTATAAGACTGAAATTTCAGATAAATAAATAATACATTTTCATATAAATCTTACACTCTACAAGCTTACTGATTAGTATTTTCTAAATTTGAATGAAAAAAAATCGCAACAATCGACTTATAAATTCGTATCGGGATTAATCGGTATCGAATCGAATCGTGACCTGTGAATCGTGATACGAATCGAATCGTCAGGTACGAGGCAATTCACACCCCTAATATATATATATATATATATACATATACATATATATATATATATATATATATATATATATATATATATATATATATATATATATATATATATATAGTATGCCAGACTCAAACACACAACATTTAATCTTGAAAATCCAAATACATATTATTGGAAATCCAATCCTGCCTTTAATCCAGATTTGAGCCTGTGTCGAGTAGTGTTCCCTCGTTTTCCGCTGGGGTTAGGTTCCAAAAAGTACCCGCAATAAGTGAAATCCGCAAAGTAGTTAGCTTTATGTTTTACATTTGTTATAAATGTTTTATGGCTCTAAAACCCCTCACCACACAGTTTATAAACTTCTCTCAGTGATGCATTTACATTTTCTCACATTTCTCCCTTATTTAAACATTCTCAATGTTCAGACCTTCATACATTTTATAAAACAACTACATTAATGTTGAAAGAAAATGCATGCAAAATTGCACTAAACAAAATCCGCGATAGGGCGAGGCCGCGAAAAGTGAACCGCGTTATAGTGTGGAAACACTGTATTTCAAAACTTCAGTCCTAAATCTGGATCAATTTGATCTGAAAAATAACATTAATTTAATTCCAACTCCGGGTAGGATTAGGCTGTAATCCCGTGTAGTTTCACATATACTCATCAGTAAATAAGCATCTCTTCATTCTCTTGTATTTCCTAGAATTCAATATTCTTAATACTGTAAATGGAACCTCATTGTGCACTTAAAAAAAAATAAAATAACTGAAAAATTCCAAATTTCACAAATGTCCAAACAAGCAAACAAACAAACAAACAATGAAAATAAGAAAGAAATGGCTTCAACCCAAAATTTAACAGCAACAAAATTTAAAGAGGAAGACAACCCAAAAATGTTCTTAGTCTAAACATGGCATTCAGATTCATATTGTGTTTGCCCTGAGCAACTGTGATGTCATTTTCATTGGACAGCAAGTGGCAAAAAAAAGCCACCCCGTTTGCATTTTTGGTATACTTGTATTGACTTCTCAAAGCCTTGAGGTCTACAGAACACACTTTCTGTACCCTGTCTGTGATCCTGGGGATGGATTTGGAAATCTCAATCTAAGCGGATCAGGATTATACTGATTCAATCCAGCAATTTTTTTAAATACTGAGATAGAAAATCCTGATCCATGGATCAGGAATATGGAATATGGAAATCTGGATTAGTTTAATCTGGAATTAAGTTTTTGAAATACTGAACGTAGGTGATCGGCCTTTAACTTACACCACTGCCAAAAGAGGTTCACTGCACTGTTTAAACTGATATCATTGTAACATCATTCAAAGATAAAATTCACCTGCTTATTTAAAATTGGATTTTGCATGTTCTCCCCGTGCCCGCGTGGGTCTTCTCCGGGCACTCCGGTCTCCTCCCACATTCCAAAGACATGCATGGCAGGTTAATTGGGCGCTCCGAATTGTCCCTAGGGGTGCTTGTGAGCATGGATGGTTGTTCGTCTCTGTGTGCCCTGCGATTGGCTGGCAACCAGTCCAGGGTGTCCCCCGCCAACTGCCCAGAGCCAGCTGAGATAGGCGCCAGCACCCCCCGCAACCCTTGTGAGGACTAAGCGGTCAAGAAAATGGATGGATGGATATTTAAAATTGTGCCCATTGGCAGGTAGGATGAGTGTGGGCTTCATAGGAGCGGGCCAGGTGGCTCATGCACTGGTACGAGGCTTTACAGCGGCAGGTATGTTTCGTTTCTAACGTTGATTTATTCATGTTGTTGATTGCATCTTCAAGTGAACAGATCTGTGGATATGTTCAGGTGTAATCGCCGCCCACAGAATCACAGCCAGCTCCCCAGACACAGATCTCCCCACTGTCCAGGGACTGCGGGTGGGTAAACATTTGAAACGGATCTCTTTTTCTTAATGCAGCTGGTAAGTCAGTGACAATATACATACAGAAATTAGGGGTGCATTTCACAACGAGCAACGAAGAGACGGTGAACAAGAGCGACGTCCTGTTCCTGGCAGTGAAGCCCCACATCATTCCCTTCGTGCTGGACGAGATTGGACCGAGCATCGAAGATCGTCACCTTATCGTTTCCTGTGCTGCCGGCGTCACCATCAGCTCCATCGAGAAGGCGAGTCAGTGTGCTGCTTCGAAGGAGATACTCATCCATTTCCTATAGCGCCTGTCCTTACTACGGTCGACACGCGGTTGAGCGGGAGCCTTTGTAAGTTGATGACAGAATCGTAACCAGTGTATGTCTTTACAGAAGCTGCTGCAATATCGCGCCGCTCCAAAGGTAATGCGTTGCATGACCAACACGCCGGTGGTTGTGCGTGAAGGGGCTACTGTGTATGCCACGGGTACCCATGCTGAGGTGGAGGATGGAAAGCTACTAGAGCAGCTGATGGCCAGCGTGGGTTACTGCACTGAGGTGGAGGAGGACCTCATTGACGCTGTTACAGGCCTGAGTGGAAGCGGGCCTGCTTATGTGAGTCATATAACTAATATATATATTTTTTACATTGCATATATGTGCATGGGCAGACCAATGTGTTTGCATGTGTGCCTTTGAATGGACAGGCAGCAGTGTATTATATGCGTACAATGATTTTCCTAGCTGTGGATTTTTCATGATAGTTTTTATTTAATGGGGGGGGGGGGGGGGGGGGTAGTTTCAGAAAACTACGACCAATCGTAAACAAACCGATCATATTGCTCCTTTAAGAGATTGATGGGGGCCTAAATTAGAGATGCGCATGTCAATTCTGGTGGCGATTAGGAATGTAGCGATATCCAAACATCACGATACGATATTATCACGATATGAAGGTCATGATACGATAATTATCACGATATTGTGGGGGGGGCTGGCGATATTTAAAAAAGATAACAATATTGTAAAAAAAGAAAAGAGCTTATACAACAAAAGAGCACAAAATTGTGCTTTTGTACTAGAGCTGTCAAACGATTAAATTTTTTAATCAGATTAATCACATCTTAGAATTTTGATTAATCATGATTAATCACTGATTTAAAAAGTCTTTTTTTCCCCAACATATTTAGCCCGCTAAATTTGAAGCGCACCTGTTATGTGTTAATTTTTTCGACATTTAATGTTATGAGGATGTCTTAAAAAATCTAATCTACTGCACACGCTAATCCTGCTTTTTCTAATCAATTAATTATTTGCATAATTTAAAATGGGAAAAAATGACCTATGGTATTTGTAAACATTTATAAAATGCTTTACTTTAATGCAGGGGTGTCAAACTCACGTTAGCTTAGGGGCCGCATAGAGGAAAATATATTATCAAGTGGGCCGCATCGGAAAAATAACGGTATATAACTTAAAAACAATTGCTGTCATTTATACGCAGATTTTCGTGGACCAGACCTAAATTACGGAGCTCAATTGTAATCATATTGTTCCGAAAAATAACACAAATGCAAATAGAACACAGCAACACTTTGCCGGTATACATTCTGGACGTGTGAAATTGACCTGTTTTGCATATATATTGTTCCCAGAATGCATTGCATGGCGCAGTTAATGATGTTATAAGGACGTTTATCCTTGTCATATCTATTTGTGTTACCAGTAATTGAATTTGTGTCGTATTTAACACATTTATGTTGGTGTATGATTACAAAAAAAAATACTAATAATTAAACAAACTGTAGTTAAAGTTGTGTGTAAAATAATGACATCCCGGACGACGATTCCCTGGACAAGTTGCATTGGTCATCTGAGGACTGCTTGTGAAATTACAAAGTTATATGTTTTGATTGTGGCTGGCTGATTAATTAGTCGGACATTACAAATTTTAATTTTTTTTTTTTTTTTTTTTTTACTTTACAAAATTATCTCGCGGGCCGGATTAAACCCATTTGCGGGCCTGATCCGGCCCACGGGCCGTATGTTTGACACCCCTGCTTTAACGCATGTAGTTCTGTTTATTGCTCAAACTCGAACAGCGACCTTTAACGTAACCATCCGCTGTTGGCTAAAAAGGATCATCCGCGGTCAAAATTAATAGTGTGATTAATCTGTGGTAATACAATGATTAATGCGATAATTTTTTGTGATTAATTAATTAGTTAACGCTTTAACTTTGACATCGCTATTTTGTACATAACAGCAATGCATATAAACCACCTACAATCTCCAATAACACTACTGAGGCACTTACTTGCTAATTCAAGCACACATTGATCGCTTCACAAGAAAATTAGGTTCCCCTTCATCTGACAATTAGCATAGATTTTAAACATAGAAGGCCAAACCATCCCTAATGAAGATTAAATTGCACTAATAAACTAGCCACTAGAGGGTGCTAGAACTGCACAAAGGGAAATCAACCTGACTTTTTTTAACAGATGTCTTCCTTTTAAATATTGTGAACATGATGACGCCGATATTGTGGTAGTTTTAACATCATGATATCACGATATTGCCCTTATCGTTACATCCCTAGTGGCGATAGTTTGTAGTTAACACATTAAAGGTGTATTCAGGGATCTTTTGTCGCTGCGTCTTCCGGGTGGATCGATCATCTTAATGATTGGATCTCGATCCTGTCAATCAATCTGACATAACGACGCCGTGCGTGCTCGTTCCTAGCTGCGCATGTGCACTTAGATTGTTTGTAGCACGTAGCCGGTGAGCTTAGCACTCAGCCATTCATCGTTGTAGCTCCACTGATCCCACCGCATACTTTGAGAATGGATGAGAGCCGCAAGAGGACATCCGTCTATGAAGCGAGGCCGGCTGCAGAGACTGATGAAGTTGAAAGTTCTTGACATTTGATAGGCGTTTCCCCCAGACAAGCAGGAGAGCTGGTCTTCCGCATGCAGTTTTTAAAAAGTGACAAACGGACATTTGGCTTCTACTTTTTGAGAAAATCCTTGAATACATCTTGAAGCTTTTTATAGTGAGCGTCTACGGGGAGCAAGTTCTGAATGCCAATTTAATTCAAAATACTGTGGCGATTGTTTTTATACTTTTAGAGTTTGAACTGGGCATAAGATGTAGAGATTTGTGCGTGAATATTGGTGACTGTAATGTTTAAAGAAGGTCGCTTCACTTGTCTTTTTATGATAGTTTCCACTACTAGCTGCTTTCATTTCAAACTCCCTGATGGA
The DNA here is from genome assembly GCF_051991245.1 of Festucalex cinctus. NCBI lineage: Eukaryota > Metazoa > Chordata > Actinopteri > Syngnathiformes > Syngnathidae > Festucalex > Festucalex cinctus. Next base: position 29,150,137 of record NC_135411.1, read on the forward strand.
AAACTGTGTTCCAGTCACAGAAACCCCCAGGTCCATTGAGACTAAACTGCCATCTATGGGTTAGCACACGTCACTACAGTGACCATTCATAAAAGCTTTCTGACCTCAGGCGACGACATGCGCACACATGAAGCGTTTTAGGCAGTCCCCTTTTCAATGAGTTTGTCATGGAAATATGCGTACCCTTTCTTCAGTCTCCCTTTTTTGTGATGTTTTCTTGTGCAATGCTAGTTTCCACATCGGCAAAGGTGATATTTTTTTGGGTAAATGCTTGAGATACTTTACAATGTACTCTGCGATTCATCTTGCTTGCCGCGCTTAATATAAGGACCGGAAGTTGAGATACCCAATGATGACATATCTTCCGTTTTTTGTGAAAAAGATCCATCGGGGTAATGTGATAGAACTTTCTTCAAGTTGTCCTCATCAGGAGTCTTGCTGTAGCATTTGGTACTAACTTCTGGCTTTTAATATTAGCCATGTGAAGACCGTGAGGCAACGCGTAAGAATAGTTCAGGCGAGACTTAACAAACACATTAATTATGGTCACTGGGTCATTAGCAGATAGAATGGGACAGAACTTAGCGATATTTGAGATGGAAAAAAAACGACAGTTCTGGTAATATTCTTGACGTGCATTCGAAACACTGATTAAAATAAAAAAAATAAAATACAAAATTTATCCTAACGTGTTCTTGCAGGCTTTCACTGCTGTGGAGGCCCTCGCTGATGGCGGCGTGAAGATGGGCCTGCCCAGGAGACTCGCTGTGCGCCTCGGAGCTCACGCCTTGCTGGTATGAACACCAGACCTTGTGCACTATTATGTGTGAATGGAAATGCGGTGAACACGTACTGTATAACCCATTTCAAAGCACCTTCAACCACCCGTGTCAGTTAACTCATTTGCTGCCAATAACGTGTAAATACGTTTTTTTCTTATGTTTTAAGTGTCCCAAAGGCGTATATATACGGTTTTGTTTTTTGTTTTTATTTATTGTAAAGCATACATAAAGCTTTAATGCGGCCTCTCAACTGCAAAGAACGGTTGCAGAAATGGTAGTTATTACACAAACAGCCAGCAGGTGGCAGCAGAGCAAAGGAGATCAACCAGGGCCATGTTGAAAAATAAGCTCAGTTACTCACAATATTAAATAGATTTGTGAAAATTGCTGAAACTTAGCTCTCTTCTAATGCTAATTGCTGCAAAACGGAAACAGATAAAAACATACTTTTTTTCCTGATAAAAGAAGATCTTTCTTTTGATAGGTTCCATGCTTTTATAACAATTGAACACAATATTCTGTGGGCCTTGCAAAATCAGTAAAAATTCAGTAAAACAGCCGGGAGCGAACGGGATTGCTTCTGTGAAAATGGGTGGGAGTGAATGAGTTAAGAAACTATAAATCCAAGTTCACACAACTACCAAACACAAACTGTGATACTGACCTATACCACTATGTGTCACACTTGACTCAGCAGCCACCACAGACTAGAAAAGCTTTCTATTGACTACTGTACAGCAAAAATACATTATACCTTCGATGTGTTTATTTGATGTGCCAGATGTGTTTACAGAATATGTGCGTGTACAGACCAGTGTTTACATTGCATTTATGTGAAAAGACAGTTTATATTGTGTTTTAAAAGACTGGCAGATGTTGGCATCATATTTGCATGTGAATGGATAATTGTGTTTTTTCACTGTGTTTATGTGAAGGGATGTACTGTACATGTTTACCCAAACCACATAGGTTTTCCTTCTGAAAAATGTACGCCTTGACACCATGCCATGCCTTTGAACAAGCAAATGCCTCTTTTTTTCCAGACACCATCCCAGAATAAAGCCAAAAAGAGTCAATCGTCGTCAATGACACAATTAGGACTTACCCGATACGATCTTAATCTTATTCTTTTTGTGTCTTTGTGTTTTTGAAAGGGCGCCGCTCGGATGTTACTCGACTCGGAGCAGCATCCCGGGCAGCTCAAGGACAACGTGTGCTCACCGGGAGGCGCCACCATCCACGCCCTCCACGTCATGGAGAGCGGCGGCTTCCGCAGCCTCCTCATCAACGCTGTCGAGGCCTCCTGCGTTAGGACCAGGTAATGGCAAAAAAATGACCCAGTGATGAATTGATTTAACTTTTTCGGAGTTTTTATAGCTCCACACTTTCCAGAGTTAAATCAACACTTTAAAAAAAATCAACAAATCTTAATTAAGAAGAAGGTTTGAGATGGGTATAACAGTATATAATTTGCCAACAAGGAGAAATCCATCGTTCCTTTTTTTATCAGGGGCTGGACAGTGGCTACTTTCAGGGGTTCGGACACTTGCCTGACTGAAGTGAGCAGTTTATTATTTGTTGTAGATAGGTTTAAATAGATTTCACAATAGTTTTGAAAAAGTCAGATGGTATTGAGTCAAGACACCTCATTAAAGGTTTAAACTGCTGAACCAAATCTGTTGTAGTATTTTGATCCACTGAATCAAATTATGTCATGGTAATTGAAAAATTTTAATTGATTTTAATTTCACTGCCAGACATTTTTTTAAATTTCAAAAATTTCAATACCCACACGATATTATGTTCAATTATTATATATAAACCGAATCTGACAAATGACATCATAGACTCTCTCCTTTCTGCCTTGTCCTGTTCTTTCATAATCGGCAATATTTAAATGGAGGTTGCACAAAATGCAGCCATCACTCCCATTGACTCTTTGTGTCATATTTATTAACACGTTTGTCGGTCTATGATTTAAAAATAAAAAATATAAATAATAATAATTAAACAAACCGTAACTTTAAGTTGTGTGTAAAATAATGACATCCAGGACGATTCCCCCGTACAAGGACTGCTTGTGAAGTTACAAATTTTATATATTTTGATTGTGGCTGACTGATTAATTAGTCCGACATTACATTTTTTTTTTTTTTTTTTTAACTTTACAAAATCATCTCGTGGGCCGGATTAAACCCCTTTGCGGGCCTTAGGTTTGACACCCCTGGTCTAAACTGAGCCAAAATTTCCGTCAGCTGAACCAAAGCAAAACGGAAGTTATTGTTTTTGACAACAAAGAAAAGAGGATTGCTGTTATAAATCACCTCCAGTCACTGTCTTTAGAAACCATAGACCAAGTTTGAAATCTTGGGGTACTAATACTCAGACCTGACTTTCAGCAACCATATCAAATCAATCATTAAAACAGGCTTTTCCAAGCTGAAAAACATCTCCAGACTGAAGGACTGCATGCTTCAAGCAGACCAAGAGAAGCTTATCCATGCTTTTATCTCCAGCAGACTCGATTCGATTACTGTAGCGGTCTTCTGACTGGACTCTGTCAAAAGAACATGAGACAATTGCAGCTCATTCATAACTCGGCAGCTCGGGTTCTGACCAAAACAAAGAGATCAGAACATATTACTCCAGTACTTAAGATGTTACACTGACTCCCAGTCAGCTGTAAAGAAATACTGATTCAATACAAACCCAGAAGGAATCTGAGATCTGCAGACTTGAATCACTTAGTGGAACCCAGAGTTCAAAGTAAACGTGGCGAAGCTGCATTTAGCTGTTATGCTGCACACAAATGTAATAAGATGACAACAGAAGTGAAGTCAGACCCTAGTGCTAACCCTAATGCTTTTAAATCCAGATTTAAAACCTTGCTTTTTTGTATACTGCTGTGATTATTGTCTCCTAAACATTTTTAAATGTTTTTCTTTTAATTATTTGAGATATTACTTTTTTGTTTTCTCTGTTTTACTTCTTAATGTCGTTAACTGTTTTGTTTGTTGATGCTTGTAGGTTTTGTATCTTTGCTTGTGTAAAGCATATTGAGTTGCCTTGTCTCTAACATTGACAATTTTTCTTGAACAGTATTCTTTTTGTCGAGTACACATTATAGGCCTACTTTTTGTCACATAGTATTTCTCGTATTTAACCAATGACTACAATGTGTGTAAATATTTTTGTTTCACGTTTTGCAACTGGGATGTCAGTAAACAGCTTAAAGCAGGTTCAGGGAAGGCAGAATCACATCACACGTCACACTCTTTTTGCGCAAGTAACACATTGTATACAACTTGCACACACACACTGCCGTTCAGCACATTCATCGTATTTCTTTGATTATATTTGAAAGATCGTGAGAATCAAATATTGAAATCGAGATTAAATTTCAATTAATTGCATGGCCCTTGTAAACTGTTACGTTATACCGCCTCATGTCTCAGTGTTATGATTGAAAAGTAGAAGTATTGTGTAAGCCATGTTTAGTGGTTACCAGTTTGTTTTGGTAAGTTTATATTTAATGTTTTTTTTTGTTTTTTTGGGTTTTTTTTTTTTTACTTTACTGGACTCTCAGCTATTTTTTGTGAACAAAGGAGTTCGCTTCTCACTCTAGCTGCAATCTTCGCTGTTGTTTCAGCGTCATGATTGTCGAGTAGTAGTTTGTTTCCAACTTTCCATAAAATCATGGTTTGTACTTTGTACTGTTACTGGGTTAATTGTGCTAGGTTTGTACTTCCTGTTTTTGTTCCCATTCATGTTAATTTTGTGGGACTCTCATCTAGCTTTTTTCTGAACAAAGGTACTTGATCTATTGTCCATTTATTTGTGATGTTTGTCAAGAAGGAGCCTTGCGTAAATGTAGACGGCTATGATAGCTTCTCACACTAGCCGCTAACTTTAATATTCGTCATCGTAGTTGATTTTAATTTTAGTTGATTTCTACTTCCTTTTTATCTTCCCATTCCCGTTGGTCTTCTGTTATTTGAGAAGGAGCACTGTGTAAAGAGTTATCTTCTTGCGTTAGCAGCTTGCTAGTTAGCAGTAGGGATAGACCGATTATCGGCCGGGCCGATTATCGGTGCCGATATTTGGCATTTTGACAAGTATCGGCATCGGCCATTTTTTGAATCTGAAGGCCGATAAAGCTGGTATCTCACTGAGCAGTGAATACTTGTGAATGTAACGAATTTGTGGTTTTCATCAGGAATTTTAAGATATTCAGTCAGTTTTTATTTATCGTAAACACATTTGGAACATATTCAGACAATTTCTCACTGCGAAGATCTTTTGTAACGTTTTACGAACCCGAATAAAAACCCCAAATTAGCTATATTAGCATGCATTTGTCACTCCGTGAGATATGGGGAACTTTTCATTTATTTAAGAAAAAAAACCTGACACTTACACTTTTTATTTTAAAAAATTAAATCAAGAAATTATGTTGAAATTTTAGAAAACTTTGGAAGCTATTTACTTGCTTTTTAATTATTAATATTATTAGTTTAATTTAGCTTAACCCATGCTAATGACCCTGGAAGCGCTGCAATTTTTGTTAACAAATTGTCAATATTGTTTTTATATATATATTTGTTCTATTATATTGCAAATTGAATATCGGCTTGAAATATCGGTTATCGGCCTCCTTGTTTACGAATAATCTGTCTCGGTATCGGCCTTGAAAAAAACATATCGGTCTATCACTAGTTAGCAGCTATATGTCCCTTGTGATGAAAAGGTATCTGTGAGTTATGTTTCACGTACACATTATCAGATCATTTAATTTTATACTAGTATACTTCTATACCTTTCATCCTAAAGTTTTACTTAAAGCATTACCTGCACGTTTTTTAAAGGGAACTGCAGTCATTGGCAGACCAGGAGAGGATTTCACCAGCTGCTATCAAAAAGACAACCGTAGACAAAGTGATGCAACAGCCAGGAGTGACCGTGGAGGCTGTGGGCATGCCATCACGTGGGATCAGCATCTTCAACAGCAGCAACAATCCAAGAAAAAAGAAGAATTGATCAAGAACTAAGAGAAATAACGCCTACACTCTTTTTTTTTTTTGTATGACTTTTTTTTTTTTAGCCTTTTATTTTAAAATTCCAGAAAAGTACACATTTACATTATGCAATACTTTGCATTGAATTAGGGTTTGGGTAACTAGTATTCATTAGACTGACAGCCAAGCCAGCTAGCCAATCATAGGGCACATACGGGCAGACAACCATTCACACTCACTTCACTTCAATGGACAATTTAGTTTTCACTGATCCGAATATCATGTTTTTTTGGCGTGTGGGAGGACCTTTTGTAAACCCACATCAGCACATGGAGAACATGCTAACTCCATAGGGGAACGCTAAAACTGAGATTGGAACCAAGAATGTCAGAATTGTGTGGCAGACATGATAATAATCACTATTCCACTGTGATTTCTTCATAATACCGGCCATTTGTTTTGCACTTTTTAAACTGTGGATGCCCCAGATATCCCATTATTATACGCCTTATGATACAACACATACAATTCTTCTGAGGTTTTCTACACTTTACTGAATAGTCTCCCTCATATTTTGTCTGGTTTCACTGATGTAATTATTTGTTTTTTAAAGCAAATAAAAATGGGCGACAACTGGGATAGGCTCCAGCATTCCTGCGACCCTTGTGAGGATAAATGGTTCAGAAAAGGTTTGTGGCACTCAGCTTGGCATTAAAATAACCAATTATCATAGTTTAATGTATCATAATTGGTTTATTATTATAACTGAAATAATTCTCAAGAACATATTTTTTTCCCGACCTCTCCCTCCATTCTTTAACCACTGAACATTTTCATTATCAATACTGTTGCAGTAATCGTTGCATTCATGATGCTTTTTACCCCTTATAATTGGATAAACAGAATGTCCTGGTTGAGGTTTTATTAGTTTATCTCAGTTAATAATTTTCTTGTTGTAAAATAAATGGTGAAAAAACTATTTCACGTTTATTTGCTTTGTTTTATTGATTGATTGGTTAGTTAATTCTAACTAAATTAATTAGAAATAATACAATCAAAAATGACAATTATTTACTCTTTACACATAAAATATGTGCCTATGACTGTGCCATTTAAAATAAATGTGAACCATGAGCACAAAAGTGGCCAACACTACAGGATTGTTCCTTGTCTTTTTTTTTTTCTTTTTTTTTTTTTTAAATAAAGTCTCGTGAATGAAGTCACGTGACCAAACATGGTGACGTACGGCCGGGTACAAACAAGAGAAAGGAAACAAGGCTGTCGTTTTAACTCTTCAAAAACCACAAGGCAGACGTCTCAAATGCACGATCTCCCCCCTCCGATAAGAAACCTCGAAGGAAACGTCCCTCGTCGTCAGTCAGATGTGTCTGTCGTTGTGTGTGCCGAATGTGTGAGCGCGCATGTTGGTGGGGGAGTGTGTGTGTGTGTGTGTGTGTGTGTGTGGGGGGGGGGGGGGGGGGGGTGCGTGCGTGTTTTTTTTTTTGACAGCCTGCTCGCCACCGATCTCAGCGGTGTCAAGGTAGCAATATTTTACAGCGGTTTTTAGCTTTCAAAATAAGAGTATACGCTTGCCTGGCCACAAATCCTGAGCAGACGTTCCTTGTGTGGTTGTATCATTTTGAAAGCGGAAGTGTCATGCGTTATATCTGGCAAAACCAACGAAACGAGAGCTAATCTTTCGTAGAAACATGTCAGTTTTTTTTCCTCGGGGTTAGGCACATTGGCACCGGGAGAGACGTGACAGTAGAAAGCGCCGGTTAGTTCCCAAATGTAAACCAGAGGGTGGGGGAGTCTCCTTCCCTTGTGTCCGGCTTGTTTATTCGTAGGCGGAGGGGTTGTTTGACACTTTGACACTGGAGGGGGTCGTGGAATGTCCAAAGTGTTCGGCTAGCGTCAACTCATGCGAACCTGCTGCTGCTTCATCACCTCGCCGTCAAACGGGGAGCAACCCGAAGCTGAACATTCACAAAGCCAAACCAGGTTGGTTGTCTTTATTTTCTCCACTAACGCTATGTTATATCTGAACCAAAACCAAATGTGGTTGTATTAAATAATAATGATAATAATATACAGTATCCTAATCATCTTTTTGTGACGAATCTGCTGCCGCATACCGCCAGATTGCAAGACGGTGAAGCAAAAAGCAGACGTCTTTTGTTTTGCGTGTAGCATCATTATTGTTATGTCAATATGCTGAATCATCATAAAGGACCGGTCGGAGACAGGATAAATGGGGTCTTTCGGCCGAGGTGGCTCGAGATGAGCATCAAGTGATGAGCATCACCCAAAGCATCCGATGGGAGTGTGTCTTTGTCTACAAGCCTTCAGATCGAAGTGCCAAATTGGTGTCAAGCTGTCACATCCATTTAGAAAATGCATGCTAAGCAATATACAGGGTTAGCCAAAAGTAGGTATGCACTCAATGTTTTTTGCATTTTATTACATTAACAGCCCACCCACGCCCCCATATTTTCTTCCTGACTTCCCTTATTTCTTCCTTCCTGACCTCTTCCCTTGGTGTTGCTTCTCATTCGAGCATCCTTACTTTCATCTCTCCTATGCTGAATCTGCCTTACTTCTGACCTGCTTTTTATTCATGCATCCATCAATCTTGCCTAGTGCCTACCTTAGTTTCACCCACTTTTCTCCCTTCCTTCCTTTGTTCCTAGTTTCCCTCCTTCCTTCCTGAGCTCCTTTATTTGTTCCTTTCTTCCTTCCGTCCTTCTTTGCAGAAACCTACTCTTCTGTCTCTTTTCCTTTGTACAAAGTACAAACCTACTGGCCTTCCTTTCTGATTTCTCGGACTTCCTTTCCCTCAGACCAATTATTTTACTGGCATCTTTTCTAAGCATACACGATAATTATCGGAGTGATATTTGGAGGGGGTAGACCCCTCAGCAGAAAGAAATTACAGGGGGGCAGTACTTTTTTTTTTTGCACACTTCTTCAACCTAAATCTAATATTCTTCAGGCTGAACAGTGGCGTTGTGTCAGCTGCAAAAGTGCTCAGAAATATTTTCTGTCACTTAAAAGCGGCAGTACATTCTGAAATCGGAAGAAAACTGTGTCGTTCATTTTGCATTTATTCAACTCAGAAGTTCATTTGCAACAAAACTGCTCGCCACTTCTGTAAACACCTACTGTATGCCCAAATGAATTACTGTGACCCAGCCCCTTTTATCTGGGATTGGCTAGTAGTTGCCTTCATTTGTTTTTGGATTTAGGGCTGTACGATATGGACAAAAGTTCTAATCTCGATATTTTTTCCAGACATCTATCTCTATTCTTTGGTCTTTGACTCAGCATGAGACTGCATCATTTCAGTGTTTTATGGTGTCTTCTGTATTTTATTTTATTGATACTTATTTTATTTACTTATTCACTTCCCTACATCTTGCTATATTTTTTTGTAATATTAATTTTATTTGTTTGTATACTTAGCTACTTATGAAATGTATTTATTATAATTATTTTTATTTTGTGTTATTTTCTTTCACTTGTCTCTACTGCAAGACTGATTTCTATTCCATGCACAGCACTTTGTATGAAGCAATGGATGTTTTAAAGTGCTTTATAAATAAGGTTGAGTTGAAATATATCGATAATATACAGAAATGACATATGGGATCAGTGAAAAACTAAGCAAAATATCAATCCCAAAGGATGTGTTAAGTGTTGTTTTTTAATTAGAACTTAGTGACAGTCATCAACAAACTTGGTAATAAAAAGAGAATTCAACTCACATTGGACTGCAACTGTACTTTAGTGATAAATAATTTTATGCTCCAAAGTTGTTTTTATTCATTTAAGCTGCAACAAAAGATACGTTTGTAGCTCACACAACAAAGTTATCGGTATCAGTCGGGAGGAGCAGGAAGTTATCGTTTATCAGTCTCAGTGGGGGAAAAAAGTTATCGTGCATCACTAATCCCTTCCTTCTTTCCTTCCTTCTGTCACACCGAATATTCATTGTAATACAAGAAAAAAGTATTAACTAATTTAAAAAAATGTTGACTTTTTAAAAGAAGAGAAACTGTTATGTTGGAATTAATAAAATTATTCTTGCAATATTACATTATTTCTTGAGGCAAATGTTACTTATCACACTTTTTTTCCTCAAAGCTTTTTTTTTCTCTCTCGCAACAGAAAGTGTGTTTCCATTACCCTCAGGTTTGCGCAAAAGGCATGTTTCGCCAAAGTAAGCTGGTAATGGAAACACCGGTTTTGTGAAAAAAAAACTCTCAAATATCGCAAAAAAGTTTTTGCGCTCTCATGAGGTGGTTTTTGAGATGTACCGAAAAAGAAGTATTTCTCAAAAGTGTAATGGAAACACTTTTTGCGTAGGAGTCATGTGACACCCGCCCGGTCACGGAGAAAAGGACTGTAACACGTTGTTTATGTGCATTTTTATTAAACTTGCAATTACTATTTGTTTTGAGAATTATTAATTTCGGTTAATTTTAGTTTTACATGCTGAAGTGATTTGTATCGGCTACTGCATGTCATGAGCATAAAAGAGAGAGAGGTGTAATCGAGCGAGCCACCTTCGAGAAGTTGAAGGAGAGGAGAGCTTGAAATCCTGTCCTGCCATGTCTGGTTAATTTAGCAGGGAGGACGCCAGAAAAACATCAGAAACTTTTAACTATTTGTAACCCGCCTTTTACCCAGCCTCTGCATGGGAACAACATTTTAGGACTACAGGAAGTAGGAAGTACGGTCCCACTCGCTTTGTGTCAGAACTGCTTGCCGACTGCCGAGGGACACACACAACAACACCAACACTAAATGCACGAAACCGCCCGATGCAGGGTGAGTGTTTTTAAAGTAATATAACTACACCGGGCGTCAGTCTACCGTAAACATCATGAGCACCTCCTACAGAACAGCGAGGTCTCGCGAGACGGGACATTCCGAGAATTGTGCCTCAGAAGCGAAACTCTCGTCAATGGAAACTCCGACAATTCGAAATTGTACTTTATCGAAATATTACAATATCGCTTTTATTTTTGCGAAAAAGGGTAATGGAAACGCACCTAGAGAAACCAAGACTTTTTCCTTGTAACATTGCATTTTAACTAAACAATACGGTCTGACTTTATTCATGTAATGTCATTAAAAATACTCTCTTACGCTCATCTTAGATATTTTTCATACCACATCTGATTTATTATGACTTTATTATTCTTTTTTGCGTAATATTATGTTTGTTAACCCACAGAAAAATACTGGTTTATTTTTGTAAATTACCCACCCACCCCTAAAAATAGGCTTTGATTCTTGTAAAATAACGACTTGTTGGTTTGTAATAGTTCAAACTTGTGCTGCATTCGAGGATTGTTGGAAGTCGCATATATCCAAGTTGGTTTTTCCCAGTTCCGACCTGAAAGCATTCAAGGCGAAAGTAAACAACCAAAATGGCGGATAGTGGTAAATAGTTTTTTATTTTTGTTCTTGAAACTCATTTTGACCTCCAGCAAACTTACATTCTCGTAATTTTGCTTAATTTATTGTTTTTATCTCATAACCATTCAATACTAGGGATGTCCCGATCACATTTTCTTGCACCTAAGTCTGAGTCTGAGTCACCTGATTTTGAGGATCTGCCGATACCGAGTCCTGATCTGATTCCTTGGCAAAGTATTAAGGAGGGGGTGGGGGAAAGTGCTTCCAATTTTTTTATTTTTTTTTATTTGCACAAAACCATCCCTGTAGCGTGCACTTTACTTACTTTACAAAATAATGAATACAAATAAATAAAATGTTTACCGCTGGATGATTTTGTCGCTTTGTAGCCCCTACAACTAAATATAATAATAAAAACTAAATTACCAAAAATTAAAACCCCGATCATTTTCTCCCAATACCGATCAGCTGAAAATGACGTGATTGGGACTTGGTTTCTGATCACGTGATTGGGATCGGGACATCCCTATTCAATATAGTTCAGTAGTTCACCGTATAATTTCAGGCAAAGAGATAGTGGCATGTACGTTGTGTTACGCGAAGTTATGTTGAATATTTATGAATTAAGAAAGCTATCTAGTTTTATACTCAAGTAAATTGTGTTTTACCATTCCGCGGTCTGAGCTTCTTTTTTATTTTATTTATTTATTTATTTATTTATTTTTTGTAACCAATCATTCACACACTCACACACAAGCTTACTTCATGTAAGCCACATGGGATCTCTCAGGCGGATAACCACGCGGTCTGTGCTTCCTGGTTTGAATTCGGAAAATAGTCTGACTTCCGACCATCCTCGAATGCAGCATTATTCCTGTAGCAGTACAACTTTTTTCGTTTAATAGTATGACTTTCGCCACTGCAAAAACTTACTTCCATTCTCATACTTTTATGACTTCATTTTTGACACAATGCAAATGTTTTCGCAATACTGTAGTTATATTACCTCTTTGTTTCCTCGTAAATGTTATCATTTTATTCCCCCCCACCTTGTTCCTTCGTTTTTCTGATTATTTTGCGGCATTCTAATCCAGGCAAGAGCTAGCTCTCCAGTGGCAGCATTTGACACAATTTAACAGTCCATTTCTCCTATTTTGATGGGGCAGATGCTCTTGTTTCCCCCTCGCGAGTGGCGGGATGACATTTTCAGCCCATTAGCCTGCATGGAGGCCAGGTAATGAATTATCCGCTACCGTTTGTCTTTTAAAGTCACCTTGGAAACTGTTGAGCATTTATAGGCAGATTGAAGTTTCCCTCCCTGTTCTTGCTCGCCTAGCCGACTTATTTCATCATCGTGTGTGTGTGTGTGTGTGTGTGTGTGTGTGCACGCGCGTGTGCGGTACATTTAAATGCGTTTTAGAAGACAGGTGCTCGGCTTTGCTATAAAGCTCCCAGTTGTCGCCTTCCAGGTAACAAGAATAGATGAGAGCCCGAACCTGAGTTAAGTAGAGGTGATTTGTTTGTGGAGATCAGCTCAGAAATGGGTTGGCTATTACAGGAGTAAATAAAGTAAGATTTTGATTTTATCAATGAGGTTTTTTTTTTTTTAGCCTTCCATAGTTAGAAGCTGGTCTTTGCTGATATGCACTGCTTCCACTAACAGCATAGCTGCAAACAGAGAGGAGCTAGATGAGAAAAGCAGACCTGTATTGCCTATTGTAAGCGATTTAGCCATTTTAATATAGCGACTTTTTCAACCCCTATAGCATCTATTTTTCAAAAGACTCGCAAATTTAATTACCACTAACAGAGACATAAAGGGAAAAAAAAGCAAGCACAATAGCATTTTATTGCTGTTGTGAGAAGAATTCAAATATGACTTGGGTAATTATGCTATTTGGCTAACGATAGTAGACAGTAGGGATTGTGACTAATAACATTGTGTTTTTAAAGTAAGAATAAATGTGTACCTTATTTTTATTTTTAGAGTCAATCCTAATTTGAGATCAGGAGAAATAAAGCAAATCCCAGGAGGGGAAAAAATAACAAAACTAGATTTGAATGGTGTCCATGTCATTTGAGATTTCTATAAACAAAGGGTGGGGAAAAGTTGATTAAAATACGATATCGGATTTTTGTCTAAATATAAATAATAAGATTTTTATCTTCAGGCCAAATTGCCCAGCCCTGCAGTCGAGTTGCTGAAGGAGGGGATTGGATGGAGAGCTTGACGAAACCCCGAGCAAGACTTTGCACCATAATGCTTCTTGTATGGCCGACACGCAGCTGCGCCTCGGGAGCGGTTACGCCTATTCAGGACAATTAATAGCCTCCGGGAAGGAACACAAACGTGAGATTTGTCCACAAAAGTGCTGCTTAAGATGTCGCGGGAAAATGGGAACACATGGACGCAAGATCAATAAATTCTTATTTTTTTTTCATCCCTTGCATCGGGGCGGTGATGAAACCTCTTGCAAGGGTGAATTACTAAGTGTTGCGATATGCCCGCCGTTGATTCTTTCAACTCCCAGTGTCTTTGATGACTTTGCGCTTAGAACTTGAATGAGACTCGGCGTGTTCATCAGTGTCGGTCGGGACAGCTACAGGAAGTGAAAATGAAAGAATGTGTGGAGATGTTTGACTACAAACGAGGATGAACTGTAGAGCCGATGCTAGCTCTAAAATAATACATGAGGTGTTCCATCAATTTTATACACCACTAGAACTTTAAACTTAGTAATATTAGTAACAGTTCAACATTTTCCCGAACAAGGGCACCTTTCTCATAACGTATCAAATTTATTCTCTGGGTATTACAAACTTTATGCTTAGAATCTTATTAATGTTAACATGCTAAGAATTTAGTAAACTCTTTATTATCCCAGTGACCCATATTTTTACCGCAAAGATGTATTACAGCTTATTTCTCAGAATTTGTCTTATTTAAATTTAGAAACATTTTCAACTAGTAATAGTCTTGTAACTGTAAGGTATTCTCTCTTTATTCTCGTAACGAAACAACTTTTTACTTAAAAAAAAGCAATTGTTTTTGTATTTGATTTATCTCTCAGAAAATATGACTTTATATCTTAACATAGCAAATTGTGTCTTTTAATCATGAGCATTGTTGGCCCGCCTAAATATTATCACTTGATTTTAAAATATGCAGGAAAATGATCAGTAGGGATACATGAAAGAAAAGCGCTTCATGACAAAAAATAAGTGGCAACTTTTTTTTATTTATAGTTCTGCGTTCTAACGAATGTGGGAAGACTGCAGGGGGCTCCTGTCTCATTGAAGAAAAGACTCATGACGAGTCCTCTGTGGGTGGAATGGCTCCTGTGGGACAATGTTACACTACCTCTTTGAAATTATATACACGTTTGTCATTACTGTTTTTTTTTATATATACATTTATTCATCAGGTAGTAATGAATAAGAATCTCCCATAGCCTGTTGGCACACCTCATCCCTTGTGGTTGGAGCTTTTTTTTTAAGCTTCATGTGAGGAAAAATAGACACACATTAATTAATAAAGTCAGAAAAAAAAGCTGATTGATGATGCAATAACATTTGTGTTTCATGTCGATGATCTTGCCTATGATCTTAGCTGTCCGATAATATGGGAACTGCATACATAGTCACCTAATGTTTGTCGATAACATTTATTAAAATAATTTAGTCAAAACAGATATGAAATTTAAAAAAAAAATGACATGGGAGAGTCATCTGAAGAAAACAGGTGAGCCTTGATTGACCTGAGCACAAAGCAACTGTGATTTAATTTTCAGTCGACAGCAATCGGCAAAATGGCCACTCCATAAATTGGATACATCCATGTGGATTTTGCTGCTAAACTGCAGTAATATTCAACATGCACACACAGAATGCTGTGTTTCAAGCAAGTGGGAGCCCATATTTTTGGTTGACTTCCCTGGGGGAAGAACTTCTGGGGGAGGATGAGCAAGTTACTTGAACACCCGTTGTATTTTTGGGGGACATGATGTGACCTCACAAACTGTATACATGCAGCTAGGCTGTCTGTGTTTCTTATTGGAGGCGCCCACCCGCACAGCTATTTTGTAGAATGACTGAATCGTTCATTCAATCTCGGTGTAATAACCTTATTTATTGATTGATTGATTGAATTATTATTATTATTATTATTATTATTATTATTATTATTATTAATTCAATCTCTGGTGTAATAACGTTATTTATTTATTGATTGATGAAATTAAAAAAATATATATTTTATTATCTGTTCTTATTGCTGCTGGAAATGTAAATTTCCCAGAGGGAGCCATCCCAAAGGGATCAGTCAAGTCAAGTCAAGTCAAGTCAAGTCAAGTCTAAGTCTAATTCCTCTAGCCCACATAGATCACCGATTATTTGTGCATTTCGGTAAAGCGCTTTGTGACAGCTCAGGCTGTTTTAAAGCGCTATATAAATAAGCTTGAGTTGAGTTGAGGTGAGGCGAGTTGAATTAAGTTGTCTGAATGAAATCATTTACTGTTCACGTAGCAACATTTTATGATGATGCTTTCTAGGAGTGTGAGATTCTCATTTATTAATCGAATCGAATCGATATTTAATATCCCAAAATCGATTTTATTTATATTAGAAATGAAGAAAAAGGGGAAAAGGCACTTTTAGCCACATGCTGTTTTTGTGGAAAAAGGCACTTATAATACAAAATTAATAAATGTTGAAACAAAAAAAAAAAAAAGACACTTTAATGTCTGTATTTGTCATTTTGTCTTGCAAAGCAGACTGGAGTAGATCATGACAAGGTTGTGCATATCTGTAAATTGAAGCAGAAATCATTTGTCAATCAAATAATTTTGAATTGAAAATTGTTTGAATCCAGTTGTGAATCTGTTGTGTATATTTTAGAGCTGTCAAAAAATTATCTTTTTTAAATCAGATTAATCACATCTTGGAATTTTGATTAATCACGTAATTTAAGAAGCATTTTAAAAAAAGAGCACCTGATGTGTTAATTTTTTCAACATTTAATGTTATGAGGACGTCCTCACATTTTTTGATCCACTGCACACTCTCCGCCTCGTCTTTTTCTAATCACTTAATTACTTGCATAATATAAAATGGAAAAAAAAACAGTAGTATGACATGAACAAATATTCTCAAAGTCATATGCAAACATTTATTAAATGCTTAAAAATGTAAAAATGTAACTACCTGCTGTCAGGTAAAGGATAATCTGCAGTCAAAATTAATAGTGATTAATCTGCGTTAATACATGATTAATGCAATAACGTTTTATAATTAATCAATTAGTTAACACAAATATTTGATAGCTCAAGCCCTAGGCCGAGGTTTTACGGTATCTGATTGAGTGTACTACTGTACACAACTAAAATAAGACTTCTAACAAAAATATTTGCTTTGACACCTAATAGCAATCGCCGTCTTTAGCACCTGAGGAAAAATGTTGGTTTTTTTTCACTTTGAATGACATAACAACTGCTATAATGCAGCTCTAAGGCAGTTGTGGGCAAACTCGGTCCTTGAGGGCTGAAGTCCTGCACGTTTTGGATTTTCCCCTTCTCCAAAACACCTGATTCATATGTTCAGCTTGTTCAGCTCATCAGCAAGCTCTGCATAAGACTGGTAACGTCCTGTTTATGGGAATCAGCTGGGTTGGAGGAGGGAAATCTCTAAAACCTGCATTACTCCGGCCCTCGAGGACTGAGTTTGCCTAACCCTGCTCTAAGGTCACCACAACTGGCAGTTTTTAGTAAATGTGCAAGCAGCACTATTGTGTGTGTGTGTGTGTGTGTTTTTTTTTTCTCTTGCTTGTGAGTGAGCCGCCGGCAGACCCCCCTTTCCTCTCCCAGCGCAAAGGCCCAGAATCCCCCGAGCTGTATTCTTCTTATTTAATGGAGACCTCCAGGCACATACGGAGGTGGGCCGATGAAGTCTCTGCTGACACTAACAAAACAGCTTCGGCTGGCAAACAGAAGCAGCAGCTGATGAGCTAGGGGGGAAAACAACATAATTTTGTGGTTAAACGTCAGTGAATGCGAACCAGTCTAACCAGACTCACTTTGAATAACTTAAGTGACACATTATCACAGAGAGAGAATGGTGTCCCCCCCCCCCCATGAGGGCGATGAGTCACTTTTTTTTTCTTTTTTTTTTTTTAATATACATAGTCCAGACTTGAATGTTCCACATGAGCCGTCACATGCATTGACTGTTTTCTAATATGCATTGACTCTTCTTTAAGTTGTAATCTCACCATTCAACACTATATGGCAGACATGGCTTAGTCACGTTTACCCGGGGTCTTTTCCTGCCCTATACGACAACATGAGTAGGCCTAATAATTCACAAAATAAATTATTGCACTTAATGTTGGTTTGCTGTTCTTTAAATGGTCATTTATATGCAATAGAGCCCTTAAAAAATAAAATAAATCACATTAGGTGGTTACTTTTGTTGATGGCTTCAAACCTTTTGTTGTTGTCTTTGGGTAGTGCTTCTTGGGCCCCCCCATGGGGGCACAAGGCTCCATCAAGGGGAGTGAGTTTGACCTCGGGGAACATGCTTTTTTATTTTTTTTATTTTTATATTTTTTACTGTCCTAGAATAAAGTGCAATTGCACCTCCACTACATTAGGGGGCAGTGGAACTCTCATTATTGGCAGAGTGTGCGCAGGGAGCATTCACTCGGTGGTGTAAGGGTTTTGTTTGCACTGAGCATGCGCGCTTTGCACACAGCAAAAAAAAATCAGCACAAATTATTTTATATATTTTTGTGTGTATATATATATATATATATATATATATATATATATATATATATATATATATATATATATATATATATATATTTTAATATTGTGCTCCTGAGTTAATGTTGGTGATCAGTTTGAATGCATTATTATTTATTGATTTTATGTAATTTAATTTTTCCGAATCATGTGGTTTGACGTGGTCAGTCATAAAATGTTTATAGTTTAATTAAGGATTTAATTTTATTTTTGAATTTCAGATGCACTTTAAATCTTTTCTGTTACAGTTAATAAAGCTAATCTTTGTTGTAAGTTGGTCCATATTTTTTGCTTTTTTTATTCTCTTATACGTTAATACAGTGTTATGCAGAGGTGAGCTTATAACAATTTTATAGATAACTGATACTATTTATAGTTGGGGGGGATATTCTTACTGGGGGGTTTCATGACAGAACATAATCGAGAAGCACTGTCTTTCTTGGAAATGACAAATCTTGCCGAGCCGAGTTTCCAGCCAGGCCATGGACGGAGAAAATCGTTTGTGTTGGCGGTACTTAATTATGTAAATTAGTCCCACTTTTACATCACAATTCGGCAAAATCAGAATGGATTGCTCACAGACACATTTTCAGCAATAGCTGTACTTGGTTGTTTAATTTCACGCTTGAATGGATGGGTAGGCACTCCAGAGACACAACGACTGCATTTGAATGCAAGCAAATAAAGTTTTCCATAATATATGTCATTTAGGAAACTACTGTATGTCCCGCAAACTGTGGTCTATAGAAACCGCAATCCTACTATTTATTTATTTATTTATTTATTTATTTATTTATTTGTAACACTACAATTAATCGAGTAATCTGTGTGCATTAGTTGTAGCCCTCTTTGGCAAACTAAATGTAGGCTACAGATGCCAGTGGCCCAGTATCAGTGCTGATAAATGAGTCTAATCACAAGTGTTTCCCCCTGTGTGATATTATGCAGCAGGTGGCAATAACGCCCCGATTTCAACCTTCATTTCAGAGGATAAATGGCACAGATCAAGAGTCGCCGAGCAGCAGATTGCTTATTGCTTGTTTCTGAAGAGTCCAGTGGATGGAGCGGCAATAAAATTGTTCTGACAATATACCCCAAATCACACAGGCTGTCTGACCAGCTCTATACACATCATTTCATCCAGCATCAACGAGTAAACTTAGTCTTCTGTGACTGATGTGTTGTACTCAAGTAAACGCCAGCAAAAACCCAAATATGCTCATATTCTGGTTTTTAAAAACTTGTATAAGAACCCAGGGTTACTTTTGTGAACTCAAATATTTGGTCATGTCGGAATATCCCCATTGAAAGGAACATTAATGTTCTGCGCATATTCTATCTGCAAGGAATCTTGTAGGATCTACCGTACTTCTATCATTTGTGACGTCTGGTGCGCAACCCACCGGAAATACACAAGCTGAGGTGAACAAACATGGCGAAACTCAAGACACGACACAGCACCAACTTCCTGGTTGCTCAGTACCAGCACTAAAGCATAAACAAAAATGACTGCTATTGGCCCCGGACTCTTGATTATCCGTTGTACTGATGTTGTTGTTTTTGGATGCAGGAAGAAGCGGAAATGACTTATTTGTGTCATGACGCCTCTGTGTTGCGGTTTACCTGGGGATATCCCAATTGATTACAATGACCTTGTATACAGGAATAACTTTGCGCATGTAAATGGGGTATTCCGAGTGTTTCAGAAGCAGGAATTTTGACCTTGACTCGAATATTGACTGCATAAAAACGTAGTCGCAAAGTGACTATCAACTGCTACGTTAGCTTCTTACACTTGCACTTGCCAGAGATTCGTTAACTGCCATATGCTTCTCACAAGTGACAAACCTTGCTTCGCTAGCATTTTTGACTTTTTATTTTGGTCAGTTTCTACTTCCTCTTTTGTTTCTTTCCTTTTGGCATGATATGACTCTTAGCTACATCAATTTGATTCTTTGTTTTCGAATAATTTAATTACAATGAAGTAGAAGTCCTGTCTCTAAGCCTCGAAGCTTCACAGTGATTTTTTTTCTGTTAGCCACTTAACGACTAAGTGCCAACCTGAGGTCACAACAGCCAGCACTATTGGTGTCTCAGTTTTCCGAAGCACTCTGAGACGCACTCGGAGAACTGAGACACCCTACGCACTCGCACCCATTAACGGGGACGCACAATTGAGGGGCACAAGGGTGGCAGTACGAGTTTTGGGACACAGCCTATCACATCGCAACAGTAACTAGAAACAACGTAGGTGTGTGACTTAGGGAAATCTGAAGTCCCGCCTCCTCCGTGGCATACACCTCATACTCAGCTGACCAGTTTCTGCCTTTTAAAGTCACACACATTTAAAGTAATAGATATTTAGGTGTAAAATGTGAGCATGTTGACCCCAAGTGGACAAAAATAATACCTTCACCTCACATCAGCATTTTCTATTGTTATTTATAGTAAAAAATCAATTTTTGTTTGATAATACTCAGGATAATCACTCGAATAATAGGCTGCAGAAATGTTTATTCCCATCCCTAATTGGGGTCTCGCACCAAGATGCGAATGCTTGCAAGTGTGCACATGTAACGAATGTTTGTTTTTCATAAGTCTTACTTCAAGCTTGCAAAAAGTTGGAAAAAGGTTCGCTCAAAATTTCTTGATGACAAGGTAAACAATTTGCAACCATTAAAACTGTTTGCAAACGTCTTTGCAACCTTGAACAAACACTGACAAAAAAGCATTTTCTATGTTCACAAACACTCACATTAAATATTAAAACTTATAAAGATTTATTATGGTGACATTTCGCACATTGGATCAAACTATGTCTTTTTTTTATTTTTATTATTAATAATTCCAGTCCTAATAATTGAATTATACATAATTGTCTGTAGTGTCCCCCCTGCGCTCCCCGAGTGTTTCTTTTAGTGTATCCCTGGAAGTTGAATGATTTCCCCCCTGCCTCTTTCTGTCACCCTTATTTCACGCTCTGAATAGTTAGTAGTTAATAGCTTCCCTCCCCTTTTGCAAAGCCCACCTTTCTCTTGTTTCTCTCTCTCGCTCTTTCGCTCTCGTCTCACTTTCTTGCTCTCCCTCCCTCTCAGTTCTCTGCAACTTTATCCCAGTCCTTCCTCTACCAGACCTATCAGAGGCATCTTGTTTTTAATTTGCTGCTAAACACCCTGCAACATGCCCAATAATTGCATTTGGCGGAAACGACAAACGATAAGGATCTGAATAGCCAGATGTGTTGTTTGAGACGCTGCATATGAATGGGGGGAATGCAACTGGTGTTGTCTAGTTATGCTATTTAAGGGGTAAAAATATGAATTTTAAAGTAAATACCTTAACCTTAATCGTAACCATTAACCAAACACCTAGCCCTTAAACCTAAACACAAATTCTACCCCTCGTTCACATCATGAGTATATCTCCACATTTATCTCAGTGACTGTTTACTATTTACGTGCTGTTGTTTTGGTTTGTGATACAGTTCAAATGGGCTGGGAAGTTAACTGTTTAATGTTATGTAACCCATGTGGTCCACCATAATAATAATGCATCGTAATAATATCGTTATTAATAATTAATATGTACAATATTCTATATATTGTCAGAAATTTTCTCAACAATATATCACGATATTCAGTATGTGAGTGACAGTGGAAACTTGCTGACTGTTCTTTGACAATAGCGTCTCGACTCCAGACTGGAGCTGTCAAACGATTAAATTTTTTAATCAGCTTTATTATATCTTAGAATTTTGATAAATCACCATTAATCGCTTAATTAATCAACATTTTTTGCCCTCCAGTTTTAAAGAGCACCTGTTATGTGTTAATTCTTTCCACATTTAATGTTATGAGGATGCACATCTCCGCTTTTTTTTTTTAATCAGTTAATTCCTTGCATAATTTTAAAATGGGGGTAAAATGACCCCAATAGTTTGACATGAGCAAATATTCTGAATGTCATACGCAAACATATATTAAATTATTTACTTGAATGCATGTAGTTGTGTTTATTGCTCAAACACAACCTGTGCTACCCTTAACGTAACCACCTGCTGTCAGCTAAAGGATCATCTGCGGTCAAAATTAATAGTGTGATTAAATTGCGTTAATACATGATTAATGCAATAATTTTTTGTGATTAATTCATTAGTTAATGCTTTAACTTTGACAGCACTACTCTCGACACAAGTTCTTCACCACTGTGTCCGCCTACTTTACTGCCATTTAGGGGATTAGCACCCCCCAAAGCAGGACAGGAAAGATGAAGTACTGATAGTGACAGTAAAGGATCATAAAAGTCAACAGTTCGGATCGGATCAGTCACAGATCGAATCGTGTTTTGGATGGGGAAGAAAAAGATAAATAATACCTGGTCTTTATTTATTTATTTTATAAAACACCTTTGTCCATTAAATTGAAAAAAAAAAAAAAAAACTCAAAATGTCTTACACAGCCATTTAGGATTTAGGAACACAACTTTAAGTGCAATAAGAGGCAGATATAAGGTATTAATGGCATAAATCTGTGTTTCAGCTACCGTATTTTCCGTACTATAAGGCGCACTTAAGGGCCTTCAATGTTTTCAAAAGCTGACCATGCGTCTTATAATGCCTTATATATGGATCAATATTGAGCCGCAACAGGTCTCGCTGTCTAGACGCTATCGGTGACCCTGCGCGATCGGTGACGCGCATGCGCAGAAGATCGCACCATCTTTGATCGCTAGCTAATACTAATACTTTACCTCAGAGAAAATAATAAAACAGCTGTTTATTCATTTTGGGAGTGAATGGAGTTGTCAGAAAGCTGGTTTGTAATCTATTAATAAAGTTTGACTGACCTATCTGACTGTTTTGTTGACATTCCCTTTAGCGCAGTACCATCTAATGGATGCATAACGTAACCCCAGCCTCTACTGTAGCGCCTTATATATGGAAAAGGTTTTAAAATATGTCATTCATTGAAGGTGCGCCTTATAATGCCTTATAGTGTGGAAAATACGGTATATTTGACATTTTGAGTTGAGAGGATTTTTAAATTTATTTTATTGGCAAAGGTTTTTTATAGAATAAATGAATTCAAAATTCTATTTTTTTTAATTATTATTTTTTTATAATGTAAAAGACAAAATACAATTTAAGACACATTCCCTTCATACATACATGGAGAGTGAATTCCAAGTAGCCTTAGGTCCAGGATATTGAAAAAGAAGAAAGCAAGCCAGTTAGCTGTCACAGGTTTACTGTTGCCAGCCCTTTTTTTGCATTATGCACTTCAGGCCACCATAGCAGC
Organism: Festucalex cinctus; assembly: GCF_051991245.1. NCBI lineage: Eukaryota > Metazoa > Chordata > Actinopteri > Syngnathiformes > Syngnathidae > Festucalex > Festucalex cinctus. The sequence goes on from NC_135411.1 coordinate 29,173,455, forward strand.
CAGGCAATCGTTCTGATGCTAACACTAGCTGCAGCTAGCCACTGACGTCGGAGACTTGCACCGTATCATACAATTATGGCGTGATTAACTACTGGTTTCTTAGCGCCCTAAATTAGTGATTAAATTGATACTGTCGTCATTCTGTGCATCTATATATTTATTGCAACAGAGAGCGCAACAATATATTGCAATATATTGCCTCCACTGGGCCTGTGTTCTGTTTAAGGTTTCTTCCGTAGGTGGTGTTTTTCCTGGCCTCCGTCGCCATGTGCTTGCTCTTATGGGCTTCATTCGCTTTTATTCCATCCGCTAGATTGATTCATAAACAATAAATTACTTGTACATTTTTTAATTGATTTATCATACTCTATTTTTGGCCAGAGCTGGCTTGTGGCACATCATGTTTGTTTTCTAACTGTTGATCAAATCTGTTGTGTGATCAGCATACCCCGCTATTTGCCTTTTTTTTGTTTTGTTTTGTTTTTCCCCCACTTCATTAGCCGGCCAAACGAGTGCTCTGGACTCATGCTTTTCAGGAATCAATGGTGACAAGCCCAATTCCTTAACGTGCTTGCCTCTGCGCACAATGATGATGATATGCGAGCCTCACCTTGCTTAGCATTCAGAAGACAAGCTGCATCATATAGTGTGTGTGCGTCTGGGTGTGTGTGTGTGTGTGTGTGTGTGTGTGTGTGTGTGTGTGTGTGTGTGTGTGTGTGTGTGTGTGTGTGTGTGTGTGTGTGTGAGATGTAGATTCATGTTTTTTTTTATTTTTTTTATTTTTTTTTATTTTTTGTCTTTTGGTCCCAATAATCTTGTTAAGACTGCTGTCAAAGTGGCAATGGCTCCTCCCTGCTGCCCCCCTGAGCGGCCATGCATGACACATTCAGAAGTCCTCACAACATCCCAGCGCCACCGCCATTTTGAGACAGGTGTTGATGAAAGACCCCCTCACTTGTATCCTTGAAGAATCACCTCCGGAGCATCTTTAGTCCACCCCCCAACTTGAAGAAAGACTTGGAGGTATAAATATTCATCACACGGTGCAACGCTTGACAACAAAGGGTCCCCAGCTAATGGCGGTCATCTTTGGGGATATCCCATGACTGGGATGAGATCATTAAAGCATCGCACTTGCTCAAGGCCGAACCTCTCATATCCCACCAGAGTGCCTCCTTTCTCCCTTGAGCTTCAAACTTCCTCCACGAAATGTCCATACATTTTTGAAGGTTGTCTCGTCTTGTCACTTCAATACCACTTCCTAATTGGCATTTTTGATTTGTGTGTGCGTGTGTGAGATCCTTGCTGAGATCAGTGCTTTTTCTTTCCGCTGCCCATTCTTCCCAAGCTCCTCCAAAATGTGTCGAGCATGCGCTTCCCCCTCCGCCATGCGCGCCTTCTCCGCCTTCTTTTCCATCGCATCCCCTCCTTTCTTTTTACCTGGGTGGCCACACTCAGCGTTTTTTATCTCCTGTGGGTGTGATACGTCTCTCCTCTACCGGCAATCAGCGCTGATTTGTCAGCATTCTTCCAGGCGATTCATAAAAATTCAGCAAGCGCCTACAAAAAAAAAAAGCCGTCCATGTCCCTTTCTGCATGACCCCTGGGCTCCAAGCGGTGGGCTCCATGTCCTCAATTCTGAACTTAGTAGTTGCATTCTTTCTGTCTTCAGTCTTTGTCGACCTGGCAGTTTTTTTGCATTAGTGGTAATATCAGCACTTTAACAAAGGTGGGATGGCACCCGTATACAGAGGTGCTGCAAACTCTTCATTAACTTTTTTGGGGACATCACTGTCAAAATAAACTTCACCTCTTCCTCACTCTATGGGAGCCATGTGCCATTATGTTGAGTCAAGATTGAAATTCTGGATGTTGTTTTTTTTTACGACAATAATGGGTGAAATAGTAGACTTTACACCGATCGGATTGGCTGGATCGGAACGAACAATATTTTGCAATTTGCGCAAAGTATGTGATCGGCTGTAATATCATAATTTGCCGATTGATCAATGTTGTCAGTGATCGGATTTTCGGAAATAAGACTTTACAGCAAACACAATTATGTTCACTCTGGAACATTCTGTGCTGCCATCATGTATGTGTAATTGTCTTGTTCAGAGTCTGAAAACCAATTACTTACATTTAAAAAAGTAGTTACAGTATGTGTTCTTTAATTTTGAATTATGACCAGGACAGTGAGTGTCGCCATAATCATCACGGCAGAAATTCCATGGAACTTCTGACTATGCACATTAAGCAAATCACAGATGCAACCAACAGGCAGGTGTATTGTGTGAACTAACATAAAAATAGGTAAGTTGTTGAAGTACAAAACCTTTGCTAAAGAAGGATACAAGCAGTTAAATCGAACACGAGTTGAGCTAGTCTCGCGAGGCAATTACATACAGTATAGGCTATGTACATATTATTGTGTATTTGTTGCCGGTGTGAGTGGGTTTGTCTGAGCGCAGGAAGTGCGGGTCATAAATAAGATTAAGTGGCTTATCCGCTTATCCTCACAACATTTATATAAATCATTTGTGAATAACATTTGAGACTAGGAAATTTGGGTTGTTTTAAACAGTTGCGCAAGAAGCTGCGCTAGCTACCAGCTAGGCTAAAAATACGCCCCCTAGTTATGAGGCATACTGTCCAATAATTGCTCATTTTTATACACTTATATTACAATTTGGACTTTTGTGCTGCTTGGAAATGAAACCTCATGGAGGCTATTTGTGGAGAAATCCCAAAATGGACAAATTAAGTCCAACTGTCTAATATCGTCCATATCTCTAGATTGGTCCTGCCGACATGCGGATCCTTTTGCCGTAGCATGTCACATTTGGTATTCATAAAACGGATGGATGAACTTTAGGTAGGTGATATTAATTTGTTTTATGTAAGGGCGCTCGTTCGTCATGTCAGAGAGCTTCTTTGTTTGGGTACGATCCGTTCATGTCACAGTCTGCGGAGTCAGCTGACTCGGGAGAACCTCCGATTTTCGTCGTAAATATTGAACATGTTCATTTTTTAATATTGTCAGCCCCAACTGGTTTTGGACCCAATTATCTGGACAAATCCACTATTAACACAGCTCAAACATAAAGATAATCTTATAAGACAATCTTATAAGTCATAAGATTGTCGGTCGTTTGATGTCCTTGTCGGGAAGGGGCAAAATTGTGACAAAAACAGCCCGATGTTGTACCAAGCTATACTAAGGATTCCCAACCGTACTGCCTTTGCTATTAGCGTTCACAAACAAGTCTATGGCTGTGTCCAAATTTGTAGGCTGCGTTCTGCAAAGGAAAATTTGTCTGCCACATGACGTAAGTTTCAGTGCGCCTCGGCCGCATGCTGGTGTCCAAATTCCCGCAGCCTTGTCGCCTTCAAATCTGGCCTTTGTTTCCATGGAGACAGGCACTTAGCGAAGGCTGCTTCGAGCACACTTTCATTGACCACATTGCTCCACTCTTCTTCTACACCGTTCTATGCTGCTCTTCTTCTACGCTGAATCATCTCTTCCAAACCATTTATCGTTTCATCAATCGTAGCTCTTAGATCTTTGAATTAAGAGTTTGGGGGAAGATGATGTAATCAGTCATTTGCTTCTATGAAGTATTAAGGGCTTTTTGTCTGGTTACTGGGAGCACAGACTATGATGTGCCTGGAGCCCAGGATGTCTGCCATTTTAATCACAGAATCACAAAAATTAACCTGAAATCCAATAATTAACGTGCACCTGTGTATAATATGCCGCCCCCAAATCACCCTTAAAAGCATTTTTTTCTCTCTGCTCTTATGTATAATATCCATTCCCGTGATTTGCTTGTATCCTTTATTATCAATCCGAGTGAATGATATGAATGGATAAAGATTTGAAACATACAGATAAAGCTTAAATACTTTTAAATCCTGGTTTTAAACTATTTTCCTATACCTATGATTAAGGTCGTTGAAAGCATTTTTAAAATCATGTCTTTCTAAATCTTGTTCTCACTTCTGTATGCTCTTTGAGATATTTTAGTAAGCTACTTTTGATATCTTTACTTTGCTTTTAAATGTCTTTAACCCTTTTTTTGCAATTGCTTTTAAAGGTACATTGTGTATGAAATATGCTATATAAATAAAGCTGTGGGCGTGCCTACCGATATGATGCACTAAAATACTTGGAGATACTTGAGTTATATTTAGCCATTTTCAGGAAGAAGAAAAAAATATTTGTCTATAATGAATGTGATAGTTTAAATTATTTTTCATGTACAACTAATATGTTTAAAGACAAATTTTGCCACTTGCTGTCTATTGAAAATGACATCGCACATTCTCAAGAAACAGGTAACAACCAATCATGGCTCAGTTTGATAATGTCAAATGACCAAAATCAAAAAACAGGTCAGCCTCGTGTTTTTTGTTTGTTTGTTTGTTTGTTGGTTTTTCTTCAGTTTCCATTCCAATTTTGTCGTACGCCAACACTAAATGTCTACGGGACAGGTTTACGTCACCCTCCACGTTTCCACCCCTCCACACAACCAAGAAACTGTGGAGTGAGCGTTCAACCCGAACGCTCTACAATGAAGGGAAGATACAAGCTGATTTTAAAAAAAAAAAGAAAAAAAAAAGAAAAGAAAAGGTCAGGGCTCTTTGTACTTATCTGGGCATTGGACGAGCATGCATCCTGTAGAAAACGTTGTAATATTATATTAACATTTGAAACTCCACAATGCAGATTTAAGTAGTAAGGCTATTAAGCTTTTAGCTGCGACCGCACTGGATACAGGAAATGAAATGTCTGCAACAACACTGGACAACTTATTTTATATATTTTCTTTTGCTACAAAAATGTGGATGGACAAACGTGAAACATTAGACATTAAATATTTTGTAATGTAAATAACGTTAGCACGTCCGCCTCCCAGTTCTGAGGACTCTAGTTCGAGTCCAGGCTCCGGCCTTCCTGGGTGGAGTTTGCATGTTCTCCCCGTGCCCGCGTGGGTCTTCTCCGGGTACTTCGGTCTCCTCCCGCATTCCAAAGACATGCGTGGCAGGTTAATTGGGCGCTCCAAATTGTCCCTAAGTGTGCTTGTCTGTATGGATGGTTGTTCGTCTCTGTGTGCCCTGCGATTGGCTGGCAACTAGTTCAGGGTGTAACCCGCCTACTGCCCGAAGCCGGCTGGGATAGGCTCCAGCACCCCTGCGCACCTTGTGAGGAGTAAATGGATGGATGGAATTTGCTCATCATAAATAGACCCTATCGCATTTTCGTGATGAGGTCTTACCTTTTTAGCAAAAAGACAGCAAGCTGTGGGCCCAGTTTCATCCTCAGGTCTTTCCACCTACTCCAGTAGTACCCAAGTCCTGTCCTCGAGAGCCCCTATCCAGTTTTCCATGTTTCTCTCCACCAACACACCTGATTCATGATCAGAGTCGGCATCAGGCTTCTGCAGCGCTTGAGCTGATGAGCTGATCATTGAATTAAGCTGCGTTGTAGGAGAGAGACATGGAAAACAGGTTGTATGGGGGCTCTTGAGGACCGGACTTGGGCACCTCTGACCTACGCCAATAACGCTGATCCAATATTAATCCACATCCTCCCACGATGCTTGCGCGACTTCAGTTTTGCACTTTTTATCACACTTGACAGGTGTTATCCTTTCCTGATTAATATTCTGACCGTGGTCGCCGGTCGGGGGATGCAGGGGAGATTTTTACCTCCAGGGTAAGAGTCATCTCTGGGGACAACTCCCGTTGCATGTCGCCAAACTTTCGGGCCGATGGTCGAACAATAGGAGCCACCTGGAGACGGAGGGTTGCACTGCAGTCTTGGTTTATTATTATTTTGACACTTTTACATCCGCTGTCACACACACTTGTCTTTTCCCACGGTCTGGTAGAAACACTCTCAAACACTTCCACCTTCCCAGCGCTTCCGCGGAGCGAGAGAGAAAGCGTGAAAGAGCCTGAGGAGAAAGCTTAAGTTTCATGCCCATTCATCATTATTTGACTCTCCAGGAAAATAGGGGCAACGGTCATTGGGCCACAGTAGTGGCTCCTTTCCATTATAAAATTTTTAAAGCATGTGTGGGTGAAAAATATGGTTATTTTAACACTCCAAGTTGTCTCAATATTGCGTCATGCACCTTTAACATACGCTGTGCCTTTTTTTTTAATACAGTGATAAAAGATAAAATGTGAAACATTTTAATTTATATGGACCCTTGTACAAAACTGGGGACAAATGTGGATCTTATTAATCGCATCATATTAAGAATAGGGACATTGCGATAATGTTTATAATATGTTTTTGCATATTAAATTAGCGATTGAACATGATTTTTGTGGGTGGTGCGTTGATGGTTGTGTGCAAACCTATATGATAGCAGTATACAGTAACAATGCCAACTTGGACAACTAAAACGAAATGCCATTTTATCCCCCCCCCCCCCCCTTCCTAAAAATTGTTTTTGGAGATGTAATGATTCCACCCAACAATATATGAATGAGTAGGGTTTTGCTTGTCTGGCAGTGGAATGGAGCATCTGGGCTCTGGTCATCGTGCTGAAGACTCGCAGCCTGGCCAACTACCCCTGTACTCATGGGCGAGCTCTGCCTATTCTAAGCTGTGGCCACCTACAATGTTATCCAACACTCCCTGATGTGACGTCCCAAGAACAAGTCAGATTTGTTTCCAGTTGACATTAGCAGAGTACTTTTCCATCTATTTGTACATTGTCTGTGCCTCATCAGGCAGACCATTATCCCATTATGTTTTTCGTCTGCGGTCCAAATGCTTACTGGAAATGAGTCGCCACAAAGGCCATTGAGGATAGTTGCAGCTATCCCCTTGAATGTGGAAGGCTTTTTTTTTTTTTATATGGGCAACATTGCACTTTTATGAGGAGGAGCCAGAGGACTTCTTGCCAAGTAGACGGCATCAGGAATGCAAGTCACAGCGCGACCTCCTGTTATGTCCCCAGCCTGTGTGATGGTGTCGTATTCAGGTCATTTTTAACAAGCGTCTGTCTCGCTCTCTCTCTCTCTGTGTTTGGCTCTGCCGAGCAGCCCACCTGTAACACCCTTTCTTTTGTTGCCATGGAAATAGGCGGGCAGTCTTGGTGTTTTTTGTGTGTGCGTGCGTCCTTCAGTTGCTGAGGTTCATGCCTGCACAGGATGACTAATCCACAAGCACGCATCCCCCGTCTTTGGGGATTCCTTTTCCTTTTGTTGCTTTTTGTTTCTTTAAAAAAAAAAAAAAAAAAGGGACCCCCTTTTCGCCCTCCTTGACATGCATTTGTTTGTCTGCTTAGTTGCAAACATGCCACCGGGCATAAATCAGCTTACGGAGGCAATGTGCTTGCTGGGCTCACAGCGGTAGGCGCCTGGGTCGCTGATGCAGCATTTAGTGGGATGTAGTGTAAAGCACCTAGAGGGCCATGCAGCTGTAAGTGTGTTGGTGCGTGTGCATGTGTATCAGCGCAGACAAAGTGGAGGACACCCAACCTCCTGTTTGTCTTCAAATTATTAGCTCAAATAGGGATAGACCGACCGGCCGGGTCGAATTATGGGTGCCGTTATTTGGCATTTAGACAAATATCGGCATTGGCCTTTTTACAAATCTGAAGGTTTATAAAGCTGGCATCTCACTGAACGGTGAATGCTTGCAAATGTAGTGAATTTTGGATTTTCATCAGAATTTGTAAGATATTCACAGACAGTTTTTACTTGTTACAAAGAAATTTTGAACATGTTCACGCATTTTTCACTCTCTGCAAAAATCTTGTGAATCTTTTTATGAACCCTGATGAAAACCCCAAATTGGCTACATTTGCATGCATTTGTCACTCAGTGAGATACAGGAAACTTTTCATTTATGTATTTATTTAAATTTCCACTTGATAAAAGGTTATGCTGACACATAACCTTGCTCAGCAAGATGAATTCTTGTGATATTTGTGAGTCCACAAACTCCGAAGAATACATCTTGTACCGAGCCCGTTGATTTTCACCGGGTGACGTTGTGTTTGGGGCGGGATATGCAGCTGTGAAGATAACAAGAAGCGCTGACACCGTGGGAAACAAACAAACCTAACATGGACGAATGGACGCTGCAATTAATTATGTTCTTGCAGAATTACTCACCGTTTACTTGTTGAATGTTGAACAACGAGATGCGCTTCGTACCTTTTTAGCTGGTAAAGATGTTTATGGTTTTTTCCCCTTCCTATAGACCCCTTCAAAGTTTGTAAACAATGTGACACAATTTAAAGGGCGGGGCTTAGCTGGAGGCAAAAACACCTCACTGGCGTGTGGTCCTAACACCGGTCACCATATTTTCACAGAAAGTTCACATCGGAATGGACGCGGAAAACAGCCATTTGAGTTAATATGTGAGTAAACTGACTCCGCACGATCGTGAATGTTACTTTAAAAAGTTAACTCTGACTGATGGGACGATATTTACTGACCCCTACGCACTGACGCACTGGATAGATGATTTAACGGGACTACCCACTGTGCAATGGCCGGACATTTAAATCTACCTTATAGAAAACTGAGCGTTTATACTAAAGATAAACTGAAGGCGTATAAATCATTACAAGTCTACAACTAACTACATCTTGAATGGACATGTTCAATATTTAGAATACTTGAGCGAGGACTTTTGTGTTGTGCGGTCGCAAGTGCTGCCAAGTCAACGACGGGGACAGAAGACGAGGATATACGAGGCATGTACCTCTCCTACAAAAATTTTACAAGAAGTTATCGGAACCATTGTGGGGGCTTTCGCCTCGACAAAACTAAAACATATAGCTAACGTATGGTTAGCTAGAGGTTAGCATTCGCACATGTAGCATGTAAATAGGGACTTTTTGTAAGTTTGTGCATGTAAAAGGAATCCCACAAATAATGACTAATTTAAGTAATTTCAGTCACAAATAAATCTTCATCTTAATCATTGTCCAGGCTGAAGCTGATATGAAGTGTGCGAGGCAAACACGACCATTGTTGATGATAGTCTTAGACAGTCCAGTCCTTTCTCCAAATCGCGTTTAACCACAGCCGTCTGCGATTACTCTGACTGGCAGAGGCTGGGATGCGATAGAATTTCAAGTTTTTGCTTGTCCACGGTTCTGGAAACCAAAAAGACAACAAGACGACATTTACTACAGACAACCAGCGTTGTTTACGTCTAGCTGCACTTTGTTGCCTCCAGCGGTTATTTTTGCTTCCAGTAAACACTGTGACGTCATCGTGACGAGAACGAAGATGGCATTTTCATCCGTGGCTGTGATTGGTCAAAACAAAAGTTAGGTAGATGTGCACAAGATGCCGTATCGTCCAATCAGCTCAAAGTATTGTACAGAATGTCCCGCCTTTCAGCCGCACACACGGCTGTGATAGCACACACAGTTGCGGCTGCTCCTGCCCCTGTTTACAGTACCTGTAAAGAGCAGCATTTTGTGCCTTTCCACACCGTTTTCTTTAAACGACACTGAAACGGACAATGAAATCGATCCAGCAATTTCCCGCCTTTTAGGGTAGAATTCAACGAGTGGCACTGGGATGACAATGACAGGATTTTGGTTTTGTTTCACCAGACCCTGACATTGTCGTGCATCTAACCATTGCTAAAGGCAGCATTTTTCGAATGTTGGGGGACCGAATCAACCAAGCATTTTTCCACCTTTCGGGGTAGTATCAGAGCCACCCAACAGAGGCAAAAAGACACATTTGTGAAAGGATTCCACAATGTTGGGACTCGGGCCAAGCTTAAACATGACAAAGACAAGTGTTAATTAGTCATTACCGGCTTGTATTCTTCTAAATCAGGGCTCATCAACCTTTTTGAAAGTTAGAGCTACCTCTGGGATGCTGATTATTGTGAATGGCTACCAGTTCCATGCACACTTTTGAAATAAGAAATGTACTCCAATTACCTTAAAGTTATTATTAATAATTAATTACATTCACCACATCTATGTGGTGACTGACACCGATCATGTTAATGATTTAACAAGGTATAGGAAACCGATAAATGTAAATATACAACAATATTCCTCAATCTCTCCTCAATTCCTCAAAAAGTGTTTGATATAAAAATGATCATTTTTATAACATAACTAATTTACTAGGAAGCCCCAATGTCCACTATGGTGAGTTGTTGTTATTTTGTTCTTTTAAAAACATGTCAGTGCCTGTGGGCACCGCATTATTGACACCTAAATGTCCAAATGTTGTGCCCAATCATTACCTTTGATTGTAATGTTTTGGTGCTATTTAAGCACATACATAAGTCTGTTTTTTTAAATGTGTTTCTTTCCACAGACTAGACAGCAGCACAAGTGGACGCAGCTCTCGGGGCATGACGACTCCAAACAAGGGAAACAAGGCCTTAAAGGTACCAGACAGCCTTTTCCTAAGCAGCATAAAAGTCCTCCTCTGCTGAACCCACTAGTGCAAGTTCGTGAGGTGGTTTTGCTGTTACGAAGTATTGTTGATCTTTTGGTTGGATGCCGGGGAAATGGTGTTCGACAAGTCATTCTAGTGAAAGGGGGAATTATGGTCTTTCATGTTATTTATAGGGGGGTGGCTCGCCATCACAGTTGTAATCTTGCATGCACCCCCCAAACCACCATGCACCACAAATTGGGAATCCCTCAATTAGCACTACAGTTTTACAGTGGTCCCTCGCTTCTTCACGGTTCACTTACTACGGTTTCACTATATTGCAGATTTTTCAGATATTAGGCGTTTTCTCACCGCTGGAACTTTTGGAGTATTTCAGTTTACCTTGGTAGAATTCAGTTTGAGCGTTTTTCCACCGACAATTACCAGGGTAATTAAATTCCCCAGGGGGCATCCAAGTACTACCTCAACAGCAGGGTCTTGCTGAGCCAGGCAGGAACTTTGAGGGGGCGGGCTGCAATGACCATGGCTGATTGGTCAAATTTGGGGGCGTTGTTTTTACATCGGCTGGACTCAATCAAACTCATTTGAATTAATTGCCGAGAACTCGAAGATGCTGTAGAAACACAATTCTAAATTCCCTGCTGAACTTTACAACCAAGAACCTCCTTTACCCAGAACTCAAAGTTCCTGGGCTTGTTGGTGGAAAAATGCCTATTATCACCCCCCGCGCCAACCCCCCAGCTGCACCCCCCCTCCTCGATTTAATGTTATTCTATATTTATGCCCCTATTTTACTTTTTATAAAGTAAACAAAGTTAACAAGTGTTTAGAAGGGTGGGAACTGTGTGGTGGCTTCGTTTATGGCTCAGTAGAAGCGTAACTCACCCAAAAAAAACAATCACGAACTGAGGGAAACCGAACAGGAAGCCTGACGAGTTGCCAAAAGTGGCTTTTTTTTTTCTTCTTTTTTTTTTTTTTTTTTTTTTTTTTTAACTCTGAGCACAATGGCTCCTAACCTGAAATTATAGGGGCGCAAGTAGAAGTTTTTTTTTCCCTGATGAAAGATGAGACTCTAAATCTTTCTTTAGGTAGGTTCCATGTTTTCATAGCAATACAACAAAATATTCTCTGGGCCTTGTAAAATCAGTCAAAATCTAGTAAAATAGCTGGGAGTGAAGAGGGTTTGCAGAGCCATCTAAACCACAATCCCATCCCGAGCAGGTTTTTGGCGTACCACGAGTCCTCCCACCACCCCGCGCTGACAAACTCCCCTATGCCCCAGGTGAAGCGAGAGCCTGGCGAAAATGGCACCAGCCTGACGGACGACGAGCTGGTGAGCATGTCGGTGCGCGAACTGAACCAGCACCTACGCGGCCTGACCAAGGAGGAGATCCTTCAGCTGAAGCAGCGGAGGCGCACGCTAAAGAACCGGGGCTACGCCGCCAGCTGCCGGGTGAAGCGCGTCACGCAGAAGGAGGAGCTGGAGAAGCAGAAGGCTCAGCTGCAACAGGAGGTGGACAAGCTGGCCACGGAGAACGCCAGCATGAAGGTGGAGCTGGACGCACTGCGCTCTAAGTACGAGGCGCTGCAGAGCTTCGCCAGGACTGTGGCGCGCAACCCCGTCACCACTGCCCGCGGGCCCATGGCCTCGGTCATCGGGCCCCTCATCCCCGGTAAAGTGGCCGCCACCAGCGTAATCACCATCGTCAAATCCAAAACGGAGGCCAGGTCGTAGTAGCGGAAAGACCAAAAATAGTCAGTGCATTGTAACATGGCATTCCAATGGCAATATTGTTTTCGGACAACTGGTGCAGCTATTGTGGTTGTTTGCAAAAGTCGGATCGCTATATTTGTCTTTCAGCACCTCCTTAGCCAGTACAATCCTAAAAAAAAAAATCATTAGTTTCTTTACATCTAGACATGAAGCATTCAAACCCATGCAATTGTTATTATGCACTGACTGACTCGAGTATATTAGAAGAGACATTATGCTTTCTTTTCACTATTTAAAACAGTTCCCAGGTGTCTTAATAACATGTCTGTGACATGCTTTAGTGGAAATACCCCAAGGATCAAGAATCATAGCACACTTTACAGTACACAGCCTGTTTCTGAAATTAGCCTGCTCTGAGGGTACGACTAAGCAAGCAGCTTCTACCTACATTAGCAGAGCCCAGAGTGTCAGGATAACTGACTGCCTGGAAAAAACAAGATAATTTTCACTCACAGAAGCATTTGTCAATTAGTGTGCGGTCGGACCCGTGAAAGTCATTTAGCAATTGAATATGTGCCGCTTATCAGAACTTTGCATCCAGCAAAACTCAAAATGGCTCTGCTTGCCTTTTGATTGTGACGTGATGGTGTTTCAGGCAATGACAAGAAAAATGGCTGATCTTCTCCCAGCCTGGATTTCAAATCCTGAGAAGAGAAACTTGTGTGTATGGGGGGTTATTAGGTCAATATAGCCACACGGTTACATGACAGTGTCATTGAAATTTCGAATGTCTGGCTTACAGACACATTCTCCAAACACAGTGGTGCCTTGAGATACAAGTGATTCAACTACAGAGTATTTCAAGAGACGAGCCATTTCAATTCCCTTCACGATAAGCAGCAGTGGCAATTACTCAACAATTACTTTAAAAAAAGAGGCTTCAAAGTTTTTCATGCCACTCCCAGTTGAGTTTTACTGTCACACTAAACAATTAACGAGGTATACAGTAGCTTTGCCTTGAAGAGAATCTATTTAGCTTCATGAAAAACGCCATCGACTCTCGATATTTGAACACAAAAGGTGGAGCATGTAGACAGATAATAAATGTATTAAAATTACAAATATTAACAGCAGCAGTCAATTAATTAAGTAGTAGAAGTGTGATCTTTTACATTTGTGTCTGAATTACTGTAATATCTTGCCTCCAGTGGCCAAGGCATGCACACCAGAAGGCACAATTAATTGAATTGCAGCATTTCATTTTTTACATTCCATTAAATTATGTTGTTACTCTGACTTTTCTAAAGTATACAGTCAAGTGCTATTCTTCTTATTAAAAAAACAAAAATGTTTGGTTTTTATGAGGGGGCTGTAATTGATTAATGCCGTGTCCATTCATTTAAAAGGGAAGCAACATTGACATATGAGTGTTTTTACTTACGAGCGTAGTCATAGAAAGAATTCAGCTTGTATCTCAGGGACCCACTGTAGACAGGCAGAGAAAAATAAATAAATAAATCAAAAATGTTTGGTTTAATTTTACCTTTGCTGTGTGGCCACTGGCCATGCACTCTGAGTACATTTGTATACAATCAATCAAAAAGTCACTTTTCCATAATATTTCCCCCTTTCAAGAAACTATTTTACAAGCGTCAATGAAAGCGCCTCAAATCCGAACATTGTTTTCTGCTCATTGCCCCATGACAGCATTGAACAGAACTAGTCGTTGCTGATATGACCCGTAGATGCAATAATATGTGTATGCACTGAAACACAATGAAAAGAAAAGGAAAAAAAAAGGATCGTGATGCAAACCTTGAATGTTGTTACCATTTAATCTCCTCTTAGAGAAAATATGGTGGAGTTTAGGTTGTTTTTGTTTACAGGGCTGTCAGATATTTAAAAAAAAATCTCACACAAGCTTTACTGTTTTAATGGTTAAGATGTGGAGTTCTTTTGTCTCAATGTGAATTACAGCAGGGGTGGGGGAGCCTAAAACCTCAAAAGCCCCCCAAAATGTTGAACTCACAAACCATTAGCCCAAGTCATTTTTGAACGTTTTTAGAAAACAAGAAGGGAAAAAAAAAATCCAATTGGTGAAGAGCTGCGGAGTGATTTTAGACTGCTAGCAGCAATAGGCCAATGAGCCTCCCTGTTAACTCCTGGTTGGCCGCTATGCAAGCACTTCCAAATATGGGCAAGCTCGCACCTTATGCGCTGCCCTGCGGCGAACACCAAGAAAACTAAGTACAGTGTTAAAAGGCCTTTACGGCAATTATGCTAACAAAATGACATTATTGTATAATACTGGCTTTTGGAGGCTCCCCCACTCCATCTAAATGTTTTATTTTATTACCAGGTAGAATACCTATTGTTGTTTATAGAAATACAAGGTGGAAAAAATGTGTAGGGAAAAAAAAAAAAAAGTGACTTCCCCGGATTTTCTTTTGCAATTGTACCAAAAGTGGCTTACTATTGAAGTCTGATAGCTTTTTTCTAGTGACTCTAGACGCGTACTGTGAGGTAGCGCGTGATGTGACGTGTTTTCCTTAAGTGACAAGTTTTGGCAGTGTCGTTCACTGTATAGATGTCAATGCCGTGCTATTTTTGAAGCCAGTCAGTCTGTAGAGCTAAACTTAGGTGGTGTAAACAAGGTCAGCTTGTCGTTGTGGCATCTGTGGTTTCCTCCTCTCGCTTCTTCTTCCTGCTCTTTTGTGATATTTACTTCCAAAGCCACATCAAGATTTGGGGGTGGGGGGGAAATCGGGTAAATAGCTTTCTTTTTTTTTTTTGGGCCCCCTGAAACAGATTGATGCTGCAGTATGTCACTGTGCAATGAAAAATGTATGGCTTCACTGGACAGCATTGATTAAGGGCACCCATTTTTCCCCTTTTCAATATCCAGACTTAATAATTGGAGAGTTTCTATTAGGGTTGCAAAGGGATGGACAATTTCTGTATTAGTTCTGAAACTTTTCAGGAAATGTTATTTTTGAGATGCTTAACCGAGAATTTATGGAGCTATTCAATTGGTTGGACAAATTACATTTTTTTAGCTGTATTGATAATATTATATGTACCAGTGGTTAGAGAGCAAAGTGCGGAGCGCCTATGTCGCAAAATGCATTCAGTGAATAAGGCACTTGACCGTTGCCAAAGCCCTCCAAAATATCCTCATGCTCTCCTTATTCGCTCCCATTTCCGCTTCTTCCTTGACAATCCATCCATCCATCCATTTTCTTGACCGCTTATTCCTCACAAGGGTCGCGGGGGCTGCTGGCGCCTATCTCAGCTGGCACTGGGCAGTAGGCGGGGGACACCCTGGACTGGTTGCCAGCCAATCGCAGGGCACACAGAGACGAACAACCATCCACACACACACCTAGGGACAATTCAGAGCGCTCAATTAACCTGCCATGCATGTCTTTGGAATGTGGGAGGAGACCGGAGTACCCGGAGAAGACCCACACGGGCACGGGGAGAACATGCAAACTCCACCCAGGAAGGTCCGAGCCTGGACTCGAACCGGAGACCTCAGAACTGGGAAGCGGACGTGCTAACCACTCGACTACCGTGCCGCCTCCTTGACAATCACACCATGTTTTTATGGTTCAGTAAAAAAAAATAGTGGAGTGGAGCTTCAAAACTTGACATAGATACACAATACTTCATTCTTCCCACAATTATCAGATTGTTCCGCATTGTTGTAATTTCAACCATACAGTATCTGGAAGTTGTCAAGGATTCAGGATAATTAGAATTAGGGGTGTTAAAAAAAAATCGATTCGGTAATATATCGCGATACTACATCGCACAATTCTCGAATCGATTCAATAGGCGGCTGAATCGATTTTTAAACTTTCATTTTTAATGGAAAAATATTCAACAAAACGTCTTACTTCGGGTTAGGGTTCACACCTTAAGCATAGAAGAATGTTATATTAATGGAACATTAATCCTTAATATTTTATTTCAATGCTCTTCA
Organism: Festucalex cinctus; assembly: GCF_051991245.1. Classification (NCBI taxonomy): domain Eukaryota; kingdom Metazoa; phylum Chordata; class Actinopteri; order Syngnathiformes; family Syngnathidae; genus Festucalex; species Festucalex cinctus. Next base: position 29,189,564 of record NC_135411.1, read on the forward strand.
AACATGAAACAAATTACAACCTGTATAAGGCTGAAGTTTCAGATAAATAAAACATTTTCCTACAAATCTTATACTGTACAAGTTTACTGATTAGTTATTTTCTAAATTTGAATTTAAAAAAAATCGCAACAATCGACTTATAAATTCGTATCGGGATTAATCGGTATCAAATCGAATCTTGACCTGTGAATCGTGATACGAATTGAATCGTCAGATACTAGGCAATTCACACCCCTAATTAGAATATTATAACCAGATTATCTGTAATGTATTTTCAATTATACTTTCAACCCACAATTATCGCTAATACCTGTTCATTCCTGTTAATATCCAATTTCCAATACACAGGAAGCCTTGTCTGTTAGTGCTTCTGCTGTACCGAGCACAGGCTCTCGAAATCATAGTAATATATTTACTTTCTCCAAAAAATTGACAGACTACTGCAGTTGTTTTTTTTTGTTTTTTTTTCATCCATGATTTAAAAATCCTTGTTATAGACAAGGGAAGTTCAATACCATTTCTTTTCAGACTGGTACCAGTAAGAGTACTTTTGAGTCGGCACCAATACCAAGTACCGATACACTTGACACATAAAAATGTCCCCAAGAAATCAATGACAAATAATTTTAAAGAATAAACTATATATAGCAATTAGCATTTTCCTTAAAATTGCATGAATTTAAATATCAATTTCTATTCTTCTCGTTTATAATTTCTAGTTCCTGATCATAAAATGGCCACAAGAGCACACTCAATACTGGTATCGGCTGTCGTTGAGAGAACCAAAACCTTGATATAAGGCCTGGTCTTGGTCCGATACTAGCTGGTATAGGTACTTGCCCATCCCTATTAGAGACTCTGCAAATTTCAAGTCGATTGACTTCCTTTTAGTATTCAAGGGAAATTCTTCAAAACATAATCATTTTTCATTTCATCATCCATTCTTTTAGTGGTAAAAGAGCAATCATAATGTCGCATGACTTCTAATTCAAAAGTAACAAATTTATTCAGAAATATATTTTCTGCCACATTGGGTGGGGTTATTTTTACATCAATTACCACCTCAAAAAATACTTGGCTCTCCAACATCGCCATCATGATCAACAGTAGAATATGATACAGTATCAAAATCATCGAAAATAAGCCAGCGGTTTTATTCCTAAAATCATATTATTTTTAAGCCACTGTCACATGCATTTATTATGTTTTTTTGTTTTTTGTTTTTTTTGTGTACAATACTTTGAGAATTTCCAGGATAGAAACTTCCCGTAATTTTGCAACCCTACTCCAGACTGTCATGGCAAGAAATAATCAACTTTTTCAATGTCATTTTATTATGACATAATGATAACTGTAGCCACTCAAATGAAAGGGTGCGTGTATTTTTCAGTTCTGTTCAGGTTTTTTTTTTTGTTGTTGTTGTTGTTTGGGGCTGAGGTTTTGTGTGCACTACGTTTGTTTTGCTCAGGACAAAATAGTTTCATGACAAAAAACACAAAAACAAACATGAAGAGAAGCAACGAGGTAGCTCTTATTCCTTATTTTATTTTGTGTTTCTTTTTCATAATTTTCATAATAAGCTTATCGTAAAGGGCTCCAATCCACGGCGCAACCACGTAGAGTTACAATCAGTTCCTCAATAATGTGCACGTCTCGTCTCCTGCTGGTCAAGCGAGGTGTTGATTGGCGTCTATTGAGTGGGGAAATTAACAATAACGATACACAAGTGTGTATTGATCATGTAGCCCGCTGTTGATGTTGACGCCTCTATTATTACTGTGGCCGTGTTGTGAAGTCCGTCTTTTTTGCGTGTGCGTGCGTGTGTCAAGTGTCTTCAAACTGTGTTCGGAGTGCCACCGCAATCTTCTCTACAGATGCTGCCTCGCTTTATCTCTCACATAAACACACATACACGGGTGCGTGTATATATAGATAGATTGTATAATACAGAACGCTCACCAGACACAACATTAGGTACGCCTGCAGAAGCCAAACAAGCTGTGTGGGTGAAATCTGTCAGTGTAAAATATTTGCAGCTCCTACCTGAGGATGAAGTTGTAATTAAGGATGGGAATTGATAAGAATTAGAACAAGCAATTCCTTGAAAATAATGCAAACAAGTGATGTTTTTTTTCTAGTAATATTCTGGCGCTTTCAAAAACCAATACAACTTTAATCTTTTATCATTAAGTGAAGGCTTTTGTTCTCGTTGTTGTTGTAATGTTCCCGTACAAATTATATTTATAAAAAGGTGACTTATTCTTTTTGTAACATTTTGGATTTTTCTCATGTTACACTTTATTGAATTTTTTTTTTTTCCAGATAGTTTTTCTATCCAACACCCCCCCGCCCCCGCAGCAAATTTCTGATTCAATGGCTCTTCCCTCTCACAACTCTTATTTATTTAATTATTTATTTATTTATTTAGTTACTTATTTAATGCACATATTTTAAGTTATTTGTTATGCATGGGAGAAGAAAACTATTTTTCCTTTAATGTTATGGCTTTTGACTGGAATTTTGATGACGTTGGACTCCACAAAGTAACAAAATGGTGGCGTTCCCACACCTTATTGGATATTGGACTGTGTAGGTGTACCTAATGAAGCGACCATGGGGGCGTATGCAGGTGAACAGTATGTAGCTACAGGTGGTGTTGACCATGCCGGGTTAAGGGGTGAAAAAAGTGACCCTTAATATGCAACTCAGTGGAAAGGTGTGAACGGAGTCTTAAATCATTATTGTTCATGTGACCATATTGTGTTATAATAACTGCTGTTGGTGTACATATATATATATATATATATATATATATATATATATATATATATATATATATATACACCTTTTTCTTTTTGCTGTTATTTATGTATGTTGTTGAGCTACCTAGTCATCTGTAGAGTAGTGTTTTTATTATTATTATTATTATTATTATTATTATTATTATTACAGTGGTGCCTTGAGATAGAAGTTTAATTTGTTTGCATTTTAAAGTGCTTGTATCTCAAATCATCGTCACCTCGATTAAACAAATGGACTTAGTGTTCATCTTTTCCAGCTTCCACAAAAAAATACACTGTTTTTACGTGTTAGTAATATTCAAGGATAAAGACTGTATTGTCAAGGGGGGGGATTTTCTGAAGGGGAAAAAAATATTGCTACCTTAACAGGCTAAGAAAGTGGTGTAATTTTAGTTTAAAAGGCCATAAAAGGAAGATAAAATAATGAATGCAGTAATTTAACAAGAAAAAAAAATCAAGTTTAAGTAAAAAAAATATATATATGGCTTTACGATAAAAGTAAAAAAAAATGTGTCATTTAAGTGAAAAAGTAATTAAATTAATGAAATTAAGAAGAAAAATTAAATTTGCAGGGGGAAAAAAAGCTGTGATTTTAAGGCATAAAATTGTTATTTACAAAAAGAACATTACGAGAAAAAAGTTTGAGGGGAAAAAATGTAGTCTACCAATAAAGGCGAAAAAGTGTAATTTTATTTGAAAGAAAAAAAAACTTTTAGAACTTTTTTTTAAATGTGTTTTTTCACATCAACTATTGCACTTAACAATGATGACGTGTGAAGCACATAATAAGAACGTGTTTCTGCACATAACATGGAACATGCAGCCCAACTTACTGGCTCATTACCGCCACCGACTGATCTTTTCTTTCCACTGCAAGGAAACCAATGTAGGTCGATAGTGGCCGAATGTTGCCAAGTCTGCTGATGCCAAATCAAGGCACTCTTATCTCAAGGCACCCTTGTATTATTTCATGCTCTCTTTTGTCCGTTCCTCAGCTGGTGCTTTCTAATGATAAAGTTAAAAGTTACATCATAAGTTATACCTCAAGAAATGTTTAAATACCAAGAGTTATTAAAGATTAATCGCAAATGAGTTGAACTTCAACGTTAAATATAACAGAACTGCCCCAGGCAGCGACTCTTTATCATGCCACTAGAGGGAGCCACACTTTGAGAATCACTGCAATACAGTATGTTGAAAATATCTCAAGGGCCACTTGCAATATCATTTTGTCATTGTTGTGTATATTTGTGCATTTGTTCGTGTTTTGTGCGTTTGTATAAGCGAGATTTCTGTGCTGCTACACCACGTCAGTAACATCTGCCACAATATTTTGTACTTTTGTTTCATGTTGCAACATTTTTTATACTGTCTAATAAGCTTTTATTTTAATTTTGCAGTTTAAAAATGGTAATAATTGGAGAGAATAAACAGCACGTGTGCTTCTTTTTTTGTAAACTTTGTACACAATCGACTGTGCAATTATTTATTTTTTCCCATGTCCCCCTGTGTTTTGAAGCGTAAAAAAAAGCAAGTGATACAAATGTAATAAGTATTTTTTTTCTGTATGGGTTGTAATAAAATGCAGCAGTACTTTGTATGAGAACAGTGAATTGTAACTATTTATAAATTAAATTATTATTGTACCATTTTGCAATCTGTAGATAAGTCCCGTATGTATTGATATATACAATGTGGATTTAAATGTGAGGTGTCTTAAGTTATTGATGTATATATTGTATGTTTGTTGATACAGCTTCCTTTATTTTCTATAAGATCAATAAAATGTTTGAGGAAAAAAAAATGATTTCTCCGTGTTGCTTTTGTCGTACTCGGTGACCCACTTGGATTGCGGTCAGGCGGATTTTTAGGATGGCGGCATCATTTTCCATGGCATCATTTTTTTTTCTCTTCCATGATCCAAAAAAAGCCGCCGGGCGACCCACTTCGGCTAACCTCTGTGGACGCGTTTCTGGCGACGAAAATGTGAGAGTCATGAAGGATGTCTAGGTGTGCTTGTCCTAGATTAGGTGCGCTGGTGAGTTAGTCATCTCTGCGCACCCCCATGGGGCTGGTACAAGCACGGCCCCCACCACCTCTCCATGGGTGCAGTTTAAACATTGCCTTGCCAAATCATGCATAGCGATAGATGGCCAATCTACTTTATAGCGATCTTGCATGTATCAAAGACCTCCTACAGTTCCAGTAACGATACGAGAAGTCGTGCAATGAACAAAACTTGTTACATAAAAAAAATAGAATCAAATTTCATGCAAAGGAAAGTTGCAAATTTTGCAAGATGTAGTACTATAATAGAAAAAAAAAAAAAAATTCCCTCAAAGATCTTAACTCAAGTATAAAAATGTGTTGCTACAATAATGTTAAAAAAATACATAAAAAATCCCCCTTTCACTCCCTCCTCGAGAAGGGACAGCTGGCCTGTGAGAAGTTGACTGATGCGAAAGACTGGGTTAAGGTGAGAGCGGCGGGCCATGTAGGACCACATTGTTCATCTTCACCCACTTCCTGCCGCCAGGTGTCTGCCTGGCCCACTTCTCGGGGGGGGCTTCGAAGCCCCCCGGGAACCATTCATCTAGACAAGGCGCACATTTTCATTTAGCTTGTAACTTAGCACAGCATGCTAAGATAGATGTATTTTGAAGGACAGAAGCTGGAGTGGTTTAGGCTGGCACAAGATGATGCCGCAGACCAAAATAAATATCTTTATGTGAGGGATGTCAAATACATCCAATACTCTCTCTCAAACACATACCACAATTATAAAGAGAAAACAAAATCAAATCTGATGCCTAATATAAACAGTGCTACCTAGTACCATTTAGAAACGATATTGCTGTCGGTATGAATGATTTATTGTGAATATTTATTCGGCCCAAGCGTTTGCTTGTTGACAGCAAAGTAAACAAGTGATCCTCATCACCGAGCGTTTGTGTAGTTCTGAAAGGGGTGTCTGTGGGGTGTGGGTTATTTTGTTGGCCTGATTAATTATTTGGGAAAGTTTTGTTTTATGTTTGACAGTGAGAAAATTGAACCAGGAGGGACCCTTTTGTAAAGATGGATTCAATGAGTAAAATGTCAACAAAAATGAAAATGTGATTGCTGACATTAAATGACCTTAATTTCTTAATGAAGAAGTTATACTAAAAATAGTCGTTAATGTGTGAAATGATTTATTATCAATAAAGATTCGGTATTCACTTCAAACAATACTCATCACTGAGCTCCTGACAAGACATCATAGTGGATCTTTGCCGCCATCTTATGGCATTAAAGTGTAACTACTACGATCCAAATCTTTCCTTGTTATGGTTTCAAGTTATTATATTTTATCCATTCTATTTTTGAGCGCATTGACATAATTATAACTGTTTTGTTATTGTACTACGTATTACTGTTTACTCACATTGTTAAAGGGCTCTTGGTTTCGTTTAGCTCCCCTATTTTGCATTATTCAATTTATCTATTTCGATATTGATATTGTTAACATTAATTTTAATTATCTTTCGAGTTATTTGTATAAATCGAAGCTAAATGTCTGATTCACGTGACCAAAAGGTAGCCCGGGTAAGCAAGTCAGTCACGTGATGAGCACAGCGCTCGCGTCATTATGTAACACGGGCTAGTCGCGTGATTCTCACCGGCGTCAAGACTACTGCTTAAAACCCAGCTTTTCCGGTTATTGCCCTTTCAAAACAAAAGATCCACCGTTAGAAATGTAAAATGAAATCTTTATAGCTAGTTTGGCATTTCCTGTTCATTTTCTAAAGCGGGCGTAGCTAGCTGGGGACTGGAAGGAGGCGGTGTTGACGCAGCGTAACCGCTCGCTGCTGTTCCACGCGTCCGCGACCTACCGTCGGGTAGTCCGCCGTCACGACCCCTCACCAAATCGACCGAACTGGAGGTAGCAGTCGTGGAAAACATTCCCAGGACGGGGTTTTCAAACATGCTCAAAAACGGACACCACCAGCACCACCACCACCACCATCATCACCACCACCGGCTCCCCCCACACCAGGTGAGCAAGGACGCGGTCTCCGGCTCGACACCCGGAGCTCCGGCGGGCAGCCCCGAGAAGAGGAGGCGAAGGGTCCGCGTGTGGTGTGATGGATGGTGAGTACTGTACCAACGGGCCGGGTAGTATCGGGGGGTGGGAAGTAGTCGGAAAGGTGGGATATTGGGGCCTGCTGCAGTTTACTAATTGGGCCACTCCATTAGGTAAATCTGTATAGTTGTTGCCCATTGTGTTACTGTGAGAGAGCTGTTCCTAATGTTCTGTCCCTCTCCTGGAGATAAGTGAGGCAGACAGAATATTAGAATTCGAATATTTGGAGAGTCATCAGACTTATTTACAATACAAACTACAGAACAGTTCCCCTTGGCATCTTTTTTTTTTTTTCCAATCCTTAATCGGGGGAAAAAAATGCGGATTTTGTGTTCCGCCTGAATCGCCCTAAGATGGTGCCAAAGCAATGTGCAATAGAAAAGTAGTACAGTACTACAGTTTTTAGTAGCGCCTGAAATGATAATTTTTTTAGGCTGATAATATTTTAATAATATTTCGATAACTGTTTAATCAGCTGATTAATTAAAATGGTATAAAATCAGTATAGTAACTTATTTGTTGATCACATGACTCTTCCAGGAATAAAGATATGAATTACAGCCAGAAATTAGGCTGGGTTTAAATAATTTAATAATCCATAATCAAATCGATTTTACTTTTTGAGCCTGATGACAATTTATAAAACTGTGAATCGGTTATTTTAATATCACTTTTTCCCATAAATTCATGGGAAAATAAATTTTAAAGTCAATTTTTGTATCTTCCTGTTTTCTTGAAATTTACTGTTCACATAAAAGTATCTTCTTACATTTATGAAATACATGACTTATTGCACTTTAAGGCAATTCAGAATCTTTTTAATTTAAATTTACAATTACTGAATTAGCCATCCATCCATCCATTTTCTGAACTGCTTATTCCTCACAAGGGTCATGGGGGAACTGGAGCCTATCCCAGTCGCCTTCAGGCAGTAGGTGGGGTACACCCGCCAGCCAATCCAGGGCACGCACAGACAAATAACCATTCACACTCACAATGACACCTACGGACAATTTAGAGTGTGCGATTAATTTAACCTGCCATGCATTTATTTTATTTATTTTTTTCAAATGTGGGAGGAAACCGGCGTACCCGGAGAAATCCCCCACAGGCACGGGGAGAACATGCAATCTCCACCCAGGAAGGCCGAAGCCCGGACTCAATCTCACGTCCTCTGCACCGGGAGGCGGATGTGCTAACACTGATCTGTATATATGACTGGATAGCCGATAGGACTCAATCTCACGTCCTCTGCACCGGGAGGCGGATGTGCTAACACTGGTCTGTAGGGGTGTGAATTGCCTAGTACCTGACGATTCGATTCGTATCACGATTCACAGGTCACGATTCGATTCGATACCGATTAATCCCGATACGAATTTATAAGTCGATTGTTGCGATTTTTTTTCATTCAAATTTAGAAAATACTAATCAGTAAGCTTGTAGAGTGTAAGATTTATATGAAAATGTATTATTTATTTATCTGAAATTTCAGTCTTATAGAGGTTGTAATCTGTTTCATGTTTGAACAGCATTAAAATAAAATATTAAGGCTTAATGTTCCGTTCATATAACATTCTTCCATGCTCAAGGTGTGAATCCTAACCCGAAGTCAGACGTTTTGTTGAATATTTTTCCATTAAAAATGGAAGTTTAAAAATCGATTCACACACACACACAAAAAAAAAGGCAATGATGATAAGACGTTGAATCGGTAAGACTACCGAATGAACAATTCTGAGCTCTTTAAAAAAAATAATAATAATAAATCTTTTTTTTTTTTTTATTGAATCGATTCGAGAATCGCGCGATGTAGTATTGCGATATATCGCCGAATCAATTTTTTTTAACACCCCTACTGGTCTGTATATATGACTGGATAGCCGATAGCCCATACACGCCCGTGCAAGCCGTTAAAGCCACAGGGCAGCCATCTTACTCCTCCCATCTCGTGAGCAGACTACTGTATAAACTATATGTATACGTACAGATTTGACATATAAAGCTTGTAGGCTCTTAGTATGGGTTTGGTTGTCAGGGTGGTCACTATTTTTTGAAGACCCCCTTTTTCTTTTATCGCTCAGTTCCTTAGACCCCAATATTAGATTTGGCAGAGGCATCTTTTGTTGAATTATAGTTATAATACGTTGCTGAACGGAGGAAACAAGGACTGAAAGAGCGAAGCCAAACAAAAGCAGCAGAGAGGTCTGAAGACGGATGCTTTCGTCGCTAAGTTTCTGCTGGGCAGGTAGCTACAGATGACTAAGAAACATACTTTATGAAGCTTGTTAAACATGTAACACCAGCGTTGATGCAGTTCAATGGTTTGTTTATTGACGCTAGTGGCAGTACGTTTCCTGCATAAAAAGCAGGGGGGTTATGCATGTGCACTATTGAGAAAACCACAAACAGCCATTGGGCTACTTTTCCGCCGCAGAATCCTCTCTAGTACCTTTAAGAAGAACTGATGTTCCGCAATTAATCAATATTGAATCAAATTTAAAAAAAAAAATTGAATTGTACTCTCTTGTGAATCGATGTCGAATCAATTGAGGAAATTAGAAACGATACCCAGCACTAGGTCACAGAATATTCGACTTTTTTTTTTTTAAACAATACTTTGTCCTTTAGTACTTGTTACACTTTATAACAAAGGATAAAATTGTCAATTTTTTCCACATTTTTTTTTTCCCGGATATTTCAATGTCTTTGTCTTGTTGTTGTAATGTATCTCGATCTGACTCGCCGGGGAACCATTTTTTTTCTTCGGAATTCTGAGTTACCATGGCGACGCAATTCTCAAAAAACCCCGCCAAAAAGTCCCATATAGGAATGAATGGAGAAGGGGGGAAAAGATCCACAAATTTAACACCTTTTTCCAAGCCACGCTGCGCGCACATACATTGACTGACCGAAATGTTTTTTAGCTCATTTTGTTGCAATTTTTTCCATCTTTAACTAGGTGTCGAAAAAAAAAATTTAAGGAATGTAAGCTCTCCCCCTCCTGTGCGGGTTCAAAGAGAGTGAGCGAAATGGACAAAAAAAGGCTTTTTACATTGGTGTGTATTGCGTCTGCTAGAGCGGGGCAATCAACGATAGAGTGGAGACAAAAACAAATTATTTAGAAAAATCTCACTTCAACTCGTCACCGTGGCCACAATATTTGCTCAATAAACATCAAATTTGGACATTTTGTAGTCAGAAGAGTCTTCTTTCTGCCAAACCCACTTTTGTGCAGCAAAGGTGTCATTTTTAGTACCTTTTATTTGACTTCAAGCGCAAAGAAGTCACACTATTTCGGCCATTCAACCCCATGTAATTTTGGCTGCCTTTTTCTTGTCATTTTTTTTTTAAAAGTCACACGTTTGCAACCTGCTCTAATTCGGGCATTTTTCATCCAATATAAAAAATGAGAACATGCTTGCGTTCCCCAAACCCTTGCCGTTCTAACGGGCCATTTCTTAAATCTGTATCTTAAACCGTTGAGTCAATGAGAGCCTTTTGTTCGAGGTGTGCGCTTTCTCATAGAACTCAGTTGAAGCAAAATGTTTGCCCACCTGGTAAAAACGAAATGTGTGTGCGTGAATGTGCATATTTGTTAAAGAGACAATTAGAGTAATTTAACAACAAGAGTAATGTTTTACGTAGAACTGTCAAACGATTCAATTTTTAATCAGATTAATCACATCTTAGAATTTTGATTAATCACGATTAATCACATAATTAAAAAGGCTTTTTATCAACATTTTTTGCCCACCAAATTTAAAGAGCACCTTTTGTGTTTAATTCTTTCAACATTTAATGTTATGAGGACGTCTTCCATAATTTTTGATCCACTGCACACGCTCATCCTCCTCTTTTTCTTATCAGTTAATTACTTGCAGAATTTAAAATGGGGAAAAAATGACCCCGATACTTTGACATGAGCAAATGTTCTGAATGTCATACACAAACATTTATTTAATGCTTGACTTTAATGCATGTAGTTGTGTTGTTTGGTCAAACGCAACCTGTTCTACGTAACCATCCGCTGTCAGCTAAAGGATAATCTGTGGTCAAAATTAATAGTGTGATTAATCTGCGTTAATACATGTAATGCAATGATTTCTTTTTTTGTGAGTAATTAATTAGTTAACTCACAGCGCAGCCCTAGTTTTAAGCCAAATCAGAAATTCCCAATTGCCAAATGTAAAGAGACCTTAACTACTACTTAATTAAAACAAAAAATCTGCAAGACATATAATGTAAATTGTGCTTGTCCTCATTAGGGTGGTGGGTGACATGGAGCCCATCTCTGCTGACTTTGGGTTTCCAGTCAGTTTTCTGGGTTCTCGGTTTGAATCTCAAATCCCTTCCACATTCCAAAAACATGCATGTTAGGTACACTTAAGACTAAATTGTCCATAGGTTTTAATGTGATTTTGTTATTATATCTTTATCTATATATGTCTTGAGACTGCTGCGACCAGTCCTCTCACCGAAAGTCAATGGGAAAGGCTCCAGGTCATCTGCTACTCATTGGATATCGTCACACTTTTCCTACTGTGGTGCAGCAACAAATGGGATGTTTTTCATTTTCGGGCCCTGGATTACAGCGCCTTTCTCCCCGTAGAATTCCGGTTATGCGCACGCGGCTTTAGACGCGTGCTCGGCCCCCCGGAATGTTTCCGAATGTTTGGGATGCCTGAACTCTTGTGACCGGCAGGCTGAGCGCGCCAAAGAGTGCCGACGTCAACATGAGCTCTCGGCCCAAATGCCGTCATGAAGCCGTGTTGTCGGAATCTCCAGCGCAGTCAGCAGCATTCCAAGGAGAGCGCAGCACAATCACACAATGTGTTGTCACTGTTGTGGATGCTGCGAAAAAAAACACCAACTCGCTTCACTCTGATTGGTCAGCTGTGTCACTGAAGCATCAGCGAGGACGGGTAAAGTCCGCCTCCACGTTGTCATCTATTGAGGCGGACAGAAAGCCGTACCATGAATTGTTTGCTATTGCGCTGATGAAATCTAAGCAACCTTTGTCTATGAACCTCAACCAAGGAGGTTTGGTTGTGTCAAGTGTTTGATGATACGTCCACCAGGATTTTGAAAAATGTATATTCCACCAATTATGAATTCGGTACACATTACATTTTGGTATGAGAATTTATTGGGATTGATTTTATTATTTAAAAAAAAAATAAAAATTAAAAAAACAAAACAAAAAAAACCCCCAACAACTTAAAAATCACTTTAAAAAAGATAAAATGCTAATTTTAGAATGTATTTTAGTATGGTCTAAACTTTCATGAAATCAAATATGGTTGCTTTTACAAACTTAAAAGAAAATGACAAGGCAAAATCTATCGGAATAGGCAAAAATAATGTAATGTTTTTTATTGTTTTAATGGGCAAACTTATCAAAATGGCAAAGATCAATAAGTCAATATAAGCAAACCTATTAAAATTTGGTGTATCAAATTTAATATATCATGTATACAAAATGAAATATGATGGGAAATACATGTAACTGTATATATTTATGCAATGTAAAGTCAAACTAATTGATAAAATTGATTCATCACCCAGCTGTGGCTGTGAGGGTAACTTTTGGTTAGATATAGTAAAGTGAATAAAATGAAAGTTCTGATGTTCTGGTTCTACATGTTATACCACAAAAACCTGTCATTTGAACAGGCCTGTGCATGTGGAGACCTTAAATTAAACCTATTCAGAGGTATCAAAGCACATTCCACATGAGGAAACTTCCTCGTGATTCTTTTCTGTGTTCTTTATGTTGTCTTTCAGCTATGATATGGTCCACTACGGCCATTCCAACCAGCTGCGGCAGGCCAAGGCCATGGGAGATTACCTCATTGTGGGCGTGCACACAGACAGTAAGGCTCAGTTATCGCCTTATTTTCCTATTTTAAGATTATAATATGACAACCTGTTGTGGTTTAGTCGTGAGGCACAGGCCTTTGTCCATTAGGTAGGGCATTAGGTTTATACAGTAACCTAATTTCCGCCAAAACTTGGTGAGGGGTAAAGAAGAACCACTTACATTTACTTGATTTTGTTCTGTGAGAAAAGGCATTCGTTAGTTACAAAAAGGATTTCAACAAATATTGGTTGAAAGAAGGCTGCCCTCTCCCTTCCCTGGAAACTCCACACATCCCACTGTGTCAAGAAAGCAAACATTAAGGACACTACCCACCTCTTCATTCCCTCTTTCAACTCAATTCAGCAAAAGAAAAGACAAATAAATCCATTGAGTTTCTACCCAATTACATGAAAGACATTGAACAAAGCCATACTAATGTGAACTGACTAATTCTGTTCCTGCAGCATACTATTTCAAGGGTGCGTGGAAAGTGATTTGGACACGATTTCATAAAAGATGAACATGTGTTTTTGTGTCTATTAGAAATTTATGCTAACCGTAAACACTGAATTGAAGTCAAATTACAGTCAGTAATAAACTACAAGCAAATGAAAGCAAATAAAAACAAAACAAAGCCTCACAAAAGCAACAACAGATAATGTAAAGAAAAACAAGCAAGGAACAATGAGCAGCGGATATAAATAAATCTACACACCCCTGTTCAAATGCCTTTTTGTGATGTAAAATAAGACCAAGTTAAACATGATCTATAACCTATACAACTAAATTGAAAAAAAAAAAATCTATTCGAGATATAATAAAAAGCTGATGACATTATGTGGTTGCATAAGTGCGCACACCCTTCTCATAACTGCTGCTGAGTTCAAAAGTAACCAATCACATTCTAACTTGTAATGTTTGCATACGTATGATCAACCAACATATCACAGCTGCTCTGCTGTGTTAGTACCACCCCCTATTGGTGAAGGTCGAACACTACATCAGGTTGGAAACGAATCAGTTACGTGCATGTACCAACCAATGGAAGGAGATTAAACAAGCAAGCCGCTGTGAGTACATCGTTGTCTGTCTCATCATTGATATTTCAAGATACAAACCATCACATAACTCATGTTGAATTGGGAGTCAGCACACACCTGTCACCATTTAAAGTGCCCCTGATTCATCCGAGTAAAGTTCAAAGTTCGAGTGGGTTTTCCTGACAGCCGCATTGTAGTTGCATCTTACAGGGCAAGCTATGGTGTGCAGAGAGCATCCAAAGCATCAGAAGGATCTCATTGTTCAAAGGTGTCAGTCAGGACAATGGTACAAAAGAATTTCAGAGGCATTAAATGTACCCTGGAACACAGTGAAGACATTTATCATCAAGTGCAGAAAATATAGCACAATAGTGACATTAGAACTGTACGGTACATCCTTTCACAAATGATAAGATAAATGTGTCAGAGAGGCATCCAAGAGACTGACAGCAACATTGAAACGCGAACTACAGCAATTACAAGCAACTCTCATTCTATTTAAGACATTTGTTAGTTAACAACGGTAACAGATTTCCACAAAAGTATATGACTGGTTGTGGCTGGCTTAGGACCCAGGAGCGGACACAGACGTAAAAGTAACAACAGAAGTTTATTCAACAAAGTAGCAAACAAACCAAGTATCAAACCAAAGGTGGCTGGGCTCTCAGCACATCCGGACTTAAAAAAACAAGAGAACAAAAGGAAGTCAGTTTTTAAACAAGGGCACTGGGAAAACCCAGGAGAAAAGCTTGCAAAAACACCAAAGTAAAAAACTCTCTCGATTAGGGAAAAAACAGGAATATTTTCAGGCGATAACTAGTACCGTGAATATGACGAGACGTTCTGGCGAGAAGTGGCGGTCAGACCAGAGCTTAAATACTGAGGGTGATTGTAGATTGGAGGCAGCTGTTTATGGAGCCCAGCACAGCCTGACCACACCCAGCCATGAAAAGGAAAAAAAACAAAGGAAAACACAGGAAACAGAACTACTAGATGACAAAGTAAAAGGGGTCCAAAACAACTCACAACAATGACGTTTTTTTTTACATTATTTATTTTCCCAGGCGAGATCTCAAAGCACAAAGGCCCGCCGGTTTTCACTCAGGAAGAGCGCTACAAGATGGTGCGGGCCATCAAATGGGTGGACGAGGTGGTGGAGGGAGCGCCCTACGTCACCGCCCTGGAAACCCTCGACAAGTACAATTGTGACTTCTGCGTGCACGGCGGTACGCGTGCGTCTCATTTGGTGTCTCCAAACAAAACGAAAAAAATTCCAAAAGGTCATTTGTCTCCTGTTCTTGCAGACGACTTGACGCTGACTGTGGACGGCAAGGACACGTACGAGGAAGTCAAAGAGTCGGGACGCTACAGGTACGGCTCACTTCTCTTCACTTGATCCACAGTTCACAACAAAAATAAACAAGAATTAGTATTATTATTTCCATTTGGATACATGGCTTCTTCTAGAGAATGCAAGAGAACACAGGGAGTGTCGACCACTGACCTGGTTGGCAGGATGCTCCTCATGACTAAAGCACATCACAGCAACATAGTGAGTCCTTTTCTCATTGACTCCATTCACATCAGTGCCAATTTGACTGTGTCATCTTACCTTGCGCAGGATGCTTCGGACTACCAGCAGCACACAGACAACTTTGGAAAGGTTGGTAGTTGTACCAAAATCATGCTCATGATGTTAGCCAGAAGAGGTTTTCTTTTAAAAAAAAAAAAAAAATAAAATAAAAAAAAAAACTTTACATCACTTTATTTTAAAACCAAGGGCTTCTTCCAGGAATTACAAACCCTCCGGCTGTTCCTATTACTCTAGCCACCATTTGTGAATTTTTATGGAATTGGTTGTTTTGGAGGAAAAATGGGACGCTTGCAAACTGTGAAATACAGGCATAGTGGCATGGTGTGTGGTTGTGTTGCAGCAGCAGGGACGGCTGCACTTCACAAAATAGCCTGCATCATGGGGAAAGAACATTATGTAGAAATACCGAAGCAACATCTCAAGATATCAGCCAGGAAGTTAAAGCCTGGGCGCAAATGCGTCTTCCAAATGGTCAATGACCTGATTCATACTGTCAGACTGGTTACAAAGTCCCTTAAGGATACAATAAATATTTTACAATGGCCATTACAAAGGCCACCTCTCAGTCCTATTGAAAATGAAATTCAGCTCAATTACACCATCTGTCAGGACGAATGGGCCCAAATTCCTGCCAACTATTGTGGGAAGCTTGTGCATGAACACCCAAAGTATTTCACCCAAGTCAGACAGTTTAAAGGCAATGTAGCAAATACTGTATGGTAAATTTAAAGAAAACAATGTTTGTTTTTAAAGCATCTCATTATTCTGGCATTTAGCAAATAAATAGTTTTTGTTTTCCCAATTGACCTAAAACAGGAAATGTTTAGTCTGACTTCATGTCAGTGATTTAAAAAAAAAAAAAAAAAAAAAAAATTCTTTTTTTTTTTTTCCTGTTTTCAACCGTAGCTTCTTAGTTGACATATTTGTGCCCCATAAAGTTCAAATTGTGGTGTGAGTGTCTTATGTCTACTGCTTGTGTGTATTTGTGTTTGAATTACAGGATTCCAATGGTCAGAAGAGCCACAGTCCCTGGACAGGGGTGTCTCAGTTCCTTCAGACTTCCCAGAAAATCATCCAGTTTGCGTCGGGCCAGGAGCCACAGCCTGGTGACACAATTATCTACGTGGCCGGGGCCTTCGACCTCTTCCGTATCTTTTTCTCTTCTTTTAGAGCTACAATCAATGGCACTTGGCCCCTTCTTCTGTAAGAGAGTCTCCTTGACACCTGTCAGACATTGGCCATGTGGACTTCCTGCGGGCGGTGCATAAGATGTCGGACAAGCCATACATCATTGTGGGGCTGCACTTTGACCAAGTGAGTGTTTATTAGGGGCACTTTAGGTAAAATCCTTATCGATCTTGCTTAGCGCCTTTTGCAATGGGGTTGCTATCTTGCTGTTATGTGAGTTTGCCCACTGTTAGCATTTCAGCAACTCTAATTAGAAGTAATAGCTGACTACACAGCAAGATGTAAAATCCTTATGGATCTTAACATAACATGGACTCCATACATCTTCTTCGCATTCTACATGAGAGCATAACGTGTTAACCGTGCTATTTGTTTGTTAAAGGAAGTGAACCGCTACAAAGGGAAAAACTATCCCATCATGAATGTCCATGAGAGAACTCTAAGCGTCCTGGCTTGCCGGGTATGTTCGCATTATCACTCTCCACCCTTTCCCAACTCATTACTGCCTTGATCTTCTTTAAAGTGCTCTCGTTTTGGTTGCAGTACGTCTCAGAGGTGGTTATTGGCGCACCATTTGCAGTCACCAAAGATCTGCTGGATCATTTGAAGGTCAGCGTGAGAGAGGTCCACAACCATCATTCTTTTCACACCGGAAACACTATAAGCAAATTCACGGCGTCTTCCGCAGGTGGACCTCGTATTCCATGGAAAGACACAAATCTACCCCACCAAGGACGGATCCGACCCATATGCTGTAAGTAACCTTTAGAATTTTTATAGGTGTCATAAACACCCACTTATATATATATGAAATAATCACACCCATATATACGTGACCCTCTCCAGCAAAAGGTCCACATGTCGGCAGGATCAATCTAGACATGTGGACGGTATTAGACAGCTGAACTTTATTTGTCCACTTTGAGATTTCTTCACAAATGGCCTCATTGGGGTCTCTAGTTTCAGTTCCAAGCAGCACAAAAGTCAAAATTGTAATAGAAGTGTATGAAAATAAGCAATTATTAGACAGTATGCCTTGTAACGAGGGGGAGTGTTTTTAGCCTAGCTGCTAGCTAGTGCCGCTATTTGTGCAACAACCCGAAATTCGTAGCCTCAACTGTAATTCACAAATGATTTATATAAATGTGAGGATAAGCGGATCTACTATTGGTGGATGGATGGACATAGCAACCAAAAAAAGTCGAAATACACCATTCAGCACGAAAGTGAACAGAACAGTGATTCTACCTTGCTGCAGAAGCTATGTTGTCATCGGTCCGGATACCAGCCAATTGTCATCCAAAATGACACAGATAATCTCCATGATGTCTTTCTTCATGAATCAATTTCTACTTTTAATTAAAATTACTACATTCACACACTAAACCATGTCGAACTCTAGTGGGAGGAGCTGTTTTTTTTTGCTGGAGCCTATCTCAGCTGGCTCTGAGCAGTAGGCAGGGGAAACCCTGGACTGGTTGCCAGCCAATCGCAGGGCACACAGAGACCAACAACCATCCACACTCACAAGCACACCTAGGGACAATTCGGAGCGCCCAATTAACCTGCCATGCATGTCTTTGGAATGTGGGAGGAGACTGGAGTACCCGGAGAACACCCACGCAGGCACGGGGAGAGCATGCAATCTCCACCCAGGAAGGCCGGAGCCTGGACTCGAACCAGAGTCCTCAGAACTGGGAGGTGGACGTGCTAACCACTCAACCGCCATGGATTCAACAACATACTTAAATTTCTTACTGTGAATTATTGAAAAACGCAATTGAAAAAAAGAGAAAATGAGAATCAGATTTTATGTTAGGTGCCACGAAACAAAAACAAGGAAGGCCAGGACCCAGGATGCAGAGAGATAGGAGCAAAGAGTTTGTTGGTTCTCAATGTATCAACAGAAAGTCACCTTGTTCAGGGAAAAATATTAAACTACAAAGTACTAACTGTAAATCACCTTATTCAGGGAGATACTAGAAACAAAAGTAGCAATAGAAAAAGCACCTTACTTTGACCAGGGAGGGACTCCAAAGAAGGGGGGGTGGGGGTGGGGGGGGAGGTGGCAACAACAACCAGATAACAGGTGCCTGACTGAGTTGCGTGGCAGGAGGAAGAACGCAGCAATGTGGCAAGAACACATTGAGCATAGCAAGGGAATCTTCTGGCACAGAACACCAGGAGAGGCTGGTTAAGTAGACAGCCAGCTAATCAAAACTGATGAGACTCATGTTTGCAAGACACTACCTGCGATGTTGGCGCCACCTCCTGCCACGTGCCGGAACTGTAGAGAAGGAGAAAGAGAACCATGACATTTATTTTTAATTAAAATACCTGAAATCCAAAAATAAGATAAAAATCACAATCCAAATGTGTCTGTTTTTTTTGTTTGTTTGTTTGTTTTTTTCTTACATGAAATTTCTCTTTCAACTATGATGCGACTCCAGCCCACTCCCCCTTTCATTTCCAGGTGCCCAGAAAGCAAGGAATCCTGCGCAATGTTGACAGCGGGAACAGCCTCACCACGGACGCCATTGTGCAGAGGATAACCAAAAACAGGTCATCTACTAGCTGCTCTTCACTCATTAAGATGAAAACATGACTTTTTTTTATTTTTTGTCATTTGGGGATTCAGATTGCTTTTTCAAGACCGGAACCAGAAGAAAGAGGCGACAGAGATTGCAGTGATTCAGGCCATGCAGCGACACCAAGTGGCGGACCAGTGACAGAATGCTGTGCTTGTGCTGGTGGACGCTCAATGAACCCAAGAGTTATGAATCCGAGCACAACATGATGGCCATGTTGTCATCCGGGATACCTGTTTTCGGTTTGTCCTGTCTGTAGCGCATTTATGGACAAGCAAAACCAATATGTCTTTTTTTTTTGCCTGAAAAAGGTGATTTTATTTTGACTTACACTTTGACAAGTTTTCGCGTGGATCCAGGGGCCTCATACCTTTGCGGGAAGCGGGTCTTTTAACACCCAGACTTTTTGCCACACTGTTGAGAGATGAGGGTATTGAACTAACATTGAATGGTTTCAACACCGACATTCTGAGTTGCACCTGTGGGGAATGTGGGTGTTGAAACACCCACACTTTACCCAGTGAAAAGGTTTCAAGATTCAACACCCACAATTTAACGGATGAAACATTTCAGCATCCACAATCTTTGTCGCACCTGTGGGTGATGTGCGTATTGTAACACCCACACTTCAGCCGATGAAAAGACCCACACTTTTGGTCACACCCGTGGGAGATGTTGGTGTTGAAATACCCTCACTTTAGCTAGTGCAGTGATACTCATTGCGCAGCTCGCGGCCGGCTTGTTAAGCTTTTATTGTGCTGCTCGTGGCAAGTTCGAGGCATAGGACTATTTTGACAATTTTAACAACTGGGTAATTGCCTTCAATTAACATTTTTTTTTCCTTACACTTTTTTACTTACACTTTGCCGGTGAAAGGCTTCAGCGCCCACGGTTTTTCGTCAAACCCCGGTCTGATGTGAGAATTTCAACACCCAAACAACAGCTGATGTGGATGTTTAAAACCCCATAGTTTTCCCTGGTGAAATGTTTCAACACCAGCACTTTTCATCGCGCTTGAGGGAAATGTGGGCGTACACTGATGAAAGGTTTCAACATCTACACAGTTTGTCGATCCTTGGGCACATGTACATCTTTGCACACCCACACTTCTACAACTTGTAAGGATTCCCCTCATTTTTTGTCACACTTTGTGGGGGACATGCATTTTTCATCATCCACACTTTTCCCGCTGTCATTTCACAAGAAAACTTATTGAAATTGAGTGACTACTGAAATACAAACAATGTTTATTGGGATTTTTTTTGTTCTTCTTTTCCTGACACTTTGGTACAGGTAAACATGCTCAGGTCAAATTGACTTTAGGAACATCATCGCTGCTTGTGAGAAAGTAACGTTATAGGAGTGTTCATCTTGACATCAACTGGGAGAGAAGCTTATATTTTTGGTCATATATTTGAACTCTGCACCTCTTGATGATTAATGTGTGTATAAATGTACAGTGAGCAGCCGCAACATTATAACAACTCGAGATCCAATAGTACCATGACACTGACACTATCATAATAAAGATAGTCATTTGACAACATCAACGACAGTTGAAATACATTTTTAATATAACAGTTTTTTTTTTTTAAAGTATAGAATATAGTACTGTAATTAATTATATAATCAATACAAATAAGTTGAAAAAATATCACATAATAAACACATTGACACGCTCATATTAAGCATACCATTAAATTACATTGAGTTGAGTGTTTATAATGTTGTGGCCGGCCAGTGCATGTACAGCCTACAGTATTTATTTAAATTGTTCACATGTATTTAATAATAATAATAATATAACGCCTGTATGTCCGTTTGGGACATATAGGCCAGAATATGTCATACAAATTCTGTGCAAACTGGACTGCAGTATATAATGTACAATAACATTATTAAAAAAATTAATTAAAAAAACTGGTGTGGGGAATTTTTTTGTTAGATGGTGCAAATCACTTACATTTTACACCTGCAGGGATGTGGATGTTCAAGTACCCACACTTTATTTTAGTTTTTCATTTTATACTTGAGACAGAAAAAATTTATATATATATATATATATATATATATATATATATATATATATATATATATATATATATATATATATAATTTTATTTTTATTTATTTTTTTATCAAATATTAGTGTTTTGTTTTTGAACCAGGATAATCATTTACCGTCCTGCACACCTGCCTCCATTTGAATCTAAGTGCGGTTTACGTCATCGGTACGGGACCAAAAAAAATAAAAAATCTACATCTGGGACTGCTTTGTTTTTTTTGGGGGGGTGGGTTTATCAATAAGTTAATGGTTGAACGGAACGACTGACGAGGCAAGATCGGAGCAAATGAAAGCCATGTTTTGCTGTGCGAATATACTGCCAGCTCCGCTTCAGGTACCCAAATTCCTTGATCACGTCTTTTTTTTTTTTTTTTTTTTTTTATTACTTTCAATTTATTTCGAATTGAGTAGGCTACACCATGTCCAAAGAACGTCGTAACAAATTGCTTAACACAACAATGAGGGAAAATAATTTTGTGTTTTTCTTTTTCGGATCAACACAAGCTGCTAAGACTTCTTCATAAACCTCTTCAATCACTCCAGTACGGCATGTTTCAGCGTAACTTTAACATGACATAAAATTAATCAATGTAACTCCAATACAGAATGACATGAAAATTATTCTCAGTAAATCCAAAATGGCGAACGATTTGAACTCCTGGTACAAATTAAGTCATTCGACTCCAAGTAAACATATAGCTACTACTCATATTACATCCCAATTAAATGAGTCAAAGTAACTCCAAGTTGACATTAGCAGCAGAAATATGACCTCTATTTGCAGTTTTTTTTTTCTTGACTTTATTACTAGACAGCACTCATCGGTGTTGCTGTTGTAAAAAACATAATGGCTCCTCAGATGTGCGTGCAAATGTGCCTTCGCCAAGATGTCACTGAGGAAGGCAAAAAGGCTCAACTGCGGAGCTCCAAAATAGAACAAGACCTCTCCGAGCAGGCCCAGAATGAGAAGAACTTGGTCAAAATCCTCATGCTGGGTAAGCTTCAAGGAGATGTTTGTTGAAATGTCTAAATTGGATTTAAAAAAAATATATATATATATTGACTGGTACTTTCCTCTGTATTAGGAGCTGCTGAGAGTGGAAAGAGCACTCTAATCAAGCAGATCAAGATCATTCACAGTCATGGCTTCTCCAAGCAAGAACTTATCAGCTTTAAGGTGTGTGCAGTAATGTAATTATCAATCGATCAGTGGTTTCATTGACATCAAGGGGGCACATGAAGCCTACCTCGACATCAAATGGATTGGATAAGAAAAATCAAAAGCACAAGATATAGAAGTTTGTGTTTCTTTTGTGAAAACTGGGGTGCGAGGGTCTACTTGTCGCTTTTTTGTATTATTTTTTTTTTATTTTTTTAAATAAACACTATCTTTCTGCACTGTGGAAGCCTGCAGTTATGGACAACCTCCTCAATTCCATGAAGTTTGTCCTTCGAGGAATGGGGATGCTGAGGATAAACCTGGCGAGCAAGAAGAACAAGGTGTGGACTTTTGTTTTTTGTTAAATGAAACAAAATAGACTCTTCAAAGTTGAATGGGTTGTTGCTTGCATTCCCCTTCTTTAAACACCAGATGTCAGCCTTTTATCTGGTGTATTTTTCGATCTGCTCACTGATCAGAAATAAGTGAACTCCTCTTGAACTGCTTGCTTCCTTTTAGATTCACGCCTGCGCTATCCTGTCATGTAGCGGGTGTTTGGGGGACGACCAGGAGCTGCTTCCTTTTGTGGCTCATGCTTTCTGTGCGCTGTGGGCCGACCAGGGGGTGAGAGCGGCTGCAGCCAGAGGTTACGACTTTGAGCTCAATGACTCTGCCCTCTAGTAAGTACAGTGGCTTGGTTCCAATTGACCTTACCGTGGCACGCCCCTCCCCGCCCACTAAATGCGACGAACAGCGCCCATACCAGAAAAGTCACAAAAAGGCAGTCGCCTCACTCACTTCGACCAATTGTTGGCAAAACCGAAGTTTTTGGACATTATATGTGTCAAGCAGGGTAAGAATGAATTTATATTACCTTATAGTTTCAATGTTTTGTTGGCATTTATGGTAAATACTCAATTAAACCTGTGGACGGTTAGCTACCTGGAGCTATCGTTAGCCTTTGGCTAAAAACAACAATGGAGAACATTACCATAATGCAGATGTAGTGGTTTATGGTCGTCATTTTGGAGGGATTCGGCTGGTTGTGTGTGAAAAAATTGTTCTGTTGGCATTTATAGTAAATATAGTAAGTCAACAAATGCGTGGACAGTTAACTACCCGGAGCTAAAACAATAATGGAGAACATTACCTTTGTGCAGATGTAGTACTTTCTGTTCATTTTGGAGGCATTCGACTAGTCGTGTGTTGTCTTCCACAAAGTTTGATCCAGCGCAGACATTTTTCGTAGTTGTTTAGGGAAGGAAATAAACCGGACAGTTTCTCTCTTACACAAGCCGTGACTACAGCAGGACGCCGGTTAGTCGATCGGGATAACGACTACCAATCTTATACAAACCGTGTACAGCGTTTAACCATTTTTATTGATTTTTTTTTTTCTTGGCTTTGGATAACCATACACTGCACCACCGGGAGCTCGCAGACATGACGACTTGCATCTTTTGGTTTAACTAGGTCATGTGGGCGTGGTTGAGGTCAAGGCAAGGTCAATTGATAAACAAATTCAGGTTGCAGGTATACATGAAGCAGAGGAGCCCCTGTATAGAACTGTATATTGCAACAAATATTCATTTCCATATCATTAGCTCAATATCATAATTGCCCATGTCATTTTTAACTTACTAACAATAATAAAATAAATCCACAAAGGATGATTTGCTACATCTAGGCTCTTGTTCAATTTTCCCTCTTTCCAAAATGACTTGTGCAATTATGCTATTTTAGGCAAATAATATGTGAAAGCATGAGAAAATCCCACAGCTTGGGGTCTTAGACGACGCTTTTTATGTGATCCAGTCTTTATACTTAAGTCATACAAGAGTGAGGGGAAAAAACAAGGATGTGATGTGCCTTTTTCATTTTCATTGTGGTAGCTTGATATCTCAGCGTTCTTAGCCCCGCAGGGGGCTTCACATTGATTTCCCCGCCCCCGAGAAGATTGTCGTGACACCCTTGGCCGAAAGCTGAGCGTGTACCTCATTGTGAATCCCGCTCTTTGCGAAACGGGAAGATGGGTTTCTTGGTTTTTCCATGGCCTTCCATTACAGTATGTACATTACAATGTAACCTGAATTATTTGCCAAATCGTTATATATTGTAGTGTATCAATAATCTATGCTAATTAAATATTGCAGTAAATATTTTTATCAAAAACATTTGATAGCCATTAAATATAAAACTAAAATGGTAAGTATGGCGATCACCAAGCATATCGACGCCTTATTCAAATAACCGCCCGTCATTTTTTCAGATTTTTCAAGAAACAAACAAACAAAAAAAAGATCCACATGACCACATCTGTGAAGAAATCCGTCGCAGGAAATGCAAGCAATTAAAAAGTCTTCATATTCCTTTCTTAAAATGTAAATGTTATTGTGATGCTTCCCCTCTTGAGTTTCTTTGAGAACATGAGTCGAATCATCGCCCCCAATTACACCCCGACTGAGCAAGATGTTCTTCGTGTGAGAGTGAGGACCAGCGGAATCATCGAAACACAGTTCCAAGTTGATGATAAAATATTCCGGTAAGACCCACAGAATGTAAACCACTTCATTGTTGATTTAAAAGGATACTTGACTCATTGAGCCATTTTCAGAAGTAAAAAGTTGTTATCCCGAATGAATTTGATAACTTCATTACTTTTCATGTACAATTCGTACCTTTAAAAAATTAATTTTCCACTTGTTGTCGACTGTAAACAGTAGTCTGCTTGAGAGATGGGAGGAGCAAGATTGCTGCCCTGTCGCTTCAATGGCTTGCACGGGCATGTATGGGCTATCGGCTATTCAGTACTATGTACAGATCCGTGAGACGAACACAGGAGAAGTGACAATGCCGGTGATTCAAGTCCAACATCACACAAATCATTTTGCTGTAAAAGCATAAACAAGCTAAGGAGGTTGCACAAAACAAAGACGACGACGCGGCTAGACGCCATTGTTGTTGACAAACTGGCGGTTCGTGCGCAATCACGAGAGAATTAAATAATCGCTGGAGGAGTAACTATCCTGCATATGGTCTCTAGAAGTACGTATTGAAATCTTTCCACTCTGGATCCCGGTTCCAAAAGTGATTTCGAGCTCTGAAACCGCGCCACCGTGTGGACAAACTGCCCAAATGTGAAGAAACTTGTGCAGATACATTGAAACGGACTTTCGTGTGGACGGCGCCTCAGTTTGCTGACCAAATTCAGAAAACAGGTGAGGCATGGTTGGTCGGTACCTACTTCCTCAGCACAGGTGATGTCAACAGCTAGTGGAAAAATAATTTAAAGTTATTGTACATGAAAAATAATGAAGTTATCAAATTCCTTCTGGACAAAATATTTACTTTTTACTGCCGAAAATGGCTCAATAAGTTTCCATTAAACATGATATGCAAACTGCCGCCTGCAATGATTTTAATATGACGTTCTGATTGTAGTGTTTCCTTATTGCGCGTTGTATTGAAACATTTATGCTGTCAACCCTCAATGAAAATATTTGCATCTCATTGCATCCCTCTATCCTTTATTTTATAGCATTATTCCTCATTAGGGTTGAGGGTGACTGTGCGATGCGAACTACACGCAGGACAGGTCACCTGCCAATCACAGGGCACATATGAGACAACCATTCACTCACTTTCACGCCTGTGAAGGATTTGAATTCTTCAACTGGAACTTGAATGTTATTTGAAATGGGGACGGAACTTAAAGTTTCATACTTAGAACCATGCATCCAACTCATAACGCTTATATGTGCATGTACAATCATGCTCACGCAGCAAAGACTCTAAACTTCCCATAACATCCAGATGGACTCAACAAACATGATTGTTCGGTTTATCTCACTTTAACGCACCTTTTACTATCATTCTCCCCCCCATGTACTTTGTGGTGTATCAAGACCAATGAACACTGCATTCTTCTGGCTGACTGGTCCTTGTCTGTTCTGCTGTTGTCACATGTCATCGTCCAGGCTCATGATTGTTTTCGCGTCTTGTTGGAACTGACGCTCTCTCGGCGGATAAACGCTTCGGTGCAATCACAGACGCACCTGGAGACGCTCTGACCTTAACGGAAACTCATTACCTGTGTCACCAAGTCCTTTGGTGCCACTAAATGCCACATCGTATTTTGAAATGATTTTCCTTTGGCCGTACTTCGGTATTGATTACGCAGCCACATTGCCAGAGAAGAGCAAGTCTTTCTTTCCTTTTAGTGGGTGACACCAGCAAGACAAATGGAAGTTTTATATGTAGTAGAATAAGTCTCTTCTCAGATTGTGAATGAAGTGACGTTCACTGGGCACAACAAGTCAGTGAGTGCTTATTGATGCTTTTTAATGTGGGTCAAATTCAGTAGCGGGCCAAATTCAGTCAATCAGTCCCGCTCCACCAAATGGGCAACATTTTGGCGCTGGACTTTCTGAAGTCAATTCTTTGATTTTCTTTTCTTCCTGATTATTGTCATTTTATTTATGTATTCAAATAATGTTGATATATTCGAAATAAACATTTCAAACAAACAAATTAGGCCGAATTTTCTAGTCTTCAAATACCAATTTAAGGGCTGTCATTATGGGCTAGTGTTAATTTATATCTGACATTTTAAAATTTTGTCTGTTGTAGTCCAATTTCAGTACGCTTGTTAGTCTTTATCACACTTAATCAACCTCATCCCGTTTTTATTTAGTCCAGTTTTTAGTTGACTATAAATCGAGCATATGACCAAAAAGAAAACCTAATTTTATTCATCTAGTTGTAGTCAACAAAAATTGTCAACGATTGTCTAGTTTTAGTCAGGACAATCATTTAACCCCTGTATTTTTTGTTTTATTTATTATGGGTTTTTTTGTGCAGCAGGTTATGTTGAACATTTAGGATCTAAAACTACTTGACATAAAATGTTCTCATCTTTCTGATGGAAAAACAACTTGACACACAATTACAGACAGTATATCAACAAGTGGCTACTCTGGTTCCATGCTACAAGCTAGTAAGTTAGCTAGCATTAGTTAGCGGTCGGATTGACATTATTGTTGGAATGTTATAGCAGTTGGATTAATGTTGCGTTCTAACTATAATTTACTTTGGTATTTTTAACCTTTCACTGAAGCCACCTCCTGCCTGTCCCATGTTTGTTCTTGTTGCACTAGGTAGCTGTAGATTTGAAAGGGGATATGTCACAGATGAGACAGACAAGATTTTACAGTCAAATAATATCCGTCTCATTTTTGTTCATGAACTAAAATATCCATAGATTTTAGTCCAGTTAAGTGAAGTACATCTTCGCCTTTTCTTCATTGGTCGAGGAAAATGCATACTGATAGACCCAAGGTATTTAAATTTTTTTTTTTTTTTATGTTTTAGTCTAGTTTTGTTTTAGTCCGATGAAAAGTGTGTTGAAAGAAATTATCTTTTGTTGTTGTTGTTGTTGACAAAATGAACACTACTATGGGCTCATTATGATTCTTGTCTGTAATCGTGTCTGCCTGTTGACAGCTTGTACGACGTCGGCGGCCAGCGGAGCGACCGAAGGAAATGGCTCCGTTGTTTTGATGGCATCCAGGCATTGCTCTTCGTGGTGGCCCTGAGCAGTTATGATCTGCCGCTCCCTGATGACCCAACCGTGGTATGTTCTGACATGAGGTGAATGTTGCCAACTGACCAAACTTGTAATCCTCACATCCTCACTGTCCATGCCTGGAAACTCTCTAGAATCGACTGCAGGAAAGTTGTGGACTTTTCGCATCAATCTGCACCAACTCGATCTTCAAGCTCACCTCAGTGGTATGTAGCAGACTTTGGACAAGTGGTGCGGTGCGTCATTGTCTGGTTGCTAGTCAAACACTGGGCACATATAGACAACCATTTGTATTCACACCCATGGACAATGAACTTAATGATTTATATCACTGATTCAAACTTGCATCGCAAAGGCGTCTCGTCACCCTCTTCTTCCGTCCTGAGCCCCGACACGGAAAATGTTCGTTACAATATGTTTCATTCGGGCCTCACATGTCTAAATGGTATTCTGATTAATATTGTATCTCATGGTGTGACTATTTTGCCACTTGCAGTTCACTGACCTAAGCCATAAAATAGGAGAGCCGTGGCTGTCATTATACCTGAGCCATTAGGCACTGTGTAGTCATTTTCAGTCGACAGGAAGTGGTAAAATGGCCGCCCGAGATGGACACAATGGGTGGCTTCTTTTTTTTTTTTTTTTTTTTTTTTTTTTTTTTTTTTTTTGCTTACCGTAATTCATATTCCAGAAATACAGTATTAATCAGATCACAGTGTTTACACTTGTGGGAATTGCTTGTTAGCTTCTCATTTGTGGCACGATTGACTTTGACATGACTCATTACGTGGGGCAGGTGTGCAGTTTTGCTCACAATTACTCACATATATTTGATGAGTCATTCTCTTTGCTGCATGTTTATTTGAGGCAAGTGTTGCCATGAATCTTTCTCAAGTGACTGTAGTGTATTTTTTTCTTTTCTTTTCATTATTGTTTTCTTTTCTTAGTCATAAGGTTGTGACCATGTGTGAAACACTGAAATGAAAGTAAAACAAATCTTTTTATGCTTTTATTTTCTTCTTAGCGTCATAAGGTTGTAACCTTGCGTGTGAAACACTATGAAATGAAAGTGAAACAATTCATTCTAAACTTTAACACACAATAAGAGGCAACAGGACGGTGTTTGCCAAGTGATACTGTGAAACCACGTTGCGTTTTTTTATAGTTATTGGTGGAGTCTATAGATGTGAATAGTAGAAATAAAATGTAATGACTTGTTTTGCTCATATTGTACTGTACGGCCAGGATTTAGTTCTATATCACAAACCATTTCCTGTTATACAGTATCTTCACACTTTTCCTTTTTAAGCAAAAAATCTCTACCAACATAATACCAGAATTACAGACTGAATATTTTTTTGCAAGCTGTTACTGATTGCATGCAAATATTTATGTATAAGAAACCTATAAAACAATTTTTCTACTGTTTTCTCAATATTCCACTGCTGTTGCCTAAAAGTGCTGCTGCAGAACTATAGCAAAGTAAAGAAGAAATAAAGGTGTTACAATAACTATTTGTTTCTGGCGACACTGGCTATTATACTGTACTGTATAATTATGTGAATACATTTTTGAGATTAACCCTTAACACCGTTCTTCCAGATTCTGTTCATGAACAAAACTGACCTTTTCCAGGAGAAGATACTCCACTCTGGAAGACACCTGAGATTCTACATTTCTACTTTTCAAGGTGCGGCATGCTTATAGTGATGACTGTGATGGTGTGTGCGTGTGCGTGTGTGTGTGACTGGATTTTGCACACATTTAGACTCAATCATATTGGATTGATTCATAAGTGTTTGTCCATATTTTTGTTTGCATAGATCACAATTCTATTTCAATCTTAATTAAAAAAATAAATAAAATGAAAACATAAACATGTTGCCATGATGTATATCCCAATTGTACCACATTAGAGGGGGGGAAAATGTCATCCTATGTCAGGGGTCTCCAAGTTGGGTTCTCGAGAGCCCCTATCCAGCCTCTTTTCCATGTTTCTCTCCACTAACACACCTGGTTCATGATCACGGTCGTTATCAGGCTTCTGCAAAGCTTGCTGATTAGCTGATCATTAGATTCAGCTGTGCTGAAGGACGAAGACATGGAAAACAGGCTGGAAAGGGGCTCTCGAGGACCCAACTTGGAGACCCCTGTCCTATGTCAGTCAATTTTAAAGTGTGTAATTTAAATGGAATACATGTATTTCTTCGGCTTCTGCTGCCATCGTGTAGTTATTCTGTAACTGGATGTTGGGTAACCTATGAATTATTATAATTATTATTATCAATGTTTTTTTATCTATACCGTTTTCAAAACATTTAGGGTCAGTGTCCACACCCTAAAACGGACA
Source organism: Festucalex cinctus (assembly GCF_051991245.1). NCBI lineage: Eukaryota > Metazoa > Chordata > Actinopteri > Syngnathiformes > Syngnathidae > Festucalex > Festucalex cinctus. The sequence continues at coordinate 29,219,919 of NC_135411.1, forward strand.
AGGGCTCAAAGTAACATTTTGACATTGACTGTAATGGAAGCTCTGCTTGCCTTTTTGTATTTGACATCATGTGAGGGTTTCACCCGTCAGCACCCGGATGGAAAATGAATGACACTAGTTTCATTTAACCACATTTCCTGTTTGTACTATTCCTCTCATATTCTTAATACCAATTGTTGAGTCTTCAGTGGCTATAAAGTCTACACAGCACTGGTTCAAATGCCAGGTTTTTGTAATATTAAAAAAAAAAATTTGAGCAAGAAAAAGAGCGCCAAACTATATTGCGTTGGTGTCATGCCATATTTGTTGACTTTTTGTTGTTCTACTGCATTTTGGCCTCCCTCTAGGAGCAGATGCAGACGTGGAGGCTGCAGCTCGCCACATCACGGCCATGTTCTCCACATGCGGTGGTGATGATGGGCTCATCTTCCACCACTTCACGACGGCCACAGACACCACCAACGTCCGGGTGGTCTTCCAGGTTGCCATGGAGCAGATTACAAATCAGAACCTTGCAACAGCTCACCTCCTCTAACAGTATTTCAAACATTGCTTAATTAGGCTACACGTTTTAAATCATTTTTAATAAAAATCTTTATTTATGATGTTGGGGCATTTGTTCACTGGAAACTTCAAAAGTCAAACATCTGAAGACTTCAGCTCAGTGTGCATCTAGAGCAGGGTTTCACCCTGAACTGTCCACTTTTATTGGGCCGCATATTCAGAAAATTGTATGAATTGTCACAATGTTTCTTCATATGTCTTATTGACGCATGTTTTTGTTGAAATACGGGTGGTGTTATCCTTAATTTGGGTATATACACGTGATTTCAGTGAGTTTGCTTCCTAGCGGTGAAACTAAATTACTTATTTGGATCTTCACTTTCATATAAATACAATTCCAATTAAGTTTGGAAGTTGTATTAAGCATAAATAAAAACAGAATACAATGATTTGCAAATCATGTGCAACCTATATTTAATTGAATGCACTACAAAAACAATGTTCAAACTACAACTTTTGTTCTTATTGCAAAAAAAAAAAAAAGCTGGGACAGGTGGCAAAAAAAGACAAAGTGGGTGAATGCTCATCAAACACCTGTTGGGAACATCCCACAGATGGACAGGCTAATTGGGAACAGGTGGGTGTAATGATTTAGGTAACGAGCTTTCCTGAATTGCATTCACAAACAAAGATGGGTGAAGCTCACTTCTTTGTGAACAAGTGCATGAGAAAATAGTCAAACAGTTTAAAGACTGTCTGCTAATCCGTCTCATCTGTGTACAAATGCAAGGAATTTAGATATTTCATCATCTACTATCAATAGTATCTAAAGGTTGAGAGAATCTGAAGGAATCACTGCATGTAAGCAGCAAGGCCGAAAACCAGTGCATCAAGAAAGAATAGCTTCTGAGTGTATTCAATGAAATATAGGTTGAACATGATTTACGAATCATTGTATTACTATTATGTTCAACACATCCCAACTTCATTGGAACTGGGTTTGTATTTTTAGTTGTGACTACTACTGTTCGTGTAGGTTCAGGCTACAGTTACACTATGAAGCATTGTTGAACAACATAAAACAGTACAGTGGTGCGTTGACACACGAGATCCAAGATACGAGAGAGAGAGCGCAGTTTTTGCTTGAGAGCAAACTTGATGTGACGATTGCCGTATGTTGGCAGTGAACCTAATTCAACTCACTTCAAAATAAGCAGTAATTGTTCAAGATATTTAATGACACACCCAGTTAAAGTTGACTGTCATTCATTCATTTTCATTAATTTGTTCATTTATTTTGTCGATAGACAATTACACTTTTAAAACAACCACATTGCTTTGTCTCAGGTAAGTACGAAACACGTAGAAAGAAAATGTAACAATACTAACAGGCATGTTTTTTTTTTGTTTTTTTTGGGGGGGGGGGGGGCATATGTTTATGAGAAATGACTACAATTACAGCTACATCTTAGTCACTTAAGTAAAAGTCGTACTATCTGCCTGACTGCATTATACGGTCTCCCAGCAGCTGAGTTGATCACACCAAACACAATGAATAGGATTGCAGCGCGGTGTACAAACTTATTCATACTTTACAGTACATGGCATTTAATTAGATCACTTTTTGTAAAGTACACTTTTATTTTTTAAAGCTGCTCTATGTAGGATTTTTCCCCAAAATATCTTTATAATAACCTTTTTATTTGACCATTTATGACTTAAACATCTTCTAATTAGTAGATAAACACCTTCGCTGTTCACAGTGGGTACTTCTGCAGGCCCCTGGCCAATATTTTTCACACTGGATTCAGGTTTGATTTTCCGTCCACTGTCTGCAGATGTGACGTCATGTGTGCAGCAGCATGCATGTGATGAAGAGAGTGTGCAGTTTCATCATTTTTCAGCCACATGTGGCAGTAGTGGTTTAAAATTCAATTTCCTATAGAGCAGCTTTAAATATTGCAAGCCCCGGAAACATTATGCACAGTTTAAACATGACAAAAACTGCACTAAACAATCAAATTGACTTGAATTGCAACTAAAAGTGAAAATAAAAATGTTATATTCGCATACGACGAGAGCTAGTATACCAGTGCCACACATTAAGAATTACTGCTCGATAGCCCATCACAAGCTATACTATGCCATGAGGCAAAAAGATGAGTATTTTTACCTTAGTTTACTTTTTTTTTTTTTTTTTTTTTTTTGTGGTAACTTCAGGAACATACAGTACTTGAAAGTTTTTATATTTTTTGTTTAAAAGATGAACAAGCGAATTTGATTTGCATTACTGATGAGGGGTTAGGACATATATGATTTGATGAATACAACTATGTACACAGAAATACATACAAACTTCTGAAATATAAAATGTTGCATGTTGCGGCTTAGTCCTCCACACAGTCAGCAGAGTCCAGGGAGAGGAGGATGTCCGCTTTACACTTGATTGTTGTCTTGTCGCCAGAGAAGAGCTCACAACTCAACAGGTTTGGCACAATGTCTCTTATACATGTGGACTGTAGAAGACAAAAATCATATTTGTGGAATATATACAGTAGCCTATGTTTGCATCACATACACCATATTATAGTAATATTAACTCATTCACTGCCAGTCATTATAGAAAATTTTTACATTTCCAATACTCACGTGATATTACATTCAATAATTATATATAAACCGAATCTACCAAATAACAGAATAGACTCCCTACTTTTTGTCCCGTCCCGTTCTTTTATAATTGACAGCAGAAAAATGTAGGTTTGCCAAAATACAGCCATTTCTCACATGGACTCTGAAACTGTGTTTATTTCCTATAAAATGGGGCAATTATGTCATCTACCGGTGGTTGGGCATCAGTAAAGTTGTTTCCAAGTTTGATATTTACAGTGGAGCATGCTCAGATTCGCCCCCATTTAGCACCGCTCTAAAAAATACAATTGACAAGTATACTTGTCAAAGGCAGTGAATGAGTTAATTCCTACAAATAAAAAAAAACACATTTATGTGTTCAGTCAGTATAAAAGAAGGTATGTAAAACCTGACTCTGATTCACCATTCATGTTCATGTATTTACACAGACATGCGCACGCACGCACGCATCTGCATAAACAGATATTTACATAAGGAGTAAACACATTTTAACTTTACCTTTTATTATATTAATTAATTACATATATTATTATTATAAAGTAAAAAAGACTAACCATAGACTTCAGGCTAATACGCAGAGCTTCCGTTTCAGGAAACAAACTTCCTGACAGCTCCATGTCAGCTCCTCTCCGGACGTACGGTGACCTCCTGATACCCGACAGCAAGCCGGACGCCCTGCCCACCGAGTGGTAGCTTGGACCGGCAACTTGCTTGTACCACGCCTCGGTGGGGCTCGTGCAGAGCAGCAGAGCAGAGAGTACCACGCAGGGCAACAGGGGGAGTTTAGCTGGCATCTCGTCGTTGTCGATTGTGCTCCTTTCAACATTGTTCCCTGTTCTTATAGATATCCGATAATCGCTCTCATGTGACGTAAGTGCATCGTTATTATTGCTACACGACGTGCGCTCGTACCACGCCCACAGTAAACACTACAAGTCCCAGAGTGCAATGCGACGCCCCCACCATCCAGTCTCCTGGTTTGCTGTCACTCGAGGTACAGTGAGTTGCCAAACTTGTCACAAATCTAGTTTAAAATACGGTAACGGGTAATATAATGACACAGTAAGATTCTGATTCAACACGTTACGAGGTCGTGTTTTGTTACCTAAATGGTAAAAAAAAAAAAAAAAAAAAAAGCTCACGGAAACTAATGTTAGCTTTCTGAACTCCAGCTAGCACATCGTTGTCTTGCAGAGGAACAAGCTGATGTGACACAAAAAGAAAAGGCTTTCTTGCATTTTCTTACAGTTGGCGCCTTGCTCAGATTGTGACTTTGAGAAAATGTATGGTGAAAAGGGGGAATTAAGTGAGGGAAGTTAATCCCATTTTTGTTTTGTTTTTTGTTGAACAATAATACAATACAAGAAAAAGAAAAAAAAACGCGTGCCCCTAAACGCGTAATTCTGATTAATATTGCGTTTCTGAAATATGAGTTAGGCAGCAAAAGCCACACGTTCAGCCATCTCAGGGGGCAGCCATTATGCTACGTGCTGTTCAACTCAACTAAAAATGACATATCAGTTCTCCAGGGATCTGGTAACAACCAATCAAGGCTCAACTTCCAAAACCAGGCGTTTCATCCAAGTCTCAAACTCCAATTATTTTCTTAGTCTTTATCCTACTATCAAAAGGTCATTGAAAAGGACCAGAACACTCCATGGGGTTTTAAATACATAGTAGGAAAGAATTATAACAGTAAAAATGGTATTTGTAAGTCGATTAAATTCATGACAATTAGCATTAGAAGTAACAGAAAGCATGAGCCATCTTGGCTGGTCGGCGTGACATCACAGGCAACCTGGCAAGCAGCAAGTCGAAGAAATGTGTGTGACTTCATCAATTTAATAATGATTATCGCATTGGCAGAATCAGAGAAAAACATTGAATTCAGATCATTATATGTATTTGAAAAATTATACCTTTGATCATTTGAGGGCGATATTTGTCAACTCGGAATTTGGGAAATGTCTGAGATCTGTAACGTGTACTTAATCAATAGGGAAATGACAAAGTGATGGATAAAACTAGAAAATGTACCGGTAGTCCATGTCATTGTGGTGGTGCATAGTTGTAAGATAAATAATGCAAATGCAGTGAAACACAGAATCCAGCAGTTCGAACGCGACTCAAATTGCCCAATAGTTGAGCTGCCAACAGCTAGCCGGCGGTGGGTACACAGACAGTACCTACTCGGACGGTTGGCCTACAAGTAGGTAATGTACAGAATAAACTGTGTAAGGGAGTAAACATGAAAATAACACATTGGTGCCCATTTGTTTCCTGTTATATATTTGTGGAGCATTAACTTTTAGCTAGTTTGAATTTCCATATTATCTAATATTGTACTCTTAAATTATGTTGACCAAAACTGCCAAAATAAGTAGATAATAAGGAAACCAGCGTCTTTTGCCATGCAAAGCAGTGGAAAACACTGCAATCTACAGGCGAAGAAGCGCATTTCCGGGCTTTTAAGGTGGTATGAAAAAGATGAATTGACTGGAGCGCGACTGTGGAGTCGACTTCAGGGTCGTCTTTAAAGACAAATAGCGTTTATTATGAAACGAAAAGTCAAAACGGTGGGTTATTCCATTTGTAAGGAAACGAAAGCGAAACAATTTGGACATGACTCGAACCTGCCTCTTGCGCGCCTCAGGGTTAGTCCACTGTGACTGACGGAGGGGAGAGGACGTCTCCTTTCCCTAGTCTGGTAAGAGCTCAAAATGACATGCTACAACATGCCACTACAACATGCAACTTAACTTTGATTTAATATCTAGTTTTCGAGTGATTTTCCTCTGCGTAGTTCTACGTGCGGTGCCGTTTCTAAAAACGAGTACGAGTACCACTATGTGGCGCCAATAAATAAGCACCACAATTATCCGTGCCGAAACTTAACAGGACGTCAGCTTTAAAGTGCTAGTACGAATAGTGATTGTTACTTACGTTTATTTTAAATGTTTTTTTTTTAAATGACATTAAACAAACAGCGAGGATTTTCATTTCCTGGCTTTCACTGAGCTCCTCTCTTCGAACCGATGTACCACTTTGGCGCTTACAAAATGTTTCCACGGTGCTGCGGTCTGACTGTTTAAAACAGCAGCTGCGCATCTGAATAATATTCAAGCCGTGGATGATGCTAATAATAATGTTAGGTTGAAGCGAGTTGTTTGTGCTCCCAATGTTTGAAGCGCGCATCTGTACGAATCTTGTTGTGTACTGCTCTTACATTGTGAAAAACGGAAGTGAAATTGATCTGTTCGGCTGGGACCAGAATGCCTTCACTTGTATGACGTTCCTGATCACTTTGGTGGCCTCACCACGCCCGGAATTTCACCAATATATACAATATATAGTATACCTGTTATTCTGAAAACGTGACTGGAGTTGATATTAACAACAATACAATTAAAACAAAACTTAGATTTATTGTTTGAAGTTATATAGCTGAAAGAGGAGCAATTCAGTTTCATTTTCACCAGCGGATCAGAATTGTCATTATTGCACTATCCAAGACGTGTGACTCTTGCTTGATAAGCAACAAAGGTTTAATGGGCTCTTTGCACAGCTAGACTACTTCATGAACTGAATACCACACCTTTGTTTCCTGTCTTTCATGAGTGGACAAACTGATTAATCCAGGTGTGTCTGGCAAATGTCGTTGTAGTTACTGACATCAGACACACCTGGATTAATCGGCTTGTCCACTCATGAAAGACAGGAAATTAATGAGTGGTGTTGAGTTCAGGAAGTAGCGGATTTGTGCAAACAGCCCATTCTCCAGATTTTTTTTCTTTACGCAAATGAATTAACATACTGTATATGCTTTCTCTTGGAAAAACGGGCATTTTTGTCTACACGTTTTTAAACAGTCAATAATGAATTCATATTTTAAATGTTATGCAATTTTACTGACAAAATTTGCTGTCAAACTACATTCCTCGCCAGGTCCAGATCTATTTTATCGGAAAGTCAAGGGATTTTCTCACGTTTACACATGAAGCAATGTATCTAAAGGAAAATATTTGCAATTTGGGAGCTCATAGGTCTTTGGCCATGTGGATAAATCACTGACTTTGCAACAAATAAATGGGTACTATGTTTGACAATGTTTACATGTTTTCAGGACTACTGCTGGGCTTCCAAGGGGTCCTTTCTGGTCATATCAAAAACAGTGTAAAATGATTATGCTCGTGTATTTTTTTTTTTTTTTTTTAATTAGCAGGAATTAAAGTCACTATTAAAAAAAAAAATAAGTCACTAGGCTGTTTAGAAATCTCAGTAACTACGACCAAATGTGAAAACAGACTTGTTATGAAGTAGCTCCTCTCTGTTTGGAGCCATGCTGTTAGTGGAAGCAGTAGGCATCTTCTGGAACACAGCTTTTAACTGCTGAAAAAAAATCATAGTGGATAAAATTTTCAAATTTAATTAATAAACCGGATTCATCACCACCCTTGGAATGTAAACAATAGTTGCCCAACAATACCTCTTTCACAGACATGAATTTGGGTGAACATTTCTTTCTAAATGAGAAGTCTCAAGGACCCATGCCCAAAATTAGACGAAAGATCACCCATTTTGTTATAAAGCAGTCTAGGGCGGTTGCATACTGTCAATGTATGTTGATCATTTCATATAATTTGAGACAGTTTGAGTTTTCTTTATTGTCATTGCACAATGCACATACACAAGTACAGAGCAACGAAAATGTGTTAACAGGCTCAACCTTCTAAGAAATACAAAAAAAAAACAATGGGGTTGCAATGACACAGCAGGGCAGCAACTCAACGAGTGCGCTCACCCACATCTGTGACCTTCACAGGGGAAAGATAAGGGCACCAATGGAAGAATTCAAAACAGGACGTGTATGTTTGCGAGTGTGTGTGTGTGTGTGTGTGCGATGTCAGTGTCTTTCGCATCAGAACAATGAGTCAAAACGGGAAGTGCCCAGCTGTATTTCTTGATCCAGGGGAAAGCTCCAGATAACATATCCTTGATTACAGGTGTCAGGGCCTTTTATTAATTATTTTTATGTCCCCCTCCACCACCCCCTGCATAACTCTGAAAAGTGTCAAGATGCGGTGTCCCACCTGTGGCTATGGTGATTTGGAGAAGAAAGACAAGTTCTGCAGAGAGTGTGGCATCAACTTGGCGGTCCAGTCTGCCAACAGCCAAGGTAAAAAAGGTTTTCCTCATCAGACTGCATATTCACAATTTGATAATGATGGCCATCATGTCAATGCACCTTTGTGGATGGACTATTAATTCACTAAAAATAAAGTGCTGTACTAAATGAAATCCAAAATGGGCTTCAAAGTTGCGAAATTATAATTCTAAAATAGCATTTTTTTGTGTGTGTGTTTGCTGCATTCGTCACATAGAAGGATTTGTATATCAATCAGTTAATGAAGTACTGACAAGAACAGAACCTGGTAAAACAGCTTTTTCTTTTTTTTTCTTTTTTCTTTTTTTATGATGCACCAAATGTTTGTAATTAACTTAAAGCCTCCTTAAATCTAGAATCACTCCCACCACTCAGTACTTGGAAAAATATTCAAAAATCAGGCATAAAGGAACAATGAAACAGTTTTTAATAGGGGTGTGAATTGCCTAGTACCTGACAATTCGATCCGTATCACGATTCTTAGGTCACGATTCGATTCGATACCAATTAATCCCGATATGAATTTACAAGTCAATTGTTCCGATTTTTTTTTTTTCTCAATTTAGAAAATACCATTCAGTAAAATTGTACATGTACACTGTAAGATTTGTATGAAAAATTATTATTTATTGATCTCAAACTTCAATGTTATAACTGTGAGCCACTCTACTTAACAAACAAGTTGTAACCTTTTTCATGTTAGAACAGCATTGAAATAAAATATTAAGGCTTAATGTTCCATTAATATAACATTCTTCCATCCTTAAGGTGTGAAAAGTAGATGTTTTGTTGAATATTTTTTCATCAAAAATGGATGTTAAAAAATCGATTCGGCCGCCTATTGAATCGATTCGAGAATTGCGTGCTGTAGTATCGCGATATGTTGCCGAATCGATTTTTTTTTTAACACCTCTAGTTTTTAACCTCTTTGTATTAGATTGCATGTGTAACGTCGACCACTCAACTATGTGGAGTGTGTCAGTTCAGTTGTGTTATCTTTTGTTTATTTTGCAATTTTCTGCCGCCTGTCTTGGTCAGGTTTCTCCCCGTGAGAAGAGTTGTAACTTAATGGGACCTATCCTTGCTAAAGACAGGTTAAATACAGTAGTATAATGTACCTTGTATAGTCATGGTAACAAAAGCTGTTCTTTCGTAGGCACCCCCAGGTGTGCAGTAGCTATTTTGACATGACATGACCACCCCCTTAAAACTGCGCATTAACCCCCCAAAAAATAAAGAAAACGGAAAATTTAAACAGTTTACTTTGTCTTGAAAGATGGAGAAATTTTACAGAACAAATGCACCGAATGGAGAATAACCTTTTATTCATTCAAGACAGAAACGTGACAGAAACGTATAGAACCCTCTAATTGTGTAATTTCTTAGAAAATTACATCATAAAATAGCATCAAATGCTGCTTCACCATATCTAAAAACAAAGACGTGATTATGTGTTGTTGTTTTTTTATTTTATTTTTTTTAACAAAGTTATGTATTGGTCATGCATGAAAAAATCCTGTAATGGAGATTGTTGCATTGGATATTTAATCTACTTCTTTAATTTGCATGAAGGAAATGAACCAAACTCCCTAGTATCAGATTTGGAAGATGCGACTGCTGCACCGGAATGCAAAGTTCCTGTAAACAGCAAAGATTCTAAAAAAAAGGTAAGCACTGTTCGCTTTTCTACTCACTAAAATAGGTCCTTTGTAAAAATTGGGTACAGTTGCGTATTAAAATGAGATCATCTATTCAGAGTGATTTATTCTGGAGGCCAAACTGTCGCCAACGTTTAAGCAGGGTTCCTACACATGTGCGGAAAGTTAATGTGATCAATTCCAAGAGCCTTCAATTGTAAAGCACTTTGGGCACCATATGGTAGTTAAAAGCGCTATATAAAAAAAAACAAAAAACAAAACAGTCCACTTACCATTGTCCATGGATAGATGGATGATGGATAGACGGATGGACTTACAATAATCAATTCAGGCCTTAGCTGTTTTTTAATTACAAGAGCTCAAATTTGGACTGATTGGCAGTATTTGTATATTCTGTTTTATTTGTTTTGCATGGGTACAGAACTAAGTACACTTTGTTTACTAAGATTTTTACTTAACACTTATTATAACATAATTTCACAATTCACATGTTTTTATTTGTAGAAGAAAAGGAAAAGCCGGAATAAAAGGGGAACAGATAGGTCCCCCTCAAGCGAGGACCAGTCTGGTTCCTTTGCCAATACCAACAATAATGATGCACAGGATGAAACCTTTCCATCTGAAGAAACGGCAGTTACACATAATGAAGAAGATAAACATGAAGATGAAGACAATGCACAAAAATCAGTTCAAGATTCATCAGATACAACTCAGCAGTCCAACGATAATGACAGTGCAAGTTTGGATGCTAACTCAGGTACAGGCTCAGTGATCGAGACTGCAAAGTGTGGAGAGTCAAAAGGAAATGAGACAAAAAGTGAGCATGAACAAGCCACTTGTGCGCAACTTTCACTGGACCAGAACGCCAATGTGGATCAGGAACAGCAAGGGAAGCGTGAGGAACAGAAACAGAACCAGTCTGCCACTGCAGAACAACCAATGGTTTTTGGCCCACAATTACCATCCAAGGTAATACTTGATGCAAATGAACAGCTCAGATCAAACGTATTCTGTTCCTAGTGGAGTGTTGTTATGCTTGCAGGTGGTTGTTCCAGGTACAGGCTCAGTGACCGAGACTGACAACGCAAATTGTGAAGAGTCAAAAAGAAGTGAGACAAAGAGTGAGCATGAACAAGCCACTTGTGAGCAAGCGTCACTGGACCAGAACGCCAATGTGGATCAGGAACAGCAAGGGAAGCATGAGGGGCAGAAACAGAACCAGTCTGCCACTGCAGAACAACCAATGGTTTTTGGCCCACAATTACCATCCAAGGTAATACTTGATGCAAATGAACAACTCAGATCAAACATTGTATTGAAGTTTGAAGATTAGTTTAAAAGGACAGTGTGCAATAACATTAAAAAGATGGTTGCACCAGATTTAGCACAATGCTAGTTTCCATCTATAGTTCTCATAAAATGAAATTACATTACAGCTAAAAATTAAATACAAACAACATACGAAGTGCCAAATTACATTCAACCAACATGAAGTATCAGATACGAGGGGTGTGAATTGCCTAGTACCTGACGATTCGATTCGTATCACGATTCACAGGTCACGATTCGATTCGATACCGATTAATCCCGATACGAATTTATAAGTCGATTGTTGTAATTTTTTTTCATTCAAATTTAGAAAAAATACTAATCAGTAAGCTTGTAGAGTGTAAGATTTGTAGGAAAATGTATTATTTATTTATCTGAAATTTCAGTCTTATAGAGGTTGTAATCTGTTTCATGTTTGAACAGCATTAAAATAAAATATTAAGGCTTAATGTTCCGTTCATATAACATTCTTCCATGCTTAAGGTGTGAATCCTAACCCGAAGTAAGACGTTTTGTTGAATATTTTTCCATTAAAAATGGAAGTTTAAAAATCGATTCAGCCGCCTATTGAATCGATTCGAGAATTGCGCGATGTAGTATCGCCATATATTGCCGAATCGATTTTTTTTAACACCCCTATCAGATACGTAGTACAAAATTATTAAATTACAGATCTTGTAAAAAGGGGCAGAATTATACAAAACAGCAATTTACAAATCTATAACAAGCATAAAATACATAAATCGTAGAGGTGGTGGTCGTAGTATGTTCGCTATTGAAGCTGTTCCTAGTATTCTGTTCCTAGTGGAGTGTTTGTATGCTTGCAGGTGGTTGTTCCAGACACGGGCTCCAGCGTGGACCCACACGATGAAGTGGAAGACATGGAGATCCAAACATCTGATGCAGACTGTAATCCACAACATTTCACCTCTCAACCTCAACCAACACCCATAAGGTTTATCTCTTTTAGCTGTTTTTTTTAATTTTTTTTATTGAAAACATTTAACATCATATTAACAATAATAATTATAATATATGTTTGTCTCTTTTGGTTTTGTACTTCAAGCAGAAGCAGAACCATAGCTTCCCATAACAGACTCAGTATTTACTTCCATGCCATCCTCTCAAAGGATTTCAAGTTGGACCTCAATGAAGATCGCATCTTCATCAAAGCTGGACCTCCTTTAGCAACATGGGAGGACAATTTACTGGAGTTAAATGTGACCAGGTAATTCTTCTGCATGTAGTGCATTCTTGAGTTTTTTTTTTTTTTTTTTTTGGTAATGATTTTGCAATTATTTCTGCAGTTTCCTTTTCATTAAGTTGTGAAGCAATGATGGTCATACTTTGATTTGAATGACTTTCAAAACTACTTTCCATCCATCCGGATAAATTATTATTATTTATTATAGTCCAATTTTATATCTAATTTTGATATTCTATCCAACCATCCATCCATTTTCTGAACCGCTTTCTCCTCACAAGGGTAGCGGAGGGTGATGGAGCCTATCTCAGCTGTCTATGGGCAGTAGGCGGGGTACACCCTGGACTGGTTGCCACCCAATCGCAGGGCACACAGAGACGAACAAACATCCACGCACACAAGCACACATAGAGCCTATTTGGAGCGCCCGATTAACGCGCCATGTACGTCTTTGGAATGTGGGAGGAGACCGGAGTACCCGAAGAAGACCCACGCGGGCACGGGGAGAACATGCAAACTCCACCCAGAAAGGCCGGAGCCTGGAGTCGAACCCGAGTCCTCAGTACTGGGAGGCGGATGTGCTAACCAGTCAACCACCGCCCCGCCCTTGATATTCTATTATTATATTAAAATTTTCTCATATTAAATACTTACTGGCCACCATGGTGGTATATTTGCTGGTGTATCTGAAATAGTTCAGTGTGTACGCTGCCCCTCAGCCAAAGAGGACAAATGGTATTATTAAAAATAATGGATTTTTTTGTTAACTCATTATTATTGAAGCGCAAGCTTTCGCTAGGGTCTAAACACTACTGCCACTCAAAATCACACTCCCATGTTCTTTAAATGCATTGTAGACATAAACTCAGTAACTCCTTTTCAAGTGGGTGTACTGACCAACAAATGTACAAAAAGAGGGTAAAACCATAGGCGGCTTTGCTCACCCACCAAGATGTTTGTCCCCCTACCCTCAGGCACATCCCTGAAAATAAGCAAGTCAAGGTTTTTTTTTTTTTTTTTATGTAGCCCTTAATCACACAAACGTCTCGCAGGGCTTCACATGCCCACAGTTGACAAATCCCAACGATAACCCTTACCAAACCCCTACAAACACACTACCAAGGTTAATTGCTGATGCTGGCTGCAATGAGGTTGATAAAGGTGCTTTTTTTCGGTCATAAAAAACCAGTGTGGGGGACATCAGCTCACAACAGTAGAATAGGCTGTGTCTGTCTGTGCTGAAATGCAGTGACAACAGGGATGTTTGTTGATGTTGATGTCACAATTTTGATCAGTATTAGGACAGACGACTATCATCTTGTTTATTTTATTCATTATCTTGTATCTATTATCTTCTTTTTGTGCAGGGATCTCAATGACCATGGGTTTTTGGTCGAAGGCAGTGTGGTCACCAAGAAAATGGATACTGAGTCTGTGTCTATACCTTACAAATATGTTGTCTTTCGGAAGGGAAAATATGAATATGAGCACATCTACAAACAGTATTCTGATCACCGCAAAATCAACAGATGCTTGTTTGTGAAATCTCACCTCCTTAATGAAGATGGTATGAAAACCCCTCAGTCACACCTGTTATGTAGACTTCTATGCTTGTTAATTTTTTTCTTTCTTTCTTTTTAAGGGGACTGGCATCAATATGATGACATTGTATGTGTAAAGCCACCAAAGAACATATTCAAACGCTTGTATGAAAAAGTGGCCGACAGCTTGTGGGCTGACCAGAGCAAACAACTGATTCAAGGACGAGAAATTGCAGGGAAAATAATGATGGACACAATATTTGATCTTCTCAGGACCTGGACTGACGACAATTTAAAAGGTTTTCTAAAACAGCTGAATCAGTTCTTTGACATTTATGCAAACCCATCGACTCATGAGGGAACACATAAAAAATGGCACTCGTTAAACTATGATGAGAAAAAAGTAAGTTCCGCCGTGTAGCAAATCTGTCCTGGTGTTGGCAAATTCTGCTAAACCACTTTGCATTTCCCAGATGGGGGCGATGGTGAAGGACTTCATGTTGACAAGTGTGACTCCTGTGTTACTTGGGGATGCGAAAGCTGAGAGTCTGTACATTGAAGATCCTCTGCGGGCGGCTGTCATCATGCTCTATGTGTGTGAACAGTACCGTATCAAATTGGACACTGACCACCGCCTCCGCCTGTGCAAGCAGCTGTGTTTACCCAAACTAGAAAAAGTTGCCTTCCTCCAGTACTGGCAAGATTTCATAGGAGATGTTGCTCCTCTTCTTCCTAGGCAAGTACACTCTTAGAAGTAAAAGTGCTTATTAGAGCCTTTTAAGGTTCCCCCAGCTTGTCTTAGGAGAACCCTTTTTTGGTTCTTGTTAGAACTGTTTATTAAGGTTCCACCTGGAACCCTTCTGAAGGGTTCTACTGAGAACATAACAGGTTATACACAGATCCATCTGTGAAAGGTTCCACCCAGAACGCTGTATGAAAGGTTTAACAAAAAAACCCTTAAGGGTTTCATCTAGATCTCACACAGGGAGTTCTATTGAGAACCCTGTGGTGTCTCAAGGGTTTCCTCCAGAACCTTCACAGAGAGTTCCACTGAGAACCCTTTTGTATTTTAAGGGTTTCATATAGAACCTTCACAGAAAGTTCAATTGAGAACCATTTTATATATCAAGGGTTTCATCCAGAACCTTCACAGCAAGTTCCACAAAGAACACCCTTTATATTGCAAGGTTTTCATCTAGAACACAGAAAGTTATACTGAGAACCCTTTTATGTTGCAAGGGATTTATCTAGAACCTGCACAAGGAGTTTTGTTTTTTATAAGGAACTAAACTATTCTACAGAAAAAAAAAAGTTTACTGTGTTCATAATTGTTGACACTGAGAAATAGGGGTGTTTAAAAAAAATCAATTCGGCAATACATCACGATATTACAGCTCGCAATTCTTGAATCGATTCAATAGGCAGCCGAATTGATTTTTAAACATCAATTTTTGATGGAAAAATATTCAACAAAACGTCTTACTTTGGGTTAGGATTCACACCTTAAGCATGGAAGAATGTTATATTAAGCAGTGTTTCTCAATTCCGGTCCTCAGGCCTCCCTAGCCCCCCAGAAATAGGTCAACTCACCAATTTTCAAAAATAAATAAATGGACCCATGAGGTCCCCCTCCATCAGGGTGGGTTACAATGGCAGGAACAAAATTATTATACAGAGAGTATAGCGTGTTGAAACATTATATAATTTGTACTGTATACTAAATTTTGAACATCACAAATTTAGAAATTTTGACACAAAAAAGTTCTTCTGCAGACAAATGCCTCTTAACTCAGTCTCATAGTGCACTGATGGAAAAAAGGGGGTGAGACTCGGGAAAACGTAGCAAAGGTTGTGGGACAGCCAGTATACCAAATGAGCCATGCCGCTCCTGTTGTGTGTTAGGATATTGCTGATGTCAGGTGGAATCGTTGTAACTCCTAAACTAATCAGTTGGCCTTATTTTGGACACACCAACAATGCAGTACAAGGACAAACAAGATTGGCATAGCTCAGGTGATACAGTGGTTGTCTCCCAAACTGAAGGTCATGAGTTCGGTCCTCAATGCTTGAGTAACTTTTTTATTTATTTTTTTTTATTTTTTATTTTTTTTAATAAACTGGTAAAATGTACTCAATACTCTTCTTGTAAAATTTCCTAAGAATTTCTTACATGGCTAACATGGCTATTGCTAAACATTTGAATATGTGGTAAGGATCTTCAAATACCAATGTTTTCAAAAAAGGGTTCTCTGTATTGAAACGGTTCTTACAGGAACCCTTAGCCACAAAAGACCCCTTGAAGACTTTTTCTTTTTTTCTTTTTTCAAAAAAAGGGTTCCCCAGAAACCCATAGTTCTGGATAGAACCTCTGCCTTTCATGAAGAACCCTTTTGGAACCCTTACTTCTAAGCGTGTACGGTTATGCCTGAAAGTTTATAAACAGCCTAGGGTATGTCAACTTATTCTAACACTCTGGCAAGTGTTAGAATATTTGGTATAGAATATTAGGTTTCAGTTGACATGAATAGAGATGTGCATGTAAATTTTGGTGATGATTCATAACATTTTTTTGTGTCATTAAGCGAGGTTTACCTTTTGTACAATTACAGTTGTGCACATAAATTTGCATACCCCAAGCTTATGTAAACTTTCCATACACCAACGCTATGTAATCTTTCAAGTACAACTGTATAGTGGTACCTGAAGGCTTATCTTAACGCGCACCGTGACACTTTGATTTGGATGACGTTCAAGACATTTGGTGAAAAATAGCACAAAAAGCAAAACAAACATATAGTGTTAATCCTTTAGCTACTGGATGGCTTTCAGCAGCACATCGTAAGGCATGCAGTATTGTTTCTGAATAAATTGAATTTCATTATCAACTGTAAATAGAAAGTTTATTCTATTAATCATGGATGTTGTGGGTCTATGTTGTAGCCTGCCAAACTGCTTGAACTCTTTCATCAAAACTGTGAAACAACTTGGGAAGCCACACTGGATTGTGGCATTGCCACTCTTTCACCTCCTTGAAGGTAAAGCAGCAAGACCCTTTCAAGTGCTGACATCTGCACATGGTCTATATGATCTTGGAATGGCTGTAATGCACCATGCTGATAGGAAGTAAGAACCCTCCCAAGTCTATATGTACACATCTT
Organism: Festucalex cinctus; assembly: GCF_051991245.1. Lineage (NCBI taxonomy): Eukaryota > Metazoa > Chordata > Actinopteri > Syngnathiformes > Syngnathidae > Festucalex > Festucalex cinctus. Next base: position 29,237,129 of record NC_135411.1, read on the forward strand.
ACCTTAAATCTGTTCTTAAATTGATCACTTTCACGTTCCGCTTTTGCTTGTCAGGGCAATACTCAACATGATGAAAACACATCGTCACTTGATGGAGGTGGATCCACTTATTGTGCGATCCGGTTTGTACCTGATGACCCTCAGTGAAATAGAACTCTACAGCATCACCATGAACGTCCAGCTCTTGGACATTCTTCGTGTTTTCACTGTCAAGGCACCAAAGGACATAAGCTACATGAACTTTCAGGTATGCTGTTATTAACTCATTCAAGCCCCAAAACGTATAAATAAATGTTTAATACTTTGTCCTTCACTCCCCAAAACATATTATTTATATGTTTTTTTTTTTTTTTTTTTTTTGGCTAGAGCATACAGAAGGCTTTGATGCAGCTTCTGACCTGAAGAGGTTGCTTAATGCAATGGTAGTTCTTACACAGAAAATGGCCAGCAGGTGGCAGCTGAGTGTAAGAGATCAGCCAGTGGCAGAGGCTACTAGGATCAGTGGTTTAGGGGTGCTCTAAGAGGGGGGCGGGTCGGTGAAGGTATAGTGATAGGTAGGTTGTCGTGGTTTGGGGGTACTTTCCGCTACAAAATTTGCATGGAAAGTCAGTGAGTAAACCAAATCTAATAAAAGTTATGCAAAGGAGAAAGTGAATTAAAATCTAAACATATCCCAACCCTAATTTCTTGGGAAGGGTACCGGTAGGCCTACTTTTTTTTTTTTTTTTTTTTTTTTTTTTTTTTTACAACAGCGCCTCACGATACGCACTGACAGTATGCATGTTTCTGGAGTAAACCAGCTCCCCACAGTTTACAGTGAGAATTAACAAAAGTGAAACACACATGTAAATAAAATATAGTAACAGACATTAAGAATTTAACACTGAATGTTTTTTTTGTTTTTTGTTTTTTAACTATAGGCATACTTGTCTGTACTACATACACATCAAAAAAGAAATGCACTCTCATGGCTGTCCTCAACCAGGTCCGCCATTCAGTTGACTTGCCGTCACAATCGCTTCCCTCCTTTTCATGTATCCTTCCGCCAATCGCACTCATTTAATACTGTAGTTCCGTCATCCCAAAGCAGAAACAAAATAAATCCCCAAAGATACCAATGTGAAAATAAATTCTCTTACATATATATCCATCCATCCATTTTCTTGACCGCTTATTCCTCACAAGGGGCGCGGGGGGTGCTGGAGCCTATCTCAGCTGGCTTTGGGCAGTAGACACCCTGGTACACCGTGAACTGGTTGTTAGCCAATCACAAGGCACACAGAGACGAACAACCATCCACACACACAAGCACACCTAGGGACAATTCAGAGCACCTAATGAACCTGCCTTGCATGTCTTTGGAATGTGGGAGGAGGCCGGAGAACCCGGAGAAGACCCACGCGGGCACGGGGAGAACATGCAAACTCCACTCAGGAAAGCCGGAGCCTGGACTCGAACCCGAGTCCTCAGTACGGGGAGGCGGACGTGCAAACCAGTCATTCACCGTGCCGCCCTCTTAAATATATCTAAATATATATGTATATGTATATGTATACATGAATAAAGCAATGTGTCGACTGGAAATCCTGCCACACAGAAAGATAAAATATTCTCTCGCTTCTAATGTTAATTTAATTAATTTTATTGACTATAAATGCCTGTTACGGTCCAGGATGATTTTGTAAACGCTGTGTGAGCGCTCCTCTCTGATTGGTGGCCCGTGTCCCCAACTCTGTCCACCAATCAGGGAAAGGGAGGAGCACTGATGACATACTGGCTTTATTTATTTCTTATCTTTTTGGCAACTTTTACACTTGCAGTGTTTGTTCATTCTTGGCTCTTAATTTATTTTCCTCTTCATGTTTTGTGTGCAGTATTCTCTAATTTAACTTTAAAATTTAAGTCTTTCAGTTGACTCTTTCGTGCTCTCACCATGCTGGACATGTCTTGAGCATCTGCATGTCATCATCTTTCAGTTGACTCTTTCGCGCTCTCATGCTGTCCTCAATCGGGTCTGCTGTTCATGCATATAAGCAATGTGTCTCCTCATACACAGTCAGTCAGATTTTGGACCTGGGTCCACACAAAAGGCGCACCTGACTATTAGGCACACCGTCGACTTTCGAGAAAATTTAAGACTTTAAAGTGTGCCTTATTGTCGTGAAAATATGGTACTTGTTTTTTTCCCTGATGAAAGAAGAGACTCTAATCTTTCTTATGCTAGTTTCCATGTTTTTATAGCAAGAGAACACAATATTCTGTGGGCCTTGCAAAATCATTCAAAATCCAGTAAAACAGCACTGGGGGTTGCTTCAGTGAAAATGGCTGGCTGGGAGTGAATGAGATAAAACTATACATTAGAAAAAGTACATTACATGTTCCTTCTGTATCAGGAGTCACCAACATTTTACACATGAGCACCAGGTTGCCCCTATGAACCACATGAGTAGTTCATGGCCATGTTCTAAAAATAGCATACCTGTTATGGGACATATTGATTTCTTAGAAATGTTGTAGAATTCATCATTTTAGAGGGATACTTGACTCACTGAGCCATTTTCAATAGTATGAAAATATATTTTGGTTATAATTATTATTATTTCATGAACAATTAATATCTTTTAAAAACTAATTTTTGTATAATATGATAACACAAACTCAGTTTTTTGGGGGGAAAAAAAAATCCAGATTAGATTATTTTCCATCATCGTTCAGCCCTAGATACAAACGGTGTCAACCGCAGACCATGTCAGGCATGTGAATCATTCAGCTTTCGGCGATATTTTCCATTTTTAAACCAAAATAGGTGACCTATGTGAATCATGCAGATCCGTTGAGAACATATTTCACGGGTGAGGGTATGTAAGTAACCCGAGAGTGTAGCAGTGCCGGTGATCTCCCAATGTGCGCAAGCCTCATGGGAGTCAGTCTGTCGATTGGGGTGAGTACAGGTCCCTCTCATTCTGTGTATTTTTACAAGGCTTCGCGTCATGAAGCATTCGCTGAATATGTGGAAGCACTTGGCAAAAGGTGGACATCGTCATCAATGGGAATTGACAATTTCAATTTCCATCCCATTTTCCATTACAACTAATTACTGTACAACTTATTTCAGTTTCCATTTCAGTTGTTGTACGTTAGCTATAACACTACATATTTGCGGGGACGAGCTAAGGCTAAGGCTAGGATAAGCGTGGCTGTTGTTGACCCAGGCCTCTGTATATTTAGACTGCTCGGTCAGGAATAAATTGGTTGGTTTCTAACTGGTCGTTTGTATTTGTGAGTTCACAAATTCACAAGTATACATCTTGTACCGAGTACGTTTGGTTCGGACCAATCACAGAGCAACATTGTGTTTGGGCGTCGGGATATGCAACTGTAATGAAAGCACCAACACCGTGGGAAACAAACCTAACATGGAATAATGGATGCTGCAATAACACCGTAGGGAACAAACCTAACATGGAATAATGGACGCTGCAATTAATTCTGTTCTCGCAGAATTACTCACTACTCACTGTTTCCTTGTTTTATGTTGAACAGCGAGAGGTGCTTCATGCATTTTTAGCTGATAAAGATGTTCATGCTCAAGCGCGTGCGGAACTGCCAAAACCTTTTTTACGAGTGGCAAGTCACGCCAATATTGAACCTAGGGGTGGGCGATATGAGGATATTAGATCGTTAAGTGTTGACAATCTCATAAAGCTGAAAGATCGACAAGATCGTCTGTAGGGCACATTTTATACAGTTCAACAAGCTTGGTTTATGCTTGATGCATCCGTGTGGTCTTTTTTGTTATTTTTATTTTTATTTCTCCCCCCCCTCCACGCACGCACTCACACAAACACGCACACAAACTTACTCCATTCTTCTAGTCAGCATGCTAATGCTAAGTAAGCATGCTAATGCTGATGTGTCCACTGCTCCACCTGGACCATCCATGAGGTTCCGCACGACTCCCCAAAGCAAATGACGTTCGAATAAGAGGCCGAGGGCCGTGCGCGGCCGTGGATGAGTCGGACGCTCGCGGGAGCTCCGACCACCCGGCCGCGGTGGCCCGGAGTCGTGGGGAGGCGGCCGGGCTGGCCAGCTCGGTTTGCGCTCCCCCACCGGGGCCAGTGCGGCTACCCTCGTCTCCCGACGACTGGCGCTGCAGAACCACTGCCGAAAGGGTTCTAAACAACGGTTCCAACGTATTAATGCATTCGCGCCTTGCGAGTGGTATTTTTTTCCACCAGCACGCGCTTGAAAGTTCCCCGCATATGCGACTGAAATGCTCGCACTGTCGAGCCCTGTTAACAAATTGCTAAGCTAATGCTCCTCCACATGCTCCACCAACTTCCTTGTCCACTGTGGGGCTCTTCTACTGCCCCTACATGCTGGCGCGCCTCTGATCAAAGCTACATCTGCTGGCAACTATACATCATTACAATTATTTTTTCAGCTCAATACTTGCTGGGACTTGCACGAGGTTCTCCTACATCCAGTCCATAAAAAAAAAAAAAAAAACTAAAAAAAAACGCAAAACCCAAGTTAATTCGGTGATGGCGCTGAGCAGCATATATTAAAAACCCGAGTTAATTCGTGGATGGGAATACATGAATTAATAGAGCTCAATCGCAGCCATCTGATTCTGTGCTCCATGCATGCTTGGCACCACACTGCCAACACACAGGAACAGTCGATATATATATATATATATATATATATATATATATATATATATATATATATATATATATATTTTTTTTTTTTTTTTGAAAATTATCAAGTGAAGTCATTATTATTTTCGTGTATTCTTATTTTACTTTACTACTAATTTAATTTCTTATTGTCCTTTTAAGTTTTATTTAAAGTTGAGTGTTCCTGGTCTCTCAAGAATTTTCTTTCCTCAAAATTCAAGGATCCAAATATCCAAGGACTATTTCGGTCATACTACTCATTTCCACATGACATTGCACAAAATACAAACTTAGTTCCACCGTGAAAGTGAAACAATATGAAACAAGTTGGCGTTCTCTGCCTAATCCCCACAAGGTCGAGTTTTTTTTCTTCTTTTGAAAGGTTCCCCTTGAAAATGAATTTTCAGTCATGTACAGGTGATTGTCCTCTGTCGGCTTTATGAAATGAAATCCCACTCGAGTAGCTGTGAACCAATTAGAGAACAGAAAAATGCTGATGTCCCCTGAGGTCTGTGAGCAGGCCCACTTTATGTTCTGTGTGTGTATTCATCTTGTAATCTGATTGGTTTAGATTCTTTACAAAAAAAATGATCGTGTTGTTTTAATTGTATAGGGGCCTGCAATCTTGAGTTTGAAGGCTTTGGAAGGTTTGCACTGATATAGCAACACATGGAAGCTGAAATCTGATTGGACAAAAAAAAAAAAAAGATAACCTAGAAACGACTGCAGGATGCTTAGCCAAGACACACAATAATATAAAGACAAATAAATAATGTATACAGTATTTTATAAATTTATATAAAGTTTTAAATTTCAGTCAGGGCTTTTGATAATGTTTGGGCCTTCATAGAATGCCTTGAAGGCCCTGTCGGCACACCACTGCTCAAAAAATAATCAAGATCTTTTCATTTCAGGAAGTATCTGGCATTCTCTCACTCATCCAAAAGAATCTCCTTGAGAACAAATACAGGTAATTTTTATTTAAACTTGGTTGTAATTTTTTTCCCTCCATAATTTTAATTGGATTGTTCAGTTTGCATATTAAACTCTTATTACTGGTATTTCTACTCCACTAAATCTTTGATAGTTGCTTCTCTGAGGACGATGCAAGAATGTGCCTAGTTGAAGCGGTGAAGCTTTTAGACAAGATAATCAATGGATTGAAGTTATATTCCGATCTGCATATTCCTGTATCATGCATGAA